>NC_134694.1:44935279-45256349 GCF_050947455.1 Rhinoderma darwinii | reverse complement strand
CACCAACCATTCCCATTTTATTTAGGCGTATCCATATAAATGGCCCACCCTGTACTTCTGGCTATAAGTTCGAGTTCTTTTTTGTATGGTTGATATAGTTATGGAGCTGCCTGCAGGGTAAATCATGGGGCGATGTTTGTGTTATAAACCGTACCCAGCCCTTAACAGAACTGCCTTTGGAGTTTATATATTGATTGTAATTGAAGAGTAGTAGTAATGGTTAGATGTCGATCGGTGATGAAGAGGTAATCTATCCTATGAAGTGTCCCATGGACATGGGAGTAAACGTTGTAATCTTTGGTCGTAAGAAAATGGAGTCGCCAAACGTCTACCGGATTCAGCTGTTGGAGGCAGCTCTTAATTCTCCCTGGGGAGGAGTGGGCAATAGTTAATCTAGTATAGAAGCATTAAATCTCCACCCGCCGCCATAATTCCCTCTGCAAAGTCTTTAAATAATTCTAAGGTTTTAATTAACCATTGTGGTTGTCCCTGATTCGGAGCATATAAATTGCCAAAGGAAACCGGTGTGCCAGCAAGAGTTCCCTTGATGAAAATAAATCTACCTTCTGGGTCGGATTGGAAGGCTAAGCGGGAGTAGTGATATGTTTTTCTTGAATGCAATGATAACCCCTCTGGAGGATGGGGATGGGTTGGTGCCGTGAAACCATTTAGTGAAATAATAATGTGAGAGTGTGAGTAGTTTGAGTGATTTAAAATGGGTTTTCTTGTAATAGAATAATATCTGCCTTTTCTTTTTTCAGGAGAGCTAGAACTTGACTCCTTTTCCTGGGATCATTCAGAAGCTTAGTGTTAAGGGAGGTTACACAAATACACAAACTAGCCATATAAAAGCATTAGGAGTACAGTAGCTAGGTCCTCTAGTGGACCTAATGACATAGAGGTTAGAGGTAAACAAATGGAAGGCAGTAAACAGACATGTCAGCATCTGTAGGGATTAGTCTATCAGCGGGTACAGGAAGCATCTTAACTAATATAAAACAGAAAATTAAAACTAGTGCAACAAAACGAGTTATCCTGGAGATAGGCAGAGTATGTACCGTATGAACAAGTACATCTCGGATCGACATTTTTGTAAATCTGTTTTGTAAAACTATGTGCAATTATAATACATAAAGATATAATAGATCTATTGTATAATGATCTAACATGCTAAAATAGAGAGTGAAGGGTGGTAAACAATGAAAGGACAATAAAACGTAAGACAAGCCAAAGCTTGTACAGCAAAGGGAGAACCATATTGCAAAGGATATGAGAAACACAGGGTATCCGCTATAATCAAAGGATTCAGGTAGCGTCCAAGAAAATAATTTGCCAAATCTTCTTTGCCGGTTCTTGGTCATTTTGTTCGGGTTGACAGTCTCCCAGGGCAGGTGTGGTGGGATTCATGAATAAGTTTAGTCAGGTTTTGAATGTCAACCCAGTCTGGGACTTCTAAATTGGGGATTTCCAATTTTCTTGTGTTTGAGAGCTTCAGTGAAGGACTTAAGAGTCTGACGCATGGATAGCGTGACTCTTGACAAATCTTGGTAGATAAAAACTCTCGATCCTTCCCATAGGAGGGGTTCACAGACCCTTAAACTCTTTAAGATGTCATCTCGGACCCTTAAATTGAAAAGTCCGCAAATAATGTCTCTAGGAGGTTCTTGGGGTTTTGGTTTTGCTCTCAGAGCCCTGTGACACTTTCCAGTTGATTTCTTCCCAGTAGTTGTAAACAAGCATTTTTGTGAAGATTTGTTTGACTGAGGTATATAGGAACTCATCAGGTATTGATTCAGGTACGCCTTTCAAGCGTAAGTTGTTGCAGCATCCTCTGTTGTCTTGGTCTTCTAACCAGTCTGACAGAGTTTAGGGGGGTTTAAAGGCGAGGAAAGAGGATGTAGGAGCTCTTTAGTGCAGTTGATGAGTTGGGTTTGAGCGGATTAAAACTGTTCAACTCTATTGCCAATTTGGTGGACCTCCTTGATGTTCCTGAGGTCTCAGATGACCGGTTCAAGTGCTTTAGTCAGGATGAAAGGACTATTAATGAAGGACCTAGAAATAGGCAGGCCTTTGTTGATCATGGAGTCATCCATTTCACTATTGTCGTCATTCAGTCTGAGCTTTAGGAGACATCTCTTTTTCGTAACAAGATGTAGTAGAGGAGTGGTCATTTGGTGGTAGAAGCTTGTTCGTTTGTAAAAATTTTTTTTAAGGCAATTGCTTTTAGAAGCTGCGGTAGTGTCCCTAGATTTTTGCTACCCAATCTGAACTATCATACATTCGTGAGGACTGCAGGTTATTAAGAGTAAGATCATAAGTTATGAAGCATATCTTGTTGGTGAAAAGATCTTTGGATGTCAACCCAAGAGTGGTAACGGAGTTAATGTAACATAGTTGCGGAGGTATGCATCACACACGAGATTGAAAAACTGTTGTAATTCCTCCTTAAAAAATTTGACTCCCCATAGGTATGGGTATCGGTAAGAGTCATATATTGCCCAGTAAATATCGAGCGTTTGTATGGTGGTATAACCCAAGATGGGTTTAGGGGCACAAACTATTGGTCTAGTCTGTTGCTATAGGGGTGCGGTAGGACGTAGTTATTGAGGCGAGGTAGGCTACCTATATGAGGGTGTTGTATGCCTCACTCTTAGTGGTTTGGCAGGCGTCAGTGATAGTGGTGTAGCAGGCCGCAATAGGGGTTCTCTTACCTTTGCCCCTGGTGTAGTTCTAGGTCCTTGGCAGGAGCTGTGTATTGTAAGAGGCAGGTTAGGGAAGCGGCCTTCAGCTGGAAATTTAGGTCGTGACCCGTGCAGGTGTCTAGGCCGCGGCAGGTGGTCTATGCCGGTGATTTGCAGGGGACTCTCAAAGAGTCAAACAGGCGGTGTGGGAGAGCCAGTTTGTGCGGTAAAGCTCCTGTTGAGCCTTGTGTGCAGAGGTGAGCAACCGGCCCATCTCCGGAAATTAAATCTGCAGTCGCGAGGTAGGCCGCATTGAGTCCGGACGTCTGGAGAAACCTCTTAAAAGGCCCACAGATTGTAACTGGTCACTATAGGAGTGTTTCGTGCAGGTATCTACCCGCAATTATGTTGGATGGCAATGGATAAGCCGGCAGAGCTCTAGGCATTCACGTCCGTCTCTTGCTCAGTGCGGTAGCCTGTACATAAGACTAGTACATAAGAGTTTTTGATAACTTTTTATTCCGGGAATGCAGGAGAGATGACCAAAAAACAGCGAGTCTGACAATTTAATTTTTTTTTTACTGCATTTACTGTGCTGGTTAAATAAATATATTGTAATAGTTCTGACTTTTACAGATGTCTGTTATGTTCATTTTTTTTTATATAGCTTTTGAGAGAAAATGGGGAAATAATGTGGTGTTTTTTTTTTCTATGTATATAATAGAACTTTAACTACCGTATATATCGGCGTACAAGACGACTTTTTACACCCTTAAAAAAATTTCAAAAGTGTGGGGTCGTCTTATATGCCGGATATTGTCTACATTAGGGATGCACGTTGCAGCCGCACAGCTCAGTATAATACACATGAATGTATGGGAGCGCGGCTGCGGCTGTGTAATTCAGCCACAGCCCCGCTCCTGAGTCATAAGTTCGCGGGGTCAGGATGATGCAATGCGGCCAGCGCTGCACTAATGAGCGGCGGCACTGGAGACAGAACATGGCGGGCGCGCTACAAAACACCCCCATGTTCTGTCTTCAGTGCCTGAACTGCCGCTCATTAGTGCAGCGCCGGCCGCATCACCTCATGCTGACCGCGCGCGCACTTCCTGTCAGGAGCGGGGCAATGGCTGTATTACACAGCCGCAGCCCCGCTCTATAACGGCGGAGATCAGAGAAACCGCTCATCTCCGCCGTTCTTCCCCTGAATGCTGCGATCACAGCTGACTGCAGCATTCAGGGGAAAGTGAGAAGGGGGGATGCCCCTGGATCGCGTCACAGGGAATTCCTGTGACGCGACCGAGGGCCATACCATATATGGGCAGACAGCCCAGGGTCTATTGACGGACCCCAGGGCTGTCTTACCATATTTCTTGTTGTTAGGACATACCCAAGTATGTCCTAACAACTGCCTGTGTATTATCCGTCCACAGGTTAATGTACTGGCATATATCTGATATATGTCAGTACATTAAAGTTTAAAAATAAAGTAAAAACAAAGTATTGTTAAATTGTAAAAAAAAATACACCTTCACCTTTTTTACAATAAACATTAAAATAAGTCTCAATACATAAAATACACACATTCAGTAATGGCGCGGACAACAATGTTTTTGCATCATTTATGATGTGTACGCTGTAAAAAGGGCCCGCCCTTTCCTCTCATTCCCTGCCTCTCAGATCTCGCGCGATGAAGCAGCCTATCTGCGCATGCGCGAGTTCAAAGAGACAGAGAGTCCTGGGTCCTGCCGCCGATGGCCATAGTGAAGCGCTCCTGCACGAAATGGTGAGTATATCTTAAATTCTATATTTTAAGGGTAAAAGTTGGGGGTCGTCTTATACGCCCAGTCGTCTTATACGCCGACATATACGGTATATTCTACTATTTTTATTAGTCCCCCCCTAGGGGACCTGAACCAGAAATCCTTTCACAATATACTGAAATACTAATGTATTGCAGTATATGCCGATTTTTGAAGATTCCTTTTAAAGGTTATGTAAACCTTTTTAAACACTTTTTTTGTTTTATAAAAAAAATGTATCATGGTGTTTTAACCCCTTAATGACCGGGCATGTTTGTACCTTAATGACCAAGCCAGATTTGTCAAATCTGGTATGTCTGACTTTATCAGAGAATAACTCTGTGAAAGTTTTGAATATCCAAGTAATTCTGACATTTGTTTTTTCGTCACATGTTGTACTTTATTTTAGTGGTAAAAGTAGACTGATACAATTTGCGAAAATTAATAAAAAAATAGAAAAATCGAAGAAATTTTGTAAAAATTACAATTGTTCCCTATTTTTAACTGCAATATGTCACATTTGTACACACATACTGTACTATTTTTTTAATTAAATATATATTTCTATCTCTTTACTCTATTTTGGCAGCACTTTTGAAAAAATAAAATAAATTTTCAGCAATTTAGAGGACTTACAATTTGAATAATAATTTTATACATTTTGAAGTACATTTTGTTTTCCTGCACCCAGCCAGGTTTTTAGAGGCTCCTAGGTCTCAGACTGATGGAAACCCCCACAAATGACCCCATTTAGAAAACTAGACCCCTTAAGGTATTTACCTAGGGGTATAGTAAGTATTTTGACCCCACAGTTTTTTGCTAAATTTAATGCATAGCAGGTGAAAAAAAATAATTTTTCACTTTTTTTCATAAAGGTACCAGTTTGAAGACCAATTTCTTTGTAAAGCGACCATGAGAATGAAGAAACACACCACAAAATCTATCACCCTGTTTTCAAAAATACCCACATTGTGGCCCTAATGCGTTGTTTGGACACACGGCAGGGCCCCAAAGGAAGGGAGCACCCGGAGGCTTTCAGGACTCATATTTTGCTTGAAAATGGTTTAGGCCCCACTGTACATTTGGAGAAGCTTTGAGCTGCCAGAATGATAGAAACTCCCCATAAATGACCCCATTTCAAAAACTAGACCCCTTAAGGTATTTATCTAGGGGTATAGTTAGCATTTTGACCACACAGGTTTTTCGCTAAATATATTGGAATTAGTCTGTAAAAATTAAAATGTACTTTTTTTCTGAAACAACATAGAAATTTGTATTATTTACAAGGAATAACGAAGAAAATGCACGCCAACAATTTTAAAGCAATGTCTCCCGATTACGACAATACCCCATTTGTGGTAATAAACTGCTGTTTGGACCCACAGCAGGGCTCAGAAGGGAAGGAGCGCCATTTGAATTTATGATTTTGCTGGAATGGTTTTCGGTGCCATGTCGCATTTGCAATGCACTGGAGGGACCAAAACAGTGGAAACCCACCGAAAGTGACCCCATTTTGGAAAAACCTTCAAGGAATTTTTCTAGGGGTATAGTGAGCATTTACACCCTACGGGTCTTTTGCAGAGTTTATTCGAATTAGGGCGCAAAAATTAATATCAACATTTTTTCCACTAAAATGTTGAATTTTCTCATTTTCACAAGGGATAAAGGAGGAAAAAAACAACCATTTTTTATAAAGCAATTTCTTCCGAGTACGGAAATACCCCACATGTGGTCATACATTTTTTCATGAGAAATGAATTATCCCTTTCAGGACTGATCCATTTTTTGCTTTCATATTTTAGATTTTCACTCCCCGCTTTCAAAGAGCCATAACTTTTTTTATTTTTCCATCAATAGAGTGGTGTGAGGGCTTATTTCTTGCGGGAGGAGCTGCAGTTTTTATTGGTACCATTTTTTGGTACATAAAAAGTGATTCAAAAGTTGTATTACATTTTTTTTTTAGAGCGAAGGTGACAAAAAAAATCAAACAGTGATTTTGGCGGTTTCAATTATTCAATTTTTTTAAGGTGTGCACTGTGCAATTTAAATAATTGTATATTGTAATAGTTCGGACTTTTACAGACGTAGCAATACCAATTTTGTTAATTTTTTTTACATTACTTTAGAAGAAAAATGCGAAAAGGTGTTGTTTATTTTAACTTTAAAAAAAAAAAAATTCTCACTACTAATAACTATAATTCTTCTACACATTTTATTAATCAATCCCCTTAGGGGACTTGAGTCAGCGATCATTGGATCACTGGTACAATACACTGCAATACTAATGTATTGCAGTATATTGTTATTCTTACAGGCTTCTGTAACAGAGCGATCGCTGTACCTGTCCGTTAGTACTGGGGAAGGGGGTAATACACAGCCGACACCCGCAGCGTATGGAGCGGGCTCAGCACGTGAGCCGGCTCCATACATCAACTGCCGCACCATGACGGGCGTAGTCATAGTGCGCAAAGGGGTTAATGCACAGCGGATGGTTCAAAGTGAAAATTGCAATTTTCCACTGATACGCCATTTTAGTGCATAATATGTTGTGCCCAGTTTGTGCCACAGAAGACAAATACCTCATAAAACGTTAAGCGGGTTCTCTCGGGTATGGCGACGCCATATGTGTGGGCGCAAACTGCTGCTTTGGCACGCTGCAGGGCTCAGAAGGGAGGGAACGCCATTTTGCTTTTGGAGCGCAGATTTTGCTTGGCAGTAGTTTTGTTTGGGGTTTTGCTGGTATTTCAGTTTATAATTTGGGGGTATGTGTAATCTGTGCGGAGTACATCAGGGTATAATAATGGGGTAAATAAATAATATTTCATAGATATGTGCCCGGTGTCGCACTGATAAATGGCGCCCGATCTTATCCACTTTTGGACACTCTGCACATTTTGCATCGCCATATTCTGAAAGCCATAACTTTTTTTTATTTTTTCACCACCGGAGCCCTGTGAGGGCTTATTTGTTGCGGGATAATCTGTAGTTTTCATTGGTACCATTTTGGGGTACTTGCGATTTTTTGATCACTTTATATTCAATTTTTTTGCAATCCTGAGCAAAAAACAGGAATTCTGACACCGTTTTTTAGGTTTTCTTTTTGTGGCGCTCACCGTACGCTATAAATGAAATTTTTACTTTATTCTGCGGGTCGGTACGATTACGGTGGTACCATATGTATATAGGTTTGGTCCTTTTTTTTAGCGTTTGCACAATAAAATGACTTATTTATAAAAATAAAAAAAATAATTCTGTGTCACCATATTCTGAGAGACATAATTTTTTTATTTTTTTAGTCAAAAAAGCTGTGTAAGGGCTTGTTTTTTGCGGGTCGGATAGAAGTTTTTATTGGTACTATTTTTGGGTACATGCGACTTTTTGATCACTTTTTATTCTTTATTTAGGGAGCGGTGGTGACCAAAAAAATTGTGATTCTGTCGTAGTTTTTTATTGATTTTTTTTGGGGTGTTCATCGTGCGGGAAAAATAACATTACAGTTTTATAGTTGGGGTCATTGCGAAGGCGGTAATACAAAATATGTGTACTTTTTTAACGTGTTAATTTTTTTTTCTATAATAAAAGTCTTATTATAGGAAAAAAAAGCATTTTGTGTTTATATCACTTATAACTTTTATTTTTACACTTTTTTTAAAACATTTTTTTTACTTTTTTTTACTTTTTTCACTTGTCCCACTAGGGGACACTTAGACTTGCAGCTTTGATCGCTGCTAGAGTACATTACACTACACACGTAGTGTAATGTACTCCAACTGTCATTGTGACGTAACTGTCACTCTGACAGGAAGTCGAGGAGGACCGGCCGGAGGCTGCTCCTCCGAGGCTTCCGTACATGACAACCCGGAGGTCATTATCTGACCGATTGCCACAACAAGCATCGGTAGCCCCCACGATCACTTTGCGGGAGCTGCCGATGTGCTTCAAACCACTTAAATGCGGCGACGGCAATCCGTCGCCGCACTTAAGGGGTTAATTGCCGAAAGCAGCGGCGATGGTCCGCTGTCCGGCGAGACTGATATGTCAGCTGTCTAGGACAGCTGTCAGCGTGCGCCTGTCACTCTGTGTTTACACAGAGTGACAGTTTTAAATACTGACGAAAATGAACGTCCTGGGGCAGGAACTAGCAGCCGACCAGGACGTTCATTTTCGTCCTTGGTTGTGAAAGGGTTAAGCAACTTTTTCATTGTTTTTTTTTTTTTTTTAAATTACTTTTCTAAAAAACTGCTTCTATGTATCCTGTATACATAGAAGCTGTATCTTGCACTTTAATCCGGATCCGTCATGTCAATGAGACTGACTGACTGCTTCGGTCACAGCTGGTCAGACACACAGACACACAGGAACCCATGTTATCGATCACATCTAAGTAACCTGACTGATTCGGGTTTGAGCGCAAGATACAGCTTATATGTATATGTATGTGTGTCTGTGTGTGTGTGTGTGTATATATATATATATATACAGTCCAGAGTAGATGAACACAGCACTCCAATGCTATAACAAATCAGGCCATGTGCACGTTACCTGGGGGTGAATCAATTCCCCAAAATCAAATAGAGAAAGATATAGAGCACAGTAACGGCACCAGGACTTCAAGGTAGATGAAAGCAAAAGTGGATTTATTTCACCTCAACACAGCAACGTTTCGGTTCAACAGGAACCTTTCTCAAGCCATGGCTTGAGAAAGGTTCCTGTTGAACCGAAACGTTGCTGTGTTGAGGTGAAATAAATCCACTTTTGCTTTCATCTACCTTGAAGTCCTGGTGCCGTTACTGTGCTCTATATCTTTCTCTATATATATATATATATATATATATATATATATATATATATATATATATATATACACAAATCAAGGATAGGAGCAGCACTGTGATTCCTTGCCTATTAAGGTGTGTGTGTGTGTGTGTGTGTGTGTGTGTGTGTGTGTGTGTGTGTGTGTGTGTGTGTGTGTGTGTATAATATTATATGTGCTGGACTCAGTGGCTTGTGAAATAGGTGGAGATAATAAACCGGAGTTGAAAAAAGTAAAATTCCCTGTAAGTACTCTTCTTTTCTTTTACTTTTTCAATTGCTCACAGTTTTTTGTAACTGGGATGATGGATAGCAAGATTAGAGGTATTCTTCAGTGCACAGTTTGCCATGTGTATGCCCGACTGGAGCAGGAGTTCCAGGGTGAATACCTGTGTGGCAGATGTGAGCATATTGTTCATCTGGAAGCTCGCATTAGAGATCTGAAGGAGCAAATGCAACACGGAGGACGATAGAAAATCTTGTCACAATCTGTGGGTATGTGGATCTGTCAGGGTTCCTTTCCCTGTTATTCCACACCGAATAACTACCTCTATAAATTGGAAGCTGAGGGCATGCGTGGAAGAAATACACCAGACAGAGAGTTGTTGGTAAAGATCCTCCCTCAGTGAAGTAGGAAGTACAACTGCTTTATTACACAAAGTTACAAGTTTCCTCCCTAGAGATGTGGGACGTGCTTAAGCCCGATTGGCTCTATTCAGTTGTGAGTTCATCTGTACACTCCTCTTGCATTGCAGGGGCGGTGTCTCCATGGGCGTGTCCCTGATGCAAGCTCCATCTTGTTGCATACATTCAGATTCTTTGTGAAATATACTGATGTATAGCTTTTGTAAGGTAATAATATTTTTGCAAGCAATATACATGCTAATGATCCTTCACAGTCCCCCCCTAAAAATACTATTACTCTATCTCTGAGTCTCGCCTAGCAACCTACTACTGACCACTCGAACCAGGCGGGTAGGGGTTTTGGATTTCTTCACCAGCTTGAGACGAGCTACTCCTTATGAGTAACCCCCCTTTGTACCTGGACTGCCAAGGTTTCTGAATGGTCCTAACTTTCCCTATGCTCCTCAGGATACAGGATAGTTGTCTTTAAAGGGACTGTCGGTGTCACCTCGTCTATTTGTGTAAACATAGTGGGCACACTCTGTTCTACAGCTTTCGTCATCATTTTCCTGATACAAAGGAGAACACAGCACACAAGGACAGAGAATAGTATTAAAAAGACCACTATCACTACTCCTATTTGTGCTAATATTTTCTGTCATCCATGAAAAATACTGGTCCCATGGGTCGATAATACCGGAGTTCCTTTTCAACTCTTGAGATAAGCTCTCCAACTTATGTATGGCCATTGTGACTTTCCCTTTGGGCCTGGTGTTGTAGGGGATATACGTACAACAGGTTGTCCCTATCATTCGGCATATCCCACCTTTTTCAGCCAATACCATATCAAGAGCCATTCTATTGCTACATGTCCCCCCTCAGCACTCTGTACAAAAACACGAAAAAGGATAAAGGATCCATGTTGGCCTTCCTTCCGGCTTAACTGCACTGGGCGAGATCAGGAGGACCTGGTATGGACCCTCGAACCTGGCTTCTACGCCCCTCGCATTCTTTACTGTTAAACCTACCATTATTGGCAATAATCCAAACTTCTCCTCCACGGCACTTGTATTGGTCATAATTGTGTCGCACTGTCACTCACTGTCCTAATGGGACTTTTACCCCTGCAGATATAACAGGTTGTGGGCAGCATCTTCCTCAAACCTAAAGACACCCAGGTAACATAACCTCTGGGCTCTCATTGCTGCCATGTACTTCTTACATTTGCGTGACAACAACCAGTGACCTTCACCTCACACCTCCACATAAAACTCCTTAGATTGTAATTTGCAGTACCGTGGCATATTTACACACATTATAATTATAAACTTGAGATAGAGGTTACAGATATAAACAATAGGGCCTCAATTAATAATATAATGCTATCCCCAATCTCATGCTATCACCCTTAGGTTTCGGGTCCCATCAGTTCATTGCAAGTCCTGTACATCATCGTCATCTTTTTTTTCTGTCTTTTGCTCTTCACTGACTGTGTCGCCCTTAGGGTAACCCACACAATTGTGGAGTCAGACTGTACGGTGGTGTCCAGTGGGGGATTTATTATTACCCTCCTCCTGGTCACTTACTTATTAAAACACTTGGATACTGCTGACGGATTCATTCAGGTCTTTGGTCTTTACTTTGATCTTTGCTGATGTCATCAAGACTTTGTTTGGTCCTTCTCATCTTTGAGACACCTTCTCTTTTAGTCTACGTCACCAGGCTGTACATAGCACCTCATGCTGTGAGCCTGGGGTGAGATCCCACGTAGACGGAGTAGTGGAGTTTTATTGTGACTACCACAAACCCTCCGCATCTGTCCTCTTCCTCTGGCAAGTTACTTGTCTGCACGGCTGCTTAGAATTATGACACTGCCGTCCGTTCATGACAAACGCGTTGTATTGGCTCAGGCTGCGCCTGCCGCATCTCAGTGATGGAGTTCATCATATTACTGGCACTTGCTGGGGACCCCCAACCCTTGTCAATTGTTAAAATAACAATCATCCACATACACTATAAACGTTGTTCTAAGTACATACAATAATAATGTTGTCAGGCCCTTAAACTACATCAGACAAACACCTTTATGTAAGATAAACTAATCTGTTCCACTGGACAGGGCACCTAGAATATGTGTAGTTACTGGGTACGTTGTATTTGCACTTGGTGTTACACTTTTCAGCAGGATTTATATCTTATTCTCAGCTGATTACCTGGAACAGCTCCTACTCACAGAAATATTCACAGATACCATACGCTTTATCTGACAAGTGTCTCAAACCAATTTTTTCCCACTCTGGTTTGTTCTACCTGGGAAGGCCTCTCAAGTTCTCTTCTCTTTGTGGGAGGCGGGTATGATAAGGTTGGCACCGGTCTTCCAGGACTGTTCTGTAGGCAAATCAAACAGCTCTAACAGAATTTAGCAGCATCAGCTGTAAAGCCTGGGACATACCAATTAGATCTTACCACATCGATCTTTTCAGTCTTGTGGCATATGTGAGGTCATACACCATTAATGCAAGTGCCATCAAGAATGCCTTGGGTGCTACCGTTTTACCTTCCTTTATCCGTCCACATTCTGTTAGAATCTGGTTTTCACGCCTTTCGCTCCCAGTTGGACTCTTCCTGTGGAGAACAATCTTTTCATCGCATAATCAGTAATTGATCTTAATCAGATAATTCAATTGAAGGAAAACATTAAGAATTACATATTCTTTTTTTTTTTTTACGTCATCACATTCTACAGGAGCGGGTCACGCACTGGCTCCTAACAGCTTCTGTTCTCACAATCTTAACAATTTCAATGTTACAATGCCGGCAAAAATTCTCAAATAGATTCACACATCTGTACAACAACTCAAGATAACGTACGATTTGCAATCATTCATCACACTAAAAGCTTTCAACATACCTTACATAGTTACATAGTTACATAGTTTGTACGGTTGAAAAAAAACACATGTCCATCAAGTTCAACCAAGGGATGGGAAAGGGGAAGTAAAAAATTTCTACACATAGGAACTAATATATTTTTGTTCTAGGAAATTATCTAAGCCTTTTTTAAAGCCATCTAATGTCCCTGCTGCGACCAGCTCCTGCGGTAGGCTATTCCATAGATTCACAGTTCTCACAGTAAAGAAGGCTTGTCGCCTCTGCAGGTTGAACCTTTTTTTCTCCAGACGGAGGGAGTGCCCCCTTGTTTTTTGAGGGGGTTTTACATGGAACAGGATTTCACCATATTTTTTGTATGCGCCATTCATATATTTATATAAGTTAATCATGTCCCCCCTTAGTCGTCTTTTCTCAAGGCTAAATAGGTTTAGTTCTTTTAATCTTTCCTCATAACTTAGATTCTCCATGCCCCTTATTAGCTTCGTTGCTCTTCTTTGTATTTTTTCCAACTCCAGGGCATCCTTTCTATGAACTGGAGCCCAGAACTGGACTGCATATTCTAGATGAGGCCTCACTAATGCTTTGTAAAGTGGTAATATTACATCCCTGTCCCGCGAGTCCATGCCTCTTTTGATACACGACAATATTTTGCTGGCCTTTGAAGCAGCTGATTGACACTGCATGCTGAAATTTAGTTTATGATTTACAAGTACACCCAGATCCTTCTCAACAATTGACTCCCCCAGTGTAGCTCCCCCTAGGACATATGATGCTTGTAGGTTTTTCGTACCCAGGTGCATAACTTTACATTTATCTACATTAAACTTCATTTGCCAAGTGGACGCCCAAACACTTAGTTTGTTTAAATCTGCCTGCAATTCACAAACATCTTCCATAGTCTGAACTATATTGCATAGCTTGGTGTCATCTGCAAAAATAGAAATAGTGCTATTAATCCCATCCTCTGTATCATTAATAAATAAGTTGAATAATAGTGGTCCCAGCACTGAACCCTGGGGTACACCACTTATAACTGGGGACCATTCAGAGTAGGAATCATTGACCACAACTCTCTGGATACGGTCCTTGAGCCAATTCTCAATCCAATTACAAACTATACTTTCTAAACCTATAGTCCTCAATTTACCCATTAGATGTCTATGAGGGACAGTGTCAAATGCCTTTGCAAAGTCCAAAAACACTATATCCACAGCGGCCCCTCTGTCTAGGCTTCTGCTTACCTCTTCATAAAAACAAATCAGGTTGGTTTGACAGCTTCTGTCCTTTGTAAAACCATGCTGGCTGTCACTTATAATACTATTTATTGTCACATAATTCTGTATATAGTCCCTCAATAGCCCCTCAAACATTTTCCCCACAATTGATGTTAAGCTTACTGGTCTATAATTACCCGGCGAAGACCTAGAGCCCTTTTTGAACATAGGCACCACATTTGCCCTGCGCCAGTCCCTTGGCACTATACCACTCATGAGAGACTCTCTAAATATTATGAAGAGGGGGACAGAAATACCTGCTGGATAAACACTGCGTGTCAGGAGATGTGACGTCATGACCGCTAATTCCGGCCTCGGCAATGAATGAGTGAACCATGTTTATAAGAATAAGCTTCTTACGTACCGGCCGGTTCTTGATATTCACTAATGCAAATGCCATCAGGCCTCCAGCGACAGCGTATCAGACGAGCAATCTCCCGCGTTTTCGGCACCAAAAACTGTTAATTCAATCATGGGCCAAAATATATTCGACTGAAATTTGTAATGGGTATGTCAACCGATACCCGCCCTCCAGTGATTTATCCAGCTTCCAAATCATAGGTGATATATATATATATATCTATCTGAGAGAAAAGATGACACAAGAGACCATGCTTGTATGCACAAAATCTTTCACTGCGGTTTATTGATCCAAACACATATACTGTATAAGTATAATGACAAATGTGTAGGCTTTGATTTCAGCCAATCATCTACAATATGATAATGAATCAATATATAGACTCCAAACAGAGTTGTAACAAGGGCTGGGAGCTCAATGAACCAAAACTGTCCCCCATATCATCTAGGCGGCTCCATGATAATCCATATACCACAAAGAGACAAATAAGAGCCTTTAACACCAATATATATATAAAAGTTTTAATCTTTATTACACAAACACAATAAATAATTAAAATGACATAAAGAGACGACTCTAGTATAAGCGGAGACCGCACCAAATATTGTTACTACCGATCATCTAGGGGTAGCTATATGAATAATTAGATACACATCTACTTCAATTTCATCATAACAGTAGTACACCATTTCTCAGGAAATAAGAGAAAAAAGTAATATCTCCATAGATAGGAGGTTATAGGCAGGAAAAGGTGCAATACATATCATAGAAAGTAGTGATTAGTCGAAAACATGACTGCTAGGTCACAAAGCTTACCCATAGGTAGAATCAGGTAAGTATGGAAGGGTGGTGTCCGCTCCGCTGCATAGACCCCCTATATGATAATGACTCTGATTCAGCCAATGAGAATATTTCAATGCATTATAATGATTCTTCACTCTCCAAGGTTCCTACAAGTTAATTAGTCTCTACTTTTTATCTCACTAGAGAATGGACTGTAGATAAGATTAAATCATTTAAACAATGCGCTTATCCAGGGCTGAATCCCCTCCCCCATAGTAAACAATGTAATTGTCCCTTCCACCGAGGCTGTTTGATCTGCTCCTTACAAGAGTAATAAAACATTCAATTCAAGAACACATAACATAGAATTGCTTCAGGACAGCTGCTGACATTTTACTTTTTACTTATTAATCTCAAGATGGCTCCTTCAGGCCAAAAGATGGATTCGAATGATCCAAAATGGATGCATACCATACAACATGGAGTCCATGCAAAATGTTATCTTTTAAACATATTCTAATCACTTAAGGCCCCTCTGACTTGTCTTTTCACCAGTACACCATCTCCTAGTTGTAGCTTGTGCACCCCTGGGACGGAATCTGAGTCTGGAATAGAAGAAAACACTGCAGCATGTGTTACTGTCAACTCTTTTTACTGAGGGAAATGACAAAATTAACAAGGCTATCATTTCATACTGATTTGGTTGGGCCGGGCGTGACCTCATCAGGGGATGGGGGGGCGGCCTCTCCCACAGGAAACACATTGCTCAGCTGTGAGAGGGTTTTGCTGCCCACAATGAGGACACACCCAACATGAGGGACCATCGCCATTATAGGGCGGTGGCAGGGCCGGTGGTTTATAGTACATATAACATAATACAATGCCTTTCTTATTCCTAACTTCCATTTGTTCTTTCGAATACCTTTTGCCCAGTCTCCGGCTTGCAGCCGCCCTCCCCTATGCATCCCGCACACTTCTATCAATTTCTTCATTTTACTCACATACTGTTCCCCTTCCCTTCGCTTCACCAAATCATATGAATAGGATCGTCCAGGTACGGGTGATCCTGATGATTTGAATATGGACCGTCAACCATTCATTCTAACCTTCTATATCCTTCACGTAATTTATATAACACCTTTTGGTCTGCAACCCTCTAGTGACCGGTTGACTGTGGTCTGGCCAAAATATTATCCACGACTTATCACACGTCTTAGCAGTGTTCTACACACCCTGCGTGCCCCTGTATAAGACAGGTTATATTTTCTATCTAGTCCCTAATTACCCAGAGGATGGTTAGTCGGGCGCGACTAATTTCTTACGGGTTCGTGACCACACAGCGGGGATGTCTTTCCTGTCGCATGAGTTAATCCATCCAATCGACCAGTGTTCTACAGATTCCCACAAGACCGTCCACTAACACCGATAAGACAAAGATTTATAAAATCAACAGAATTACCGTGTTATTGTGGAGGTGATCAGGCTCCTTCAGTGGGCAGTCCCGGGTCATCTGCTTCACCCTGTGATCGTCGGTTGTCCGGATTCCGAGATCCCCTCGAGTGTAGCCCCACGTTGGGCGCCAACTGTCAGGGTTCCTTTCCCTGTTATTCCACACCGAATAACCACCTCTGTAAATTGGAAACTGAGGGCACTCATGGAAGAAATGCACCAGACAGAGAGTTGTTGGTAAAGATCCTCCCTCGGGGTGGAGCCTGGATGCTGGGGTGGAGCCTGAATGCTGAAGTGAATGGCTGCCTGATCCTACTGCTCCTGCTGCATCACTGGCTCTAAGCTGCACACAGCATAGCTAACACAGCACCTTTACCTCTCCTGCACACCATCGACCTCAGGTTCCTTGCCAGTTAGTTTCCCCTGCTGTAAGGGTTGATCGTTGCTCGTATTTGGGAGGACTCAGAGTGGAGACCAGAGCGACTGCATGCACCAGGGTGTGCAGTACAAAGGTAATCCACTTCCATCTGGTGTCCCCTTCCTCATGTATTGACATCCCTTCACCTAGGATCATTAAAGATTCTCCCAACAATAATTTAGAGCTCATTTGCCTGCTTTTGCATCATATTTGTGGGACATCATGCTGTGGCCTATGAAGCACCGGTCTAAATTTCACTCTGGACCTACACATCTGCTCTATACAGACTTACACTGTATGAACAAGTTTCAGTAAGATATTAAAAACTTTTTCTACTCAACTGGGACAAACTTGTGATCCTAAACTAGGTGTTTTATACTGATGCAGAGTTTATTGGAATAATTGCTGAATAAACAGGCTAAAGCAGTCAAAAGTGATAACCGTACCATCACCCTGTCTTTAACTGCTTTTCCATCAAACACGAAGTTGGTGTAACACGGTCAAAGTGACTTCATTAGCAGCGATACATATCTACATTGACGTCACACTTTCTTGCTTAATATTCTTAGTGACAGGCACCATGACTACACGCAAAAGTAAAGTCGCTCCCCGGAAATTTACGGAATACTTTGGAAATTCAAACCAACCATTGGATGAGGTCTCTGTGTCAGCCACCTCACCTACACATATAATGGGGCCTATTTCACCTTCACAAGAATTATTCCAACAACAGGAGGTTGATCAAACACACTCTGGGGAGCAGATGGTAAAGAGGGTCACAAAAGGTCTCACCTCTCGCCTACGGCATCTCCACTTAGTACAGGCCCGGCTGGGGCAACAAGTATGCAACGAGACGAGGTCTTATTGTCCCATTCCGCTGTGCATTCTCAATGTGACTTGAGTCAGTTTCTCTCCTCAGATGCTCCTATTACAGTGGTCAATCTCAAAAACATGTTGGTTCTACTGCAAAATGGTATTAACAGCAGTGTGTCTTTTCTAGTCCAGAAATTGCAATCCAATGTCAAAGCGTTGGGAGATCGTACTGATCACATGGAATGTAAAATGGAAGATTTTTCGAAAGCACACAATTTAACTTGTGGATGCACATAATGTCTTAGAGGAGGAGGTTAAATGGCTTAAGACCAAAGCAATTGATACTGAAGATGGTTCACGACGAAATAATAAAATTAGAGGCATCCCTGAGGAAATACCGCCATCGGAACTTTCGCGGCTAAAACGCCTATTCCTCATCATTCTTCCTACCTTATCGGATCTGGACTTGACTATTGACAGGGCCCACCGGGTGCCTATATCCAAAGCGGCCCCAGAGTGAGCACCAAGAGATATCCTAGCTAGGGTCCATTTCTTCCATATAAAAGAGCGCCTTATGTTTGAAACTAGAAAAATTGGTACTTTACCTGCTCCTTTTACTACAATATCTCTTTTTCCAGACCTCTCAGCGGCCACCCTGCAAGCTCGCAGAGACTTCCTCCCAATAACGAAACCTTTGCCCCTTCCTGCAGAATGGCAATCAGTGGGATCCCGCAACCATCCTACCTGAACAATTTCCCAAATTGTTGACGACTGATGTGGTCATCTGTTGATGTCATATATTCTGCTATGTTGGCCTACAATAATTTCTAATGTAATTTCATTGAGCCTTTTCTGATGTGTTCTTTCTTTCCCCCCTGGAAACTTCAGTGCTTGATTGGCACTATGATATTTTGTTGTTTATCTTTGTTTATGTTATTTTGTTCTATATTACTGCGCAACTGATTGTATATTATGGCTGCTATTTGTCCTTTACTGGACGGTTGTTCAATAGTGCTCATAAGCTGACTTACAGGTCTTTATGTTTTCCTTTTCAGGCGGTCCTGTGCTGGCATTTCCACTCATCTCCTTGGCATTTTTATTACCCTCCTCATGCTTATCTGTATATCTTCCATGAATGTTAAGGGACTAAATAGTCCCTTTAAACGCAATTTATTATGGAAAGAAACTAACAACCTTCGTTGTGATATATTATTGGTTCAGGAAACACACTTTCACAAAGATAAGACCCCTAAATTCTCCAACAAACATTTTCCACACATTTATACCTCTTCGTGTTTAGCGAAAAGAAAAGGAGTTATGATAGCAATTAAAGACTCCGTAGCTTTCAACTTTAAATCACTGCTACAAGACCCGCAAGGTAGATACCTGGGGTTAATCTGTGAGATCAATAAAGTACTCTACACGTTCTTTAATGTATACTTCCCTAATAGGAGACAGACTCGATATTTCCGCTCCTTGTTACCTAAGATTCGGGAATTTTCAAAGAGTCTCCTGGTTATTGGAGGGGACTTTAATATGATTCCTGATGCTGCTGTAGACTCCACTTCTAGTGGCAGACAAACTTCTAGTTTTTCCTCGACCTTATTGGAGGTAAAGATCCTCCCTCAGTGAAGTAGGAAGTACAACTGCTTTATTACAAAAAGTTACAAGTTTCCTCCCTAGAGATGTGGGATGTGCTTAAGCCCGATTGGCTCTATTCAGTTGTGAGTTCATCTGTACACTCCTCTTGCATTCCAGGGGCGGTGTCTCCATGGTCGTGTCCCTGATGCAGGCTCCATCTTGTTGCATACATTCAGATTCTTTGTGAAATATACTGATATTTAGCTTTTGTAAGGTAATAATATTTTTGCAAGCAATATACATGCTAATGATCCTTCACAGATCCACTAGGCCGCACTGTCGTAGCGGGGAGGGAGCTGTCCCAACAACAGAGTACCCAATCAATACAAAGTTGCAGTTGCTAGGCACAGATGGAACTTCAGATGGCGGAGGATGACGCGTGGCGGAAGGTATCAGGCATGGCAGATGTCATCGGATGTGGTGTACGATAGCAGGCGTGACCAATGACAGAGCACGACTCCAACACTTGATAGGTCTAGGAACAAACACAGCACAGGATACAGGAACAGGTAGTAGGGCACTGGAACACTTGGGAACAGGAAAACACTGAGGGACAATTTGCTAAGACTAACATGGGCATTACAAACAACGCTCACGTAGGGAGTGAAAGGGCAGGGTCCCTTTTATAGTCCAGAGTGATTAGGGCTAAATTGTAATATAATTCATGCACGCGCGCTAGCCCTTTAAGGCGAAGCTCGAGCGTGCGCACGCACTGTACGCGACACAGCGGAGTGGGAGTGAGTGCTGGCGTCTCCTAGGACGGAGGTGCCGGCCAGCACTCACAGATCCATTGCTGTGGTCGCCGAGGGGTTAGTAGGAACGGCGGTCCACGGCAGTGGACGATACAAATCTTGAGCAGAGCATGCTGCTCACTGAGCAAGCAGTTAGTGGGGAAGACCTGGAGGGTGAAGACATGAGTCAGCAGAACTGCAAGTAGCTGGGTTAATGTAGTTAGGGGCAATAGAAAGGAGTCCAAGAAAAGGAATGCCACTCCTGTTTCTGTATTCTCTGGAATACTGCCTGTGCCATGCACATCAAAGGAAAGACAGCAGGAGCTCATGGCTTAAGTCTTGGTGTAGGGGAGAAGGGTTTGGGTTCCTGAAACACTGGTCTAATTTTTCATTGAAGTACAAACTGTATTCTGCAGATGATTTGCACCTAAATGGAAGGGGGTCCGCTGTGCTGGGAGAGATAATTCTAGCAGAGGTGGCGGAGTATTTAAACTAGGGCTGAGGAGGGAGGTCAATGTAGAAAATAAAGGACTAGTTAAGTTAGAGAGGGGTAAGACTATATTTGTGTGGGGAGAAATAGACTGTGGGGAGAAGATTAGGCAACAGGATAAGGAGATCCTCTTGTTACAAAACAATATTGAAGATAAAAATGGCCAAATAATGTCAAATAATCACATTTCTGATATACGGAATGTGAAAAATTGGAATGCAAGTTAAAGTGTAAGTTCACAAATGACAGAAGTCTAGCAAGCAAAATGGGGGAGCTGGAGGCCTTGGTACTGGAGGAACATATAGATATAGTTGGTGTTGCTGAAACATGGCTAGACTCTTCTCATGACTGGGCTGTAAATCAACAGGGTTTTACCCTGTTTCGGAGAGACAGGGCAAATAGGAAACGCCGGTGGTGTATGTCTGTATGTGAGAAGTGATATGAAGGCGAGTATGAAAGAGACAATAGTGGGTGAAGCTTGTGAGGAGGTTGAAACCTTGTGGGTTGAATTACAAAAGGAGGTAAACACTGAAAAAAAATATTTAGAGATTCCCTAGTGACTGGTATAGTGGCAAGAGACTGGTGCAGGGCAAATGTGGTGCCTATTTTAAAAAAAGGGCTGTAGATCTTCCCGGGTAATCATAGACCAGTAACCATCATGGGGAAAATGTTTGATACAGTGAAGGAAATAAGTATTTGATCCCTTGCTGATTTTGTAAGTTTGTCCACTGTCAAAGACATGAGCAGTCTAGAATTTTTAGAATAGGTTAATTTTACCAGTGAGAGTTAGATTATATTGAAAAAAAAACTGAAAATCACATAGTCAAAATTATATATATTTATTTGCATTGTGCACAGAGAAATAAGTATTTGATCCCTTTGGCAAACAAGACTTAATACATGGTGGCAAAACCCTTGTTGGCAAGTACAGCAGTCAGACGATTTTTGCAGTTGATGATGAGGTTTGCACACATGTTAGATGGAATTTTGGCCCACTCCTCTTTGCAGATCATCTGTAAATCATTACGATTTTGAGGCTAACGCTTGGCAACTCGGATTTTCAGCTCCCTCCATAAGTTTTCGATGGGATTAAGGTCTGAAGACTGACTAGGCCACTCCATGACCTTAATGTGCTTCTTTTTGAGCCACTCCTTTGTTGCCTTGGCTGTATGTTTCGGGTCATTGTCGTGCTGGAAGACCCAGCCACGAGCCATTTTTAATGTCCTGGTGGAGGGAAGGAGGTTGTCACTCAGGATTTGATGGTACATGGCTCCATACATTCTCCCATTGATGCGGTGAAGTAGTCCTGTGCCCTTAGCAGAGAAACACCCCCAAAACATAATGTTTCCACCTCCATGCTTGACAGTGGGGACAGTGTTCTTTGGGTCATAGACAGCATTTCTCTTCCTCCAAACACAGCGAGTTGAGTTAATGCCAAAGAGCTCAATTTTAGTCTCATCTGACCACAGCACCTTCTCCCAATCACTCTCAGAATTATCCAGATGTTCATTTGCAAACTTCAGACGGGCCTGTACATGTGCCTTCTTGAGCAGGGGGACCTTGCGGGCACTGCAGGATTTTAATCCATTATGGCGTAATGTGTTACCAATGGTTTTCTTGGTGACTGTGGTCCCAGCTGCCTTGAGATCATTAACCAGTTCCCCCCGTGTAGTTTTCGGCTGAGCTCTCACCTTCCTCAGGATCAAGGATACCCCACGAGGTGAGATTTTGCATGGAGCCCCAGATCGATGTCAATTGACAGTCATTTTGTATGTCTTCCATTTTCTTACTATTGAACCAACAGTTGTCTCCTTCTCACCCAGCTTCTTACTTATGGTTTTGTAGCCCATTCCAGCCTTGTGCAGGTCTATGATCTTGTCCCTGACATCCTTAGAAAGCTCTTTGGTCTTGCCCATGTTCTAGAGGTTAGAGTCAGACTGATTAAATGAGTCTGTGGACAGGAGTCTTTTATACAGGTGACCATTTTACGACAGCTGTCTTTAATGCAGGCACCAAGTTGATTTGGAGCGTGTAACTGGTCTGGAGGAGGCTGAACTCTTAATGGTTGGTAGGGGATCAAATACTTATTTCTTTGTGCACAATGCAAATAAATATATATAATTTTGACTATGTGATCTTCTGTTGTTTTTTTTATATAATCTATCTCTCACTGGTAAAATTAACCTAGCCTAAAAATTCTAGACTGTTCATATGACCGAAAGAAGAAAAGATGCAAGACAAGAACATATGAGAAAATAGAAAAGTACTTTAATGAAAATTACACATAAATACACAATAATAAAAAGAATCCATCAACCAACAGGTTAAAAAAGACATGCACGCCATGCACTATACAAGGTAAGTAACGTCCAAGATAGACAAAAAGTATAATCTGGTAATGAGGGTACGTCGGTACATAAATATAAATGGATGCAAAATGACTATAAATGTATGCCAAGTAAAATAGTCAAAGGAGAAGTACTCAAAGGTATAAAAATAATACCATGAATAAATGACATCAATATATGGACAAGTATGAACAACATATGATAATGATGAATCACGTACCCATTGAACATCCAGGTGAGTGCACGGCAATGTGTCTGCCCCAACGCGCGTTTCGGCGCAACTGCCTTCGTCTGGGGGTAGCATTGAAATGATGTATGTTCCACTATATGTAGGGAAAGGCCAGCCAATCAAGAACATCCAAAAGCGGGAACCCAGGTGTAGAAAGTATAATAATACATATATCGCCACATATTTACCGTTCGCTTTCCTCGTGGTGAAGGTAGTGGCCACGCCTACCGGAAACGCCGGTCACGAGGGGCCAGGGCCGGATACACGTCATCACGTCAATAGACGCGATCACGTGAATCCGGAGTCTGGCGCGTCATGAGCGGCGGAACGGAGGCCGGTCACCCGTACACCAATCAGAGGAAGCGACGCAGCGAAAGACTGGGTAACCCTGGATACGCTGTGTATAGGATGACGGCCATAGAACCAGATGTGGTCGGAACGTCAGTGAATAACATTTTGTGATTTTGATGTAATGCAAGTGCAAAATAAACAAATATACATGAAAAATATTATTATGTGTCAAGAAAAAATAAGTGTGTGAAGCAATATTGAATATCAGAAAGATACACTGAGTGCATAATGATGAATAACAAACCTATGAATATGAATGAGAATATAAATGAAGTAGTGAGTGCATAGACAGTACAAAGTGTAAATGTAAGTGAGAAAATGATGATATTAATAGGAAGTGAGACATGAAAACAAAACAAAAATATGTATGTAAAAAAATATATAAATAATAAATTAATGTGAAGTGAAAAATAAGATGTAGTGATATTGAATGAAGTGGACAGTAGGTCCAATTTTTAAAAAAATATATGAAATGAAGAAAAATCTATAATAAGTGTATATATTTAATAAAATGCAAGTGATATTGTGAGAAGTTTGACACAGATAAATAATAAATTAAATAAACCATAACACTGGTTGTTATTTCAACAGAAATGGCCACAAGGCCAAAATGACAGACACAGACACAAATCTGTATGTTGACTGGTCACCACGCATCACAAAAGGACAGGATCAATAGTGAGATGAATTGGCATCCCAGGAAGTGGAGAACAAGGAATCCATGATAAAATACAAAAGACCGTGTCAAGAAACTAATCTGTAAAGAAATAAAAAATGTTAAAATCACATAGACACACAGGATCCTAAATAAACAATAACAAGAAAAATCCAACACCATTAACCCCTTCAGGACTGAGCCTGTTTTGGCCTTCAGGACGAAGCCGATTTTTCAAATCTGACATGTGTCCCTTTATGTGGTGATAACTCCGGAATGCTTTTGCCTATCAAAGTGATTCTGAGATTGTTTTCTCGTGACATATTGTACTTTATGTTACGGAAAAAATTTGGTCGATAAATTCAATATTTATTTGTAAAAAACACCAAAATTTGAAGAAAATTTGCAAAAATTAGCATTTTTCTAAATTTAAATGTATCTGCTTGTAAAACAGATAGTAATACCACACAAAATAGTTACTAGTTAACATCCCCCATATGTCTACTTTAGTTTGGCATCGTTTTTTGAACATTATTTTATTTTTCTAGGACGTTACAAGACTTAGAACTTTAGCAGCGATTTCTCATATTTTGAAGAAAATTTCAAAAGCCGATTTTTACAGGGGCCAGTTCAGTTCTGAAGTGGCTTTGAGGGTCTTATTTATTAGAAAGTCCCCATAAATCACCCCATTTTGAAAACTGCACCCCTCAAAGTATTCAAAACAGCATTCAGAAAGTGTTTTAACCCTTTAGGCGTTTCACAGGAATTAAAGCAAAGTAGAGGTGAAAGTTACAAATGTCATTTTTTTTTTACAAAATTCATTTGTAATAAAAAAAATTCTATACCACAGAAGTTTTTACCCGAGAAATGGAACTTATTATTTATTGCCCAGATTCTGCAGTTTTTAGAAATATCCCACATGTGGCCCTAGTGCGCTAATTTACTGAAATACAGGCCTCAGAAGCAAAGGAGCACCTAGTGGATTTTGTGGCCTCCTTTTTTTTAGCATATATTTTAGGTATCATGTCAGGTTTGAAGAGGTCTTGTGGGGCCAAAACAATAAAAACCCCCAAAAGTGACCTCATTTTGGAAACTACACCCCTCAAGGAATTTATCTATGGGTATAGTTAGCATTTTGAACCCACAGTTTTTTTGCAAAATGTATTTGAATTAGTATGTGAAGATGAAAATCTACTTTTTTTCTGAAAAAAACGTAGAATTTTTTTATTTTTTCAAGGAATAAAAGAGAAAAAACACCCCAACATATGTAAAGCAATTTCTCCCGATTACAGCAATACCCCATATGTGGTAATAAACTGCAGTTTGGACCCACAGCAGGACTCAGAAGGAAAGGAGCACCATTTGGATTTTGAAATTCTGATTTTGCTGGAATAGTTTTCAGTGCCGTGTCGCGTTTGAATTGCACTGGAGGGAACAAAATAGTGGAAACCCCCGGAAAGTGACCCCATTTTGGAAACTACACTCATCAAGGAATTTTTCTAGGGGTAAAGTTAGCATTTTGATGCCACAGTTGTTTTGCTGAATTCATTGGAATTATTCTGTAAAGGTAAAAATCTACTTTTTTTCTGAAAAAAGGTAGCCATTTTTAATTTTTACAAGGAATAAAGGAGAAAAAGCACCCCAACATTTGTAAAACAATTTCTCCCGATTACGGAAATATGCCATATGTGGTAATAAACGGCTGTTTGGACCCACAGCAGAGCTTAGAAGGGAAGGAGCGCTATTTGTCTTTTGGAGATCAAATTTAGCTGAAATGGTTTTTGGGTGCCATGTCGCATTTGCAAAGCCCCTGAGAGGCCAAAACAGTGGAACCCCCCAAAAGTGGAAATTACACCACTTAAAGAATCTATCTAGGGATATAGTGGGCATTTAGACCCCACAAGTCTTTTGCAGGATTTATTAGAATTAGGCCGTGAAAATGAATATCAACATTTCTTCCACTAAAATGTTGTCTTTTTTCAATTTCACAAAGGATAAAGGAGAAAATGCTGCCCAACATTTGTAAAGCAATCTCTCCCGAGTACGGCGATACCCCACGTGTGGTCATAAATGGTTTTTCATTAGAAAGTAATTAACCCTTTCTGGACTGATCCATTTTTTTCTTTTCCTTTTTAGTTTTTTCCTCCCCGCGTTCCAAGAGCCACAACTTTTTTATTTTTCAGTCAATAGAGCGGTGTCAGGGCTTATTTATTGAGGGACGAGCGGTCGTTTTTATTGGTACCATTTTTTGGTACATACAACTTTTTGAGCACTTTTTATTACATTTTTAGGTAGAGCCAAGGTGACCAAAAAACAGTGATTTTGCCGTTTTAAATGCTTTATTTTTCACGTGAGACGCTCCATGCATCACCCCCCCCCCCACACTACGACATGCTATGTTGTGGTGTGCGCAGGGGTTAATGTGCAGCGGATGGTGCAGAGTAAAAATTACAATTTTCCACTCATATGCCATTTTAGTGCACTACATGTTATGCCCAGTTTGTGCCACTGAAGACGAATACCTCATAAAATATTAAGGGGGTTCTCCTGGGTATGGCGATGCCATATCTATGGGCGTAAACTGGTGTTTGGGCACGCTGCAGGGCTCAGAAGGGAGGGAGCAGCATTTGGCTTTTGGGGCGCAGATGTAGCTTGGTAGTAGTTCTGTTTGGGGTTTTACTGGTGTCTCAATATATAATGTGGGGGCATATGTAATCTGTGCGGGGTACATCAGGGTACATGTTATCTGTGCGGAGTACATCAGGGTACATGTCATCTGTGCGGGGTACATCAGGGTATAATAAGAGGGTATAATAATGCAGTAAATAAATAATAATCCGCAGATATGTGGCCGGTGTCGCACTGATAAAAGGCGCCCGATCTTATCTGCTTTTGGAACACTGCACATTTTGCATCGCCATATTCTGAGAGCCAGAACGGTTTTATTTTTTTTCCACCGGAGCTGGGTGAGGGTTTATTCTTTGCGGGACAATCTGTAGTTTTCATTGGTACCATTTTGGGGTACTAGAAATTTTTTTGATCACGTTTTATTCAATTTTTTGGCAAGCAAGGTGACCAAAAACCATCAATTCTGAAACTGTTTTTTATGGCGTTCACCCTGGGCTATAAATTACCATTATATTTTATACCTCGGGTCGATACGATTACAGCGATACCATACGTATATAACTTTTTGATGTTTTGCAGCGTTTGTGCAATAAAATCACTTATTTATAAAATAAATTCTTTTTTGTGTCACCGTATTCTGAGAGCGACAACTTTTTTTATTTTTCAGTCAAAAATGCGGTGTAAGGGCTTGTTTTTTGCGGGACGGGTTGTAGTTTGTATTGGTACCATTTTGGCGTACATGCGACTTTTTGATCACTTTTTATTGTCGATTTTGGGAGGGGTGGTAACCAAAAAATTGTGATTCGGGCACTGTTTTTCGTTTATTTTTTTCGCGGTGTTCACCGTGCGGGAAAAATAATATTACAGTTTTATAGTCGGGATCGTTACGAACGCGGTGATACCAAATATGTGTACTTTTTTTATCGTGTTAATTTTTTTCCTATAATAAAAGACTTATTTTAGGAAAAAAAGCATTCTTTGTTTATATCACTTCTAACTTTTATTTTTACACTTTTTCAAAACATTTTTATTATCTTTTTTTTACTTTTTTTACTTGTCCCACTAGGGGACACTTAGACTTGCAGCTCTGATCGCTGCTGGAACACATTACACTACACACGTAGTGTAATGTGTTCTAACTGTCATTGTGACGTAACTGTCACACTGACATGAAGCAGAGGAGGAACGGCCGCAGGCTGATCCTCCGAGGCTTCCGTACATGGCAACCCGGAGGTCATTGTCTGGCCTCTGGTTGCCGTGAGAAGGATCGCCAGCCCCCGCAAATACATGTGGGGGGCTGCCGATCCGCTGTAAACCTCTTCAATGTGGGGATCGCAATCGACCACCGCATCGAAGGGGTTAATTGCCGATTTCAGCGGCGACAGGCCGCTGATCGGCAACAGGGAGAGCAGGGCTGACACCCTGCACAGTTAACCGCCGCTGCGGTGTAGCGCCGCGCGGCGGTTAACTGTCAAAGCACTGACGTTAATGAACGTCAAGGTGCGCGAAGTTACTGCACACATTGACGTTTATTAACGTCAAGGTGCGGGAAGGGGTTAAAAGCTGCTGACAGTCAGAGAAATGATGAAAACCCTGCGGTCTCATTGAGACCTGCCGGGTACATAGTCTGAAGTCTCCATATCCACTTGCATTCACGCTGCAGTAAACGTTTTTTAAGATCACCCCCACGCATGCCAAGATTAATGTGATCAATACCCCTAATTTTTAACATCTTAGAATTACAGGCATGGTGTAGTCGGAAATGTCTAGGAATCGTCTTGAGCTGTTCAACAATATCAGCCGTTTTCGCATTCTCGATATCCCTGACGTGCTCTCTAACCCTCAAACGCAATTCACGTGTGGTCATGCCTACGTATATCTTCGGGCATGGGCAAAGGGCATAGTATATAACACCCTTAGTTCCACATGATATGGGCCAACAAATTTTGAAATCATGATTTCCGCTGGAATCTGTAAAATTTTCTGTACGTTCAATGTTGGGGCAACTAATACAATCGCCGCATGGTTTGCAACCCCATTTCGGCCCCTTGGTGCCAAACACCTTACCAGGTTTGATAGGTGAGAGGTAACTACGTACCATGGCATCGCGCAGATTGGGAGCTCTGCGAGGTGCCATGGCAGGGTAATGAGGGAGAACCTTTGACAGGATGGAATCAGTCAGCAATATGGGCCAAAATTTATTCAAGACACTACGCATTTCTGTCCACCGTGAGTTAAAGGTGGTGATGAATCTCACCTTGGATTGTGAACCAGATCTTGGGGTGACTTGCAATAGTTGTTGTCGATTGGTTTTTGACGCTCGGTCCCGAGCTTTACATATACTGCGTTGACTATAGCCCCTTTGGGTGAACCTGTCTCCCAGCTCTTCAAAACGAATTTTAAGGTCTTCATCAGTGGAACAAATCTTCTTAATGCGTAAAAATTGACCCACTGGAATGGCATCGATCGTGTGACGAGGGTGTGAAGAAGTCGCATGCAGAAGTGAGTTAGTAGAAGTTTCCTTGCGGTGTAAATCCGTCTGTAAGAAACCATTATCATCTTTCTTGATCAGAATATCCAAAAAATCAATGCTAGAGTAACTCCATTTGTATGTGAGTTTGATGTTGAGCGAATTACAATTCAAGATATTGATGAAAGATGAAAGGTCTTCAGGAGTGCCCTGCCAGATCATAAAAATGTCATCAATGAACCGTGCCCAAAAGGGGACACGGCTCATTGACGGCCCATGATCTGACAGAAAAAGGTCCCTTTCCCACAGCCCCAGGAACAGATTGGCATACGAGGGTGCACAAGCCGCCCCCATAGCCGTCCCCTGGAGCTGTAGGAAAAAGGATCCATTGAAGGTGAAAAAGTTATGCTTGAGTGTGAAGTCTAAAAGCAACAGAATGAGTTGGGAAATCTCACCTTCAATGTCACTCATTGACAAAAAACTCTTGACTGCATGCAAACCATCCCTGTGTTGAATGCTGGTGTAAAGAGATTCAACATCACATGTAACTAGTAGATGGTCTGAATCCATGTGAATCCCCTCGATCTTTAGTAATAGATCGGCCGAATCACGTAAGTAGGATGGTAAACATTCAACCAGGGGTTTCAAATGGAAATCAATCCATTTACATGCTTTTTCAGTAAGGCCCCCAGTGCCTGAAATGATAGGCCTACCTGGCGGGTTCTTTGCATCTTTATGAATTTTGGGCAATAAGTACATCGTTGGTATGGTTGGTTCCGGCACAAATAACGACTCACTCAAAGATTTCGTAATCGTGCCATTTTCCACAGCGTCTTGCAGGATTTTGTAAAATTTCAATCTGAAGGATGACAGGGGATTAAAGGTAAGCTTTTGGTAGCAGATTATATTCCGTAGTTGGCGGTTGGCTTCGTAAATGTACAGTTGACGTGGCCAAAGTACTACGTTACCCCCTTTATCCGCCGGTTTCACTATAACATCATCCCAAGCTTTCATTTTGTTAAGGCTTGCTCGCTCTAACCGGTTGAGGTTATCATGACTGATACCCCTAGATATAGTACTCCATTCATTAGAAACGAGTTTAACGAATAAGTCGACTGCTGGACAAATGGACAAAGGGGGAAATTTTGTAGACTTGTTCTTAATACATGTTGGTATCTTACCTTTAGATATACATTCCTCTTGATCTAGCAATTCTTCCAAAATGCGCAGTGTCTCTTTTTCTTGTGATGTTGTGAAGATGTTGTCCTCCTCCCTGAAGTACCATTTCTTAAAAATCAGAGATCTGCCAAAGAGTTGCAGATCCTTTATTGCTGAAAAATGGTCAAAAGAAGAGTCGGGGGAAAAAGTTAACCCCCTTTCCAAAAGAGACATATCACTGGGTGTGAGTGAATGCTGAGAGAGATTGATTACCTTCAGATGCTGTTGACCTAGATTAGGCTCCAGAGTTGAAGTGGGATGCACTTGTCTAGGATGGTAATCAGTTCCTCTATTAGCTCTTCTTTTAGGGTATACTGAATTATTGTAGTTGACTTTACGTTTTTGTCTGGTATTAATGCGTCCAGGGCCTGCATTATGTGTCGTCATGTCAAATTGATCACTGAGGGATGATATGGAGGAAACAGACGGAGAGCGACTAGCACTCAAAATTGGTGCACGGCGATTCCATCTGTACATCCGTTTTTTGGTGTAGTCATCATGGTCACGAGTCAATTTTTTTATTTTAATTGATTCAATTTCCTTCTCCCAAGTGGTACATTGCTGTTCCAAGTGGCCATTGAAAATCTCAAGACTCTCCCTAGACATCTCCGACTTAAAACGTGACTGGATGGATTCCAACTCCACATCCATTGTATTGATTGATTTGGTGTTAAGATCAATGAGCAGATCCATCATTTTGCGGGAACAGGCGTTACAATTGTTTTCCCACGAGGATGTGAAGGACTCATCCTCAATGGGAAACGATGGGAACACCTGGACCCGTAAGCCCCTGGGGATCAGATTGTGTTGCAGATAATTTTGAAGAAAAGCTCGATTCCACCATATCTTCATTCTTTTATGCATGAGGTTTTTAAAATAATTCTGAGACTCCCTAACATCTCTCTGACTGCCAGCACCTGTGGCCATGGATCCATCTTTAAAAACATTCGAAATTTGGGAAAGCCAAGATTGTTCCCTGGCCCGAAAGTCCATAGTTGGATTGCTGGAAATATCTGTAGGAAACAGAAACAGAGCAAATAATATGACCGAAAAGCACAGCATGGATCTAAAATGGTTCAGATAGAGTAAAGATGCAGCCGTCAGCAAACATGTATTCAATTATGAACCAGATCCTGGGGTGTATACCCATAAAGCATCCTAAAGCATTGCATATGACCGAAAGAAGAAAAGATGCAAGACAAGAACATATGAGAAAATAGAAAAGTACTTTCATGAAAATTACACATAAATACACAATAATAAAAAGAATCCATCAACCAACAGGTTAAAAAAGACATGCACGCCATGCACTATACAAGGTAAGTAACGTCTAAGATAGACAAAAAGTATAATCTGGTAATGAGGGTAGGTCGGTACATAAATATAAATGGATGCAAAATGACTATAAATGTATGCCAAGTAAAATAGTCAAAGGAGAAGTACTCAAAGGTATAAAAATAATACCATGAATAAATGACATCAATATATGGACAAGTATGAACAACATATGATAATGATGAATCACGTACCCATTGAACTTACAAAATCAGCAAGGGATCAAATACTTATTTCCTTCACTGTATATACAGGAGTATATGTCATTCGAGTGACATCCAGCACGGTTTTACAAAGGACAGAAGTTCTCAAACAAACCTGATTTTGTTTTTATAAGGAGGGAGCAGAAGCCTAGAGAGAGGGGCCGCTGTGGATATAGTTTTTTCGGACTTTGCAAAGGCATTTGGCACTGTCTCTATTAGGCAATAGTATTACAATTATGTTATCTAAGTGAGTTGATTTGATTTTTATTTAGTTTTTATATTCGTTATATTGTAATGGGTTAATTTTACATCAGGTGTACACAACCAAAGGATATCAGACCATAAGGAGGGAAAGAGGAATAAGAAAAAGTGATGCAAAAATAATCACTAAAAATTAACATTTATTGGTATATTATAAAATAGTTGACTGATACATTAAAAATATGGCTAGTCATGGGTAGACTAGAATCCAAAGGGCCAAATGGCTGGTTGTCCCTCCTGTGTTATACCAGCCTGACTATATCATCTGTGAACTGTGACTATATCATAAGTGAATATACAGTCTTTTTTTAGGCAGTTAGTCATTAATTTTAGACACACATATTATAATCTATTCGTTTTTATTTTGTGGATTATTTAACCTTTGTGTATTTATATAGCAGTTCTAATTTTGCACACTGCGAGAAACTACTGTATTAGTATCCCACGTGTCTAGGATAATTCACCTGGACACTACTACACATAAAGGCACAGATCCACTGCTGCTGTAAAGGATCTGCCAGACACAGCTTCTGTGTCGACGCCCGTGGTTAATCAGTCTGCATCTGCTCCTAGGTCTGATAGAGTGACTCGATCTGCTACCACTCAGGCTGGTAAGCTGAGGAGTGGGAGATCCTATCACAGCCTGGCCAGACGGTTCTAGCTCCCGCCCTGGGTCTATGTATACCTTAATTTGCTTCTTGTCTTTGCCTGTGATTCTCTCTTGTTTCCTGGCTCTGCTGTTCCTGCTAATACTACTGACCTCTTCTTCATATCGACCCTGGCTTTACTGACTACGCTCCCGTTTGGTACCTCGTACACTCCTGGTTTGACTCGGCTCGTTCACTACTCTTCTTGCTCACGGTTTTACCGTGAGCAACTGCCCCATTTCCCTTAGCTTCTGTGTGCCCTTGTCTGTTTGTCGTGCACATATTGAGCGTAGGGACCGTCGCCCAGTTGTACGCCGTCACCTAGGACGGGCCGTGCAAGTAGGCAGGGACTGAGTGGCAAGGAGATTAGGGCTCACCTGTCTGTCTCCCTACCCTGACATTACATAATCACAGGCCGATGTACCTTTTCTACCCTGGTTCCTACACTACTTTAGACCCCCTTGAGGCCATGGCTCAGCAAATGCAGGGTCTCTCCCTACAGGTCCAAGCCCTGGTTCAGAGGTGCGACCAGCATGATGCTAACCAGGTAGTGCCCTCCACCTCACCTCTTGAACCCCACCTCAAGTTGGCTGACCGGTTCTCAGGGGACCGGAAGGCTCTATTTCCAGCTAAGGCCCCACTCCTCAGGTTCTGAGAGCCAGCGAGTGGGTATAATTATGTCCCGGCTCCAGGACGGCCCTCAAGAATGGGCCTTCTCCTATGACGAGACTGACATGACTGCCTTTGCCGAGAGTCAGCTGGTGACCTTACGTCAGGGTAAGAGACCCGTTAAGGAGTACTGTTCTGACATTAGGAAGTGGTGTGTAGCTTCTCGGTGGAATGACCCTGCCTTGAGGTGCCAGTTTAGATTAGGTCTGTCAAACGCCCAGAAAGACGTATTAGTTAGCTATCCCTCTTCTGACTCTCTAAATCAGGTTATGGCTTTAGCGTTACGTCTTGACCAACATCTCAGGGAACGACGACTTGAACGTTTTTGTGCCTTCTCCTCTGGCTCCCCCATGATGGCTCCCGAGGTTCCGTTGCTTCGTTCTTCCACGGAAAACTCGGATGAACCAATGCAACTTGGGGCCTCCGTGCCTCCCCAACAACGTAGAGAGTTCCACAGGAAGAATGGTCTCGGCTTCTACTGTGGGGATGACAAGCATCAAGTGAACAACTGTCCTAGGCGTAAGAATAAGCAGCCGGAAAACTTCTGCGCCAAAGTGACCATCGGGGAGGTCGCTTGGGCGCACAGGTATTTCCCGTAAATATGAAACCTAATAAGATCTTGCTTCCCTTTCAGGTCTCTTTTGAGGGTAGGTCTGCTACCGGCAGTGCCTTTGTGGATTCAGGGTCTTCTGCTAATATTATGTCTGTGGAATTTGCTATATCTCTAGCTATGCCATTTATTGATTTGCCTAAACCTGTCCCGGTAGTGGGTATCGACTCCACTCTACTTGCTAATGGTTATTTTACGCAGCATACCCCTGTTTTTGAACTCCTTGTTGGCTCCATTCATTTGGAGCAGTGCTCTGTACTGGTAATGCAGGGATTATAGTCCGATTTGGTTTTAGGCCTTCCCTGGTTGCAGATGCATAATCCCACGTTTAACTGGAATAGTGGGGATCTTACTAAATGGGGTAATGAATGCATGACGTCCTGTTTTTCTGTTAATTTTATTTCTCTCCCTGAAGAGGTGAACACTCTACCTGAGTTTATTCAGGATTTCGCTGTATCCCCTTCCTTTGATTCCTGATCTCTTCAATCAGGTTCAGGGGGCCCAATGGTTCTCTAAGTTTGATCTTCGGGTGGCTTATAACCTAATCAGAGTCAGAGAAGGGGATGAGTGGAAGACTGCGTTTAACACGCCCAAAGGTCATTTCGAATACCTAGTCATTCCCTTTGGGCTGTGTAATACTCCCGCGGTCTTCCAGAATTTCATAAATTAGATTTTAAGAGACTACCTTGGGGTATTTCTTGTAGTTTACCTTGATGACATACTTGTGTTTTCCAAGGACTGGTCCTCCCACATTGAGCATGTCAGGAAGGTGCTCCAGGCCCTTCGGGAAAACAAACTCTTTGCCCAATCCGAAAAATGTGTGTTTGGGGTGCAGGAGATACCATTTTTGGGTCAAATCCTCACTCCTAATGAATTCCGCATGGACCCTGCCAAGGTTCAGGCTGTGGCTGAATGGGTCCAACCTGCCTCCCTGAAGGCATTACAGTTCTTCCTGGGGTTTGATAATTATTACAAGAGATTTATTGCTAACTTCTGGGTCATCGCTAAGCCTCTTACGGATCTTACTCGCAAAGGTGCTGATCTCCTCCACTGGCCTCCAGAGGCGGTCCAGGCTTTTGAGGTCCTTAAGAAGTGCTTTATCTCTGCCCCAGTGCTGATTCAGCCTAACCAAATGGAGCCATTCATAGTGGAGGTTGACTCCTCCGCGGTGGGAGTGGGTGCTGTCTTGTCCCCGGGTACCAGGTCCCTCACCCATCTCCGTCCCTGTTCTTACTTCTCCAGGAATTTCTCACCCACTGAGAGTAACTGTGACGTGGGCAACCGCAAACTCTTAGCCATTAAATGTGCATTTGAAGAGTGGTGCCACTTCTTGGAGGGGGCTAGGCACCAGGTAACGGTCCTTACCGACCACAAGAATCTGGTTTTCCTAGAATCTGCCCGGAGGCTAAACCCGAGACAAGCTCGATGGGCGTTATTTTTTACTAGATTCAACTTTGTGGTCCCCTATAGGTCTGGGTCTAAAAATATTAAAGCTGATACACTGTCGCGTAGCTTCATGGCCAGCCCTCCTTCGGAGGAAGATCCTGCTTGTGTTTTGCCCCCAGGTATAATCATATCCTCTGTTGATTCTGACTTAGTCTCCGAAATTGCGGCTGATCAAGGTTCAGCTCCCGGCAACCTTCCTGAGAACAAGCTGTTTGTTCCCCTGCAATTCCGGCTAAGGGTACTCAGGGAAAATCATGACTCTGCACTATCTGGCCATCCAGGCATCCTGGGTACTAAGCACCTCATTGCTAGAAACTATTTGTGGCCTGGGTTGCCTAAAGACGTTCAGGCCTACGTCGCCGCTTGTGAAATTTGTGCTAGGTCCAAGACTCCCAAGTCCCGACCAGCGGGCTTTCTATGTTCTTTGCCCATTCCCCAGAGACCTTGGACCCATATCTCCATGGATTTTATCACCGATCTGCCTTCATCTCAAGGCAAGTCGGTGGTGTGGGTGGTAGTAGACCGCTTCAGTAAGATGTGCCACTTTGAAACCCAATGCCAGACGTTAGCTACCTTGTTTGTCAAACACATCCTGCGTCTCCATGGGGTTCCTGTCAATATTGTTTCTGACAGAGGGGTACAATTTGTTTCATTGTTTTGGAGAGCTTTCTGTAAAAAGTTGGAGATTGATCTGTCCTTCTCCTCGGCCTTCCATCCTGAAACTAATGGCCAAACTGAGAGGACTAATCAGTCTCTAGAACAATATTTAAAGTGTTTTATCTCTGACTGTCAATATGATTGGGTCTCCTTCATTCCCCTCGCCGAATTTTCCCTTAATAACCGGGTCAGTAACTCGTCAGGGGTCTCCCCCTTTTTCTGTAATTTTGGGTTTAATCCACGGATCTTCTCGGTTTCTCCTGATGATTCCAACAATCCCCAGGTAGATGTCGTTCATCGGGAACTGTGCACAGTCTGGGCCCAGGTTCAGAAGAACCTAGAGGCGTCCCAGAGCATACAAAAGACTCAGGCAGATAGAAGACGTTCTGCTAACCCTTTGTTTGTGGTCGGGGATCTGGTGTGACTCTCTTCAAAAAATTTGCGCCTTAAGGCTCCGTCCAAAAAATTTGCTCCCTGGTATATAGGGCCATACAAGGTCATTGAGGTCCTTAACCCTGTCTCCTTCCAGCTGGAGTTAACCCCGTCTTTTCAAATACTCGACGTGTTTCATGCCTCCCTCCTTAAATGCTGCTCCCCGTTCTTGGTTACCTCGAGGAAACCTCCGGTCCCTGTTGTCACCCCTGAAGGGGTAGAATTCGAGGTGGCCAAGATTGTGGACAGCAGGATGGTCCAAGGCTCCCTCCAGTACCTGGTCCATTGGAGAGGATACGGGATTGAGGAGAGGACTTGGGTACCCGCCCGGGATGTTCACGCTGGGGTACTGCTCAGGAGATTCCATCTTCGCTTCCCCAATAAGCCAGGTCCACCTAGAAGGGTCCAGTGGCCCCTCATAAAAGGGGGGATACTGTAAAGGATCTGCCAGACACAGCTTCTGTGTCGACGCCCGTGGTTAATCAGTCTGCATCTGCTCCTAGGTCTGATAGAGTGACTCGATCTGCTACAACTCAGGCTGGTAAGCTGAGGGGTGTGAGAACCTATCACAGCCTGGCCAGACGGTTCTAGCTCCCGCCCTATGTATACCTTCATTTGCTTCTTGTCTTTGCCTGTGATTCTTTCGTTTCCTGGCTCTGCTGTTCCTGCTAATACTACTGACCTCTGCTTCATATCGACCCTGGCTTTACTGACTATGCTCCTGCTCTGCGTTTGGTACCTCGTACACTCCTGGTTTGACTCGGCTCGTTCACTACTCTAGTTGCTCACGGTGTTGCCGTGGGCAACTGCCCCATTTCCCTTAGCTTCTGTGTGCCCTTGTCTGTTTGTCTGTCGTGCACATATTGAGCGTAGGGACCGTCGCCCAGTTGTACGCCGTCGCCTAGGACAGGCCGTGCAAGTAGGCAGGGACTGAGTGGCAGGTAGATTACGGCTCATCTGTCTGTCTCCCTACCCCGACATTACAGCTGCTGTGTGTTACTCCAAGCAACATGAGTTCCATTCTGTATTGGATGCTGCTGCATGGATATGTGAACAGTTTTCACAAGCAGGCTTTCAGTGCCAAATGTATTAGTTTATGCAGTGCAAAACTAGTGTGCCGCTACTCAGCATAGACTGCTCCACTGGAAAGACTTATGGAGCGACTAAACTAACTATAGAATTAGTCCCTAAACGAACTACCCATTATCACAAAGCGCGTTTCGCCGAGTATCTCTCGGCTTCTTCTGATACACACGTCTGGTCGGGGATTCTGCTTCTAGAGGGAGCTTAGGTGGCGCTATCTGCAGGGGGGTTGTGTTGATTCAGGGGTTGTGTATTCCGGGGCTCTCAAACAATAGATGTCATGATACAGGAGGAAGCTAGCAGGTTGGATGACGTAGTATGCATCGACGTAATACAGCTCAAAGCCCCGGAACAGCTCAACACTGAATGTTGAACGCGGCTCCATGAGGATGGAAGGACTGGAGTCAGCGGCAGTGCCTCGGAAGGTGTTTGCATGTGTGGCCTTGTAAATGGCCAGCACCGCTGTTTGAGAGGGGAAAGGGAGGCTTATTATAAAAGGGGGCAAAAAAAAATCGCACAAAGCGAAACGGCCGCGTGAGGTGGATGCCCCTTTGGAGGTACAGTGGAGGCATTCTGGTATGCTGGTCTGGAGTTGTAACAGGAGCAGGGGATAATTGAGCTGTAGCAGGAATTAGCTCCAGACGAATGGTGTGAATGGCAAATGAGGTCAGTTCGTGGCCACTAGAGTGAATGTATTTTGAAACATCTATAACTTATGCTTTATGCCTCATGCCAAAATGTTTTTTTTCACGTCACGGTGTATGCTGCATGTTCTTTTTTGCCTTGCCTTAGAAATTATTGCAGGATTTTGATAAAGCCTCCACCCATATATATAAGCTAGTATTGTGTAAAACCGGATATTTAGGAGATAATCAACCCTTCTTTTTGAACGTTAATTAGTAAAACTTATAAAACCTACTAACAGAAATTGTTTGTTAAAGACACTGTTAGGCTGGGTTCACACAACCTATTTTCAGGCGTAAACGAGGCGTATTATGCCTCGATTTACGCCTGAAAATACGGCTCCAATACGTCGGCAAACATCTGCCCATTCATTCGTTTGCCGACGTACTGTGCCGACGACCTGTCATTTACGCATCGTCGTTTGACAGCTGTCAAATGACGATGCGTAAAATTACTGCCTCGTCAAAGAAGTATTACATAGTTTGTGAATATACCATTCCTGCAAGGAGCGACGCCTTGTCTATGCTCTGCATGACTCATCTCTTAATTTACATTGTTACAATTTTTGTGAATAAAGTTTGTATTTTCTCTATACAACATTGTCATGTGTTAATTGAACCCTCAACCCTATAGGTTTTTGTGCTAACTTGTAGGGTCAATGCACCAAGGTTACTTGGCGTACATATTGCTCCTGTCTATACATGATCCACATATTGATTTTACATGTATTTTGACAGGAGTCTCCTGAATGTACCAATAGGTCTGTACTCGTCAAAGAAGTGCAGGACACTTCTTTGAAACGTAATTTGAGCCGTTTTTCATTGAATTCAATGAAGAACAGCTCAAGATTACGGGCGTCAGAGATGCCTCTCAAAATGCGAGGAGGAGCATTTACGTCTGAAACGACGGAGCTGTTTTCTCCTGAAAACAGTCTGTAATTTCAGACGTAAAAGCCAGTTATCGTGTGCATATACCCTCATTGTGCATGGTGTTTGTTGGCAGGAGGAAGAAAGGAACATGTGTGTAAAATTCACAAATCTGAATATTTACTAATCCTTTTTATAGCTAATCAGCCTATCAGTCTAAGATAGTACAGTGCAATCTGATGGCCGCAGCAGTGGCATCTGTAAAGGAAAATTGTAAAAGGAGCAGGAATTGACACACTGACGCAGACACTGGCGCAAACACCGCCATTAAAAGAGAGAACTAAACAAGTAAACTCTCAGAAAACCGCATTAAGTAATAGTTTCAGTAAAATTGATAGGTTCCTTACTTCTCTTGAACAAGGTAAAAATAATTCTAATGTGAAACAAAAAAAAGAGTAAAGGAGACTGCGAAGACATGGTGATATGTCTCCAGAAGAGGATATAGGTGGAGGGACACTGAAAAACCCCAAAGTGAATTTAATTTACAAAAAGACACAGAAGTCACAGTACTACAGCAAATTCTATCAAAAGTCACCTAGTCCCACCTAGTCATCTTTGGAGGGTTTGGAGATGCAAGTGGGGAGCATGAGAATCGACATCTCCTTAAAGGAAGGGTGTCGCGAAAAAAAATATTTTTATATCAATTTGCTTTTAGTGTTTTATTAAAAAATGTTTTATTTATTTGTGTGTGTTTTACTTTTTTTTATTTTCAAACTTTTTCTTGTCTATGGGGGCTGCCATTTTTTTTTCATCTCTGTATGTGTCGATTAACGACACATACAGACATGGAATACGGCACATACAGCACCATAGTGAATGCGAACGGGAGCCGTTCCATTCACTTTGCTGTACGCCGTCTGTGTGGGAAGGGCGCATATTTTGAGAAGGGTGGACTCTCTAAATCTTTTGGGATAGAAAAGGCCCACAGAGTCCCTATTTAACTACCCGTCCCTGTGGATGTGCTAAGGACAATCCTCTGTAAAATATTTTGTTTAGGAGACAGAGACCTAACATTGAGGGCGGTAAGGTTAGGTGAAGGTAAACAGTTTGACATCAACAGGGTTGCGATGTACCCGGACTACTCCAGAGCACGGTTTAAATATGTTAACGTAAAGAAGAGGCTGAGGGAAGCAAACATAAAATATTCCCTGTTGTTCCCCTCCAAGCGGAGGGTAAATTTTCAAGAGTAATTAATTATTTTTTTCAGGATCCAACTGAAGTGGAATGATGGATGGACCTTAAAGGGGTTTAATAAAAGGATTCTGGAGATGGGGAAAAAAGGGAATCTGGAAGTTTAAGAAAGAGTTAGGTATTGCTGTCTGATAAAATTTTGTACTAATCTTAGTGTGAAGCTGGGGGAGTCGGGTGGATCGGGGTCAGTTTAAGTATAGAGGTGCGGTTATCCCAGCAAAATGGGATGATGGACCAGTAGGGGGTGTGCGGAGAGAGAGAGGGAAGATTTTGGGGAAAGGGTTATTGTTCAGGGTTTGGGGTTTTTTCTCCTGATTCCTTCTCTTCCTTTTTTTGCGAGGTTTATATGGTAACACTGTGGATATAACAAGTAAATGTATTTACAAATCTTGGTATGGAATGTAAGAGGCCTGAACAATTGAATTAAAAGATTAGCCGTATTCAAGGTAAGAAAGACACCGCCTACCAGAGATAATTTGTCTTCTGGAGACACATCTAATGCTAGATAGAATTAAAATACTACAAGGAAATAGGATACAACAAGAATACCATTCAGTATATTCGAGAGCTGTCCGTGTTCTCCTACTAAAGCAGTGGAGGGGAAGGTAGAGGAAAGCGAAATTGATAATGGAAGATTTTTATTTTTACTTATGGAAATTGGAGGCAAGAAAATAGTTATGGCATTCATTTACATTCCACCACCCATGATGTTCTAATGTCTTTGACTAAATTAATTCAAAAGGTGGGGGATTTCCCAGTGATCATAGTGGGGGATGTCAACTCTATTCTTAATAATGAACTGGATCGAATAAGAGTAGATAATACGGAAGAGCAAGGGTTCTCTCAGCAGAATTTTTTTTTTTGCTTTAAGTATTTTTATTATTTAATAACAAGACAGACAAACAATAGACAACAGGGATAAAACACATCATTTAACATAATACATAGATCAGATCATTATAAACGAATCCGGTTCCCTGAACAGAGGGACTCTGTACACAAAAAAAAAAAAAGTGGGAAGTTGGAATTTGCAATGTTTGTATCCATTCGGCCAACTTCGTGCTCCCTCTAAATTGCGTCCCAACACTCCAACTCTGAGTAAACTCAACGGTTCTGTCATTATCTCTCACAACCAGGTTCTCTAAATACATACAATTATTTACTTCTGTGACCCATTCTTTTAGGGATGGAGTCACTTTCGAATTCTAGTGGAGTGGGATAATCATTCTTACTGCTATTAGAAAGTGATGCAATATCCCTTTCTTTACTGATGGGAGAGATCCCGCTATTACTGATAATAAGCCTATTTGGGGTGAGGTATTAATATGATGATTTGTCAGCTTGTTAAACAAAATCAAAAAAATCTTCTCCCAAAGCCCATATATAATGGGACATTCCCACCAGATATGTAACATTGATCCAACCGCATTCCCACATCGCCAACACATTTCTGAGACAGAAGGGGAAAACTTATGTAACAAAGTAGGACAGCGATACCACCTTGTAACAATCTTATAACTTTTTTCCTACGCATGGCATGCCAAAGGTAGTTTATGTGTAAATGTGAAGCCTTTGTGCCACTCTTCCTTTAAAAGTTTTATTCCCAGGTCTTTCTCCAATAAACCCATAAACTGAGCTGGTGCCTTGTTCGCGCAATCTTGTAAAAGGCCATTTATATGTCGCGTGGCTTAACGGCGAGACCGGAAGGTTGCATGTTGTGAGGGCTCAGTACCACCAGATAACATCTGGAGCCATCCAGTACTGAAACTAAGCCCTAATGCTGCTCCTACTGTCACACGCTGTCTCCGACACAAATAGGCCTGACTGCCATGCGTTTTGGCCGATTTTAACGTTGCGGCCTACTAATATGCCTGAAGCAGCGGCCTAAATTTGTAGCGGACACCACATACCTTCCTGTCCGTCTAGCACTCCAGGGCGTCTGTGAGCTGCAGGGCCCCCGGCGTTGACATCAGCGGCCAGGGCGCCCATTGAGCCCTATCCACTGGCTCTGGTGTGGGGTTGACCGGCTCCTATACAGCAGATCATCTAGAAGGTCGTGGCCACCATCTTAGATCCACCCCGGCGAGTCTACACCGCAATATCTTATGCCTGCCATATTGAGGACATCAAGACCACATTCTGGAGTGCTGCTGAGGTGAGTGCAATATTCCCTGCACCCATCTAAACGACTGCCATATAGACTCACAGTCCTGATAGGCCTGATCTACACCAACACTCCATTAAGGCCTCCTTGATACCAGATTGCCCAGGAGTGAGAGGAGAGACACTGATCCCCTATATCCTCTATGCCTGACGTGTAGTGTCTCTGGGACTCATTTCCACCTATAACTCAAACTTGCAACAATCGGCCTGTTGGATTTTATTGGCTTATTATCTAACACACTCAGTGGCTACTTCTACACAGTGTTACTAACTGGACTGTTACTTAGTCGCCAAGATACCTACGCCAATCATGTTTGTGGGTCACCTGCAAACGCACTGTACACCAGATTTCTCCAGCGGGTTCGCATAATCTGCTAATGGCCCCCTTGGGTCCCAACATAATCTCTACTCTTCTGTAATGTAACACCTTGACATCATTTGGGTGCTGAATCCCCTCTCAGGAGTATACTTCACATTGGTGTCCCATAAATTTTCATTCACAGCTATTTTACTTCCAGCTATTGCACCTCCTTGGCTTCTACATCTTTTAACTTGCAACCTGTTGATCTGCCTACCTGTGGAGAGGGCGCAGCGTATTCTATCCAAACCCCCACCTCCACGGGCTCCACCACGTACATTCATTGCTAAACTCATTAACTACCGGGACAAGGACACTATCCTTAAACTCAAAAGAGAAAAAGTATCAATTCCATATGCTAACTCACGGATTTCTGTTTACCCTGACTTCTCTATTGAGGTCCAGAAGAAGAGAGCCCTATTCCTCACTGCCAAGAAGAAGCTCAAGCAACTTGATCTCAAGTATGCTATGATGTACCCTGCACGGCTGAAAGTCCTGATAAGTGGCAGATCTAATTTCTTCACCACTTCTCAGGAAGTCCTCGACTGGTTGGAGACTTGTCCTCATGGTCCAGCTGGCTCTCCTCAATGTCCAGATGTTTAATTGCTTTTAGCTGTGTATCTCTACTACCCAGCAGTTCCAATCACCTGGAATACTTCCAATTTCTTCCATTCTGTGTTGGGGGCTGCGGATCACTTGTTCACCGTATCGACACCTTCATGTTTTAATATGCCTACCGCAGGAGCTGGTCGCAGCAGGGACAGTAGATGGCTTTAAAAAAGGCTTAGATAATTTCCTAGAACAAAAAAATATTAACTGCTATGTGTAGACATTTTTTACTTCCCCTTTCCTATCCCACTTCCCCTTTCCCATCCCTTGGTTGAACTTGATGGACATGTGTCTTTTTTTCAACCGTACAAACTATGTAATACTATGTAATATTTTTTTGTCAGTATCCCTTACTGGGGGGGGGGGGGGGGGGTCGCACCCCTGCACTCTCCTTTCAAAATGCTAATTGATAACTTCTGCCTGTAGTTTGTACTACTGTTGTTACGACTAAATTTGGTTTACAGGATCCAAGAATTCATTCCTGCATGCATGATAGTAGGCAGGGGGGGAAGGGAATTGTTTTTACCTGGTTTTATTTTTACATGTTTGTTTCCACAACGCATACCATACTTCTTTTTCTTTTTAGATTGCAGGTACATACTGCAAATCATATACTGGTCCACCCTGGACGGTTGGACCTGGACTTGCACGTTTGTCCTTTAATATGCCTACTGAATGTAAGTGGTCTTAATGACAGAATAAAGACAGCCCTTGTATTTAGATTTCTGCAAAAGCATGACTGATATTATATGCCTTCAGGAGAGACACATGCCGAGTGACAGGCTCTGTCTTCTAAATAGACCTTGAATTGGTTGGTCATATCATTTCAAATTTACTAATTTGGCATGGGGTGTAACAATATTGATCAAACACCCTATCCAGTTTCGCCTGGTAGATGTGACTTCGGACCCAGACGATAAATTTGTTCTATTACACCATCTTCTCTATCGTACACCATTTCTCCAGATAGGTGTTTGCGTTCCTCCTCTCTCTTCCCTTGAAACTATTAACATCATTTTATCGTTTGTTACCAGTCGCCCGTCTGTGCCTAGTATCTGGTTGGGTGACTTCCATTCCACCTGGGATAAGCATTTGGATAAATTCTTCCGCCCAGGCCAAAACCCTATATTTGCAGCTCCTTCCTCCCTCCTGTAATGATACAGACTCTGTAATGATACTGATAGCATACCAGTCCAGCAAAAAATGCACCCACAACCAGACCTGGCGCAAGTTGTCAGACTAGGCAAGTAGTGGCAAACTTACCATGCGATGTCCCTGCAGACTGGGGCCCTGCCTGCAGTGGATATTCCACTATCCGGAACCTGCTAACAAACCCTGAATAATCCTGCAGGTGAAAAGGAAACTTGCTTTCGACCTGGCAGCTGCTGGTTTGTGGAGCGGACAGGTAGATTAGTCAGACAAGCAGAGGTAATAACAGAGAGGTAACGTAGAACAATGCTGTGAAACACAAAATAAGTCAGGCAGTCCAAGGTCTAAACACTATAAATCAAATGCGGTACTGAATCGGAATACAAGACAATAGTCAGGAGAGCTGTGGTCAGACAACAAAGATCTTACAGCAGCCCATGAGCAAATGAGCCACAGGAAGTAATCTCTGACAAAGAAGTCTAGCACCAGGGGTGTTATATAGGAGGCTAATTAGATGATGAAGAGTGCAAAGCATTCAAGATTCTAACCCTTGCCTACCTCTCAGACCAGTTCTGAGAACAGGGAATGTGACAGTACCACCCCCGCTTTATCAGGGGCCACTGGATCCTCAAGACAAGGTTTGAGAGGCTGGTCAGTGTGGAACTTCTGGACCAACCTGGGAGCACTCACAGAGTTGGCAGCTAGCCATGACCTCTCCCAGGGACCATATCCCTTCCAGTGTACTAAATACTGGAAGGAAACTTCTAACCCATCTGGAATCCACAATTTTCTGCACCTCGTACTCTAGGTTATCTCTGACTATGACAGGTGGCGGTGGAGGTTTTAGGAAAGGTATAAATAGACCTTGATTAGCATATGGGTATGGCCAAAAGTGTAAAAATGCATGCAAATAAGGATGACAACCGTGTTTAAGATGGAAAATATATATATTTTTTTCCTTCAATTAAAATTGTGGTATACATTGCAAACACACGTACGCATTAGTGTGTAATAGGAAAAGTCACCTAATATGCTGGAGTCCTCATGTGTACGATCGTCCGGTAGATGTTTCCTTATTCTGGGTAGATCTGTAGAGAGGAATCCTGTAGAGGTTCACATGAGAAGACAGGTGAGGCGTCTAATTGCGCCAAGTTATATTGAACAGGAAATAGGAAAAAGAGCATAGCGCACATAGTGCATGAAACTGTAAAAAATAGATGTCAGGCAAAGGATAACAAGGTAATGCTCACCTTGGGGAGTTATGCTGGGAGCATAACATCCACAGTCATATTGGGCAATGGTCCTTGATGGTGAAGAGGACTTCGAGGTCGGTGCAGCCGGAGATCCGATTCGAGAACCGGGGAACAGTCTCGATGTAACAATTTGGAAAAGAGGTTTGAGAAAAGTCCCTCTGGCGCAACCTACGTAGGATTTGTTCGTTTCTACTCAGTCAGATGGCAGGTGAGTAAAAAGCAAGACTTTATTTTTGTACAAATTACAACAAAAAGTTTCGAGATCGAACAGATCTCTTCCATAGGCAATGTACGAATGATTGTAATTGACACAGACACTGCTATATATCACAGGAGGGGATTCGACTCAGGAATGACTACCGGGTCAGCACTGACGGGTCAAGCAATCGGTTACACGGTATATATGTAAACAGTAAGTTTGTTACTTTTAAAAAACAATAGTTATTGTGTTACAATGGAAATTTTAAAATGGGACAGTAATTTTAAGCATTAAAAAGTATATAAACGATTAATATCATATATAAAAATAGATATCGTAACGACCGTTCCGATGTTAAAATACCATAAAAAAAGAAAGCTATATATAAATATAATATAGTAAAAGTTATGGGATTACAAATAATCTAAAAATATGTATAATAGTATCAATGGACCATGTTGTTTGGAAGAATATAGAAAAATAATAGGAAAGTTATACTAGTAAGGCTTAGAATAGATTGGGGTATAGAGAATGTTACTAAAGGTTTTCTTAAAGGGAATGTGTCGCTAGAAAAAATTTTTTATTTTTTTTAGTTAAACAGTGTATGAATGCTTAAACACTGTCCAAATTTTTTTCACGAGTCAGGAAATATTATAAATTAGATTCTAATTTATAACATTTCCCAGTGCTGGTAACTAGATGGAGCAATTCCCAAAATTGCAGCATTGCATGTGGTAAAGCAACCACATTGCTTTATGCTGCAAATTTGGTGTAAACACACTCACTCTAGTGAGCTCACAGAATCCCCCCTCCTTTATCCTGGCTAGTGCCAGGAGAAAGGAGGGGATTGAACGGTCAAACCTCCTACACTGTGTGTCGCCATTTTTTTGAGCTAACACAGAGTGTAGTAGGTTTACATACAGTAGTAATCACACACTAAAACACGTACATACACAGACCTAACTTACCTGCTCCTGCCGCCGCTCCCTCTGGTCTGTCCGCTCCGGTCTGCTCCCTCCGCTCCTCGTGCTTGCTTCAGAACACAAGTCCGGAAGCCGCGACCGGAAGTCGTCATCTCACAGTCTGGCCGCGGCTTCCGGTCGACATGAACATGGTGCCGGATTTCGCTCTAGCGAAGACCTGACTTTTGGTCTGTGTGGGAGTGGCGCATGTGCCGCTCCCACACAGACCGCGTACGCTATAGTGGATGGAACGGCTCCCGTTCGCATTCACTATGGGGATGTGTGTGCCGTATTCCATCACTGTATGTGTCGTTAATCGACACATACAGAGATGGCAAAAAAAATGGCAGCCCCCATAGAGAAGAAAAAGTTAAAAAATATAAAAAAAGTAAAACCCAAACACACACATAAATAAAAGATAAATATGAAGGCTACTAGAAATTAGAGACCCATTAAAGGTCGAGTGTCACGAAAAAAAAAATTTGATATCAATTTGCATTTAGTGTTTTATTATAAAATCTTTTATTTATGTGTGTGTTTGTGTTTTACTTTTTTTATATTTTTTAACTTTTTCTCTATCTCGGAGATCATACTCATACGAATCATACATATATATATATATATATATATATAAATCATTGCAAAAAACGGCTGCAAATGTAAGTGTTGTACACTAAATAGTGTACAACACTTACATTTGCAGCTTTTTTTTGCAATGATTTTATATATATATATATATATATATATATATAGCAAACAAGAAAGCAGCAGCACTCACACGGAATCAATCGATCAGGTGCCCAGCAAAACGTCCCGATCCTCGGACGTGTATTGATATATAAAGAAAGAAGATTTGCAGCACTCCAATGTGAAAAAAGTGGTGGTTTATTCAATCCAAATACAACAGCAACGTTTCAATCCTACAATAGGATCTTTATCAAGCCTTTATCAGGCTTGATAAAGATCCTATTGTAGGATTGAAACGTTGCTGTTGTTCTTGGATTGAATAAACCACCACTTTTTTCACATTGGAGTGCTGCAAATCTTCTTTCTTTATATATATATATATATATATATATATATATATATATATATATATGATTCGTATGAGTATGATCTCCGAGGATCTGTCCAACAGAAAAAAAATTTGATCATTATAGTATCACTTTCCTATTATTTTTCTATATTCTTCCAAACAACATGGGCCATTGATACTATTATACATATTTTTAATGTAATCCCATAACTTTTACTATATTATATTTATATATAGCTTTCTTTTTTATGGTATTTTAACATCGGAACTGTCGTTACGATATTTATTTTTATATATGATATTACTCGTTTATATACTTTTAATGCTTAAAATTTACTATCCCATTTTAATATTTCCATTGTAACACAATAACTATTGTTTTTTAAAAGTAACATCACTACTTACTGTTTACATATATACCGTGTTACCGATTGCTTGACCCGTCAGTGCTGACCCGGTAGTCGTTCCTGAGCCGACTCCCCTCCTGTGATATATAGCAGTGTCTGTGTCAATTAGGGTATGTGCACACGCTAGCTGCCCTTTACGTCTGAAATTACAGACTGTTTTCAGGAGAACACAGCTCCGTCGTTTCAGACGTAATTGCTCCGCGCATTATGCGAGGCGTCTTTGACGGCCGTAATTTGAGCTGTTCTTCATTGAATTCAATGAAAAACGGCTCAAATTACGTCCAAAGAAGTGTCCTGCACTTCTTTGCCGAGGCGGTCTTTTTACGCGTCGTCGTTTGACAGCTTTCAAACGACAACGCGTAAATTACAGGTCGTTGGCACAGTACGTCGCAAACCCATTCAAATGAATGCGCAGATGTTTGCCAACGTATTGTAGCCGTATTTTCAGGCGTAAATCGAGGCATAATACACCTCGTTTATGCCTGAAAATAGGTCGTGTGAACCCAGCCTAACAATCATTCGTACATTGCCTGAGGAAGAGATCTGTTCGATCTCGAAACTTTTTGTTGTAATTTGTACAAAAATAAAGTTGCTTTTTACTCGCCTTTCATCTGACTGAGTAGAAACGAACAAATCCTACGTAGGTTGCGCAAGAGGGAAATCCGTTCTTTTCTCAAACCTCTTTTCCAAAAGGTTTATATTGAAGGCGTACAGCTTGTGATTAGGACTAATGAAGTAAGTGAAAGTTTTTTTCTTTTTTATATATTGTGAAATATATGTGTAGTGAACATTTAAAAAATGGCTTGATAATATCTAGGTATCTGTATATTTAATGTTACGTATTATTCAATAGATAGTTTGTTTTATAATTATCTCTAGAATGTGATTATACATATGTTTGTCTTTTTTACAATATATATATGACTTCTAACAAATACAATAGATATAAATAGTAGTAATGTAACATGCATATCGGAATTCTATTACTGTAGGGATTATATTGCATTTTTATTTATATTTAATCCAATATGGAGATTTATACGTCTCGATTTTATGTTTAGTTTAAGAAAGCAAGTAATGCCTCTAGAGTATTTTCTTATGGAGTATCTATTTTTTATATATATGAAATATAAAGAAAACGGAAGATATTTCAATATACATTATTAATGAAAATTCCAAAGTTACAGGTTTCATTAAGACCTGTTGGGCTAATGCTATTTAGAGTATGTATCCAATAAACTTCTCTTTGGAGAAGTTTTGTTTTAATGTGTTGGCTGTCAGACCCTTCTATTTCTTCAATTATGCACCATTTTAGGTCATATACTTTGTGTTTCATTTCGGCATATTTTGCCACAGAGGTTTCACCGTGTTTTCTTTTAGTCAAAATAGTGGAGGTAATTTGTTCTTTCGTTTTAGTTCCAAATGTTTTTATTTCACATCTATGTTCATCTATGTTCATGTTCATTGATACAAGTCTTGATTAACCACATAGTCTGACCGACGTATACTTTGCCACATGGGCATTTTTAACAAATAGATAAAATTTTTGTCATTACAGTTGTAATAACCTTTGGAGTAGATCTTCTATCCCTTTGTTGGATGATTAAAGAAATGTCCTTTTATAATTGAACTACAATTGGGACATGATAAACATGAGTAGGTTCCATTCTTAGGAGTATTCAAGAATAGGTTTTTTTCTTGATGTCTGCTCTAATCAATTGATTTGATATAGATCTACCTTTTCTGTAGATGAATTTAGGTTTGTTTTTAAACAAGCTACCATATTTTTGGTCACGTTTCATCATATTCCAATATTTAGTAATAGTGTTTTTTTATAAGATTGGAATGTTTACCATAGGTGGAAATGAACATTAGTGGTTGTTCATTTTTTGTTTTTACTTTACGTATCTGTAAATTTTCTTTTTTATAAGACGTTATTTAGTTTCCTATTTTCAACATCTTTCTTTTCGTATCCTCGGTTGGTAAATTTCTCTATAATTAAATTTTTTTGTTTAAGATATTCAAAGTCGGTGCTGCAGATTCTGCGGGCTAGTATAAATTGTCCCTTAGGAATACCTTTGAAGGTCTGGGGCATGGGCACTGTCCCTTCTTAGCAAATTATTTCTGTCTGTTGGTTTAGAGAATAAAGTAGTAATTAGCTCATTATCTTCCGTCTAATTAATTTCGACATCTGAAAATGTTATTTTCTTTTTGTCAAACTCCAGAGAAAATTTGATCAGTTCATGACCTTTATTAATGTATTAGATAAGTTTATTAAGAGCTTCCATTCCATAATAGGAATACATCGTCCACAGAGCGAAACGATCCATCTATGTGTTTTTTATAGGGACAATCGATAATGTATGTAGTTTCTAAAAATTTCAAAGATATTTGCATAGCTGGGTGCTGCAGACGATCCCATTGAGGTTGCAAATAATATTCTTCATTAAACCTAAAATAGTTTTTAGTCAGTATAATATCAAGTAGGGTAAAAGGATAAATTTGATTTTTTTGATTGTTGTGGGTAGCGTCTTCACATAATTTTTGTCATGCCTTCGTTGTAAGGAATATTTGTATACAAACTTTTGATATCAAGTGTACATAGTATACTATGTGAATAGATGGGAATGTTTGATATTTTGTGTAAGAAGTCAGTGGTATCTTTAACCCCTTAGGACCCAGCCACTTTTGGACCATATGACACAGCCTCATTTTTTAAATCTGACGTGTCACTTTATATGCTAATAACTCCAGAATTCTTTTACCTATCCGAGCGATTCTGAGATTGTTTTCTCGTGACATATGGTACTTTATGTTAGTGAAAAAAAAATGTGCATTATTCTAAATTCAAATGTATCTGCTTGTAAGACAGATAGTAATACCACAAAAAATAGTTACTAGTTAACATTTCCCATATGTCTATTTTATGTTTACATAATTTTTTGAACATTCTTTTATTTTTCTAGGACGTTACAAGGCTTATAAGTTTAGCAGCAATTTCTCATATTTTCAAGAAAATTTCAAAAGGCTATTTTGTCAAGGACCAGTTCAGTTCTGAAGTGGCTTTGAGGGCCTTATGTATTAGGAACCCCAACAAATCACCCTATTTTAAAAACTGCACCCCTTAAAGTATTCAAAACAGCATTTAAAACTTTTCTTAACCCTTTATGCGTGTCACAGGAATTAAAGCAAAGTGGAAGGGAAATTTGCAAATTTCATTTTTTTTGCAGAAATTCCATATTAATCCATATTTTCCTGTAATACTGAAGGTTTTTACCAGAGAAACACAACTGAATATTTATTGCCCTGATTCTGCAGTTTTTAGAAATATCCCACATGTGGCCCTAGTGTGCTACGGGCCTGAAACAAAAGCCCCAGAAGCAAAGGAGCACCTAGTGTTTTTTTCGGCCTTCCTTTTCTTAAATTATATTTCAGGCACCATGTCAGGTTAGAAGAGGTCTTGTGGTGCAAAAACAAAGGAAACCCCCCAAAAGTGACTCCATTTGGGAAACTACACCCCTAGAGGAATTCATCTAGGGGTGTAGTGATTATTTTGACCACACAGGTATTTCATAGATTTCATTAGAATTGGGCAGTGAAAATGAGAAATGACATCATTTTCCAATAAGATGTAGCTTTAAGTCAAAATGTTTCATTTCCTCATCAAATAAAGGAGAAAAATCACCGTAACATTTGCAAAGCAACTTCTCCAGAGTACGGAAATACCCCATATGTGGTAATAAACCACTGTATGAATACACAGCAGGGCTCAGAAGGGAAGGCACGCCATTTAGCTTTTGGAGCGTTTATTTTGCTGGATTAATTTCTCTGCACCATGTCTCATTTGTAAAGCTCCTAAGGTACCAGTACAGTGGTAACCCCCCAAAGTGACTCCATTTGGGAAACTACACCCCTAGAGGAATCCAACTAGGGGTGTAGTGAGCATTTTGACCCCCCCCCCCCCAGGTGTTTCATAGATTTCATTATAATTGTGCAGTAAAAATTACATTTTTTCCAATAAGACGTAGCATTAGTTCAAAATTTTTCATTTTCGCAACAAATAAAGGAGAAAAAGCACCGTAACATTTGTAAAGCAACTTCTCCAGATTAGGGAAATACCCCACATGTGGTCATAAACTGCTATTTGGACACACAGCAAGGCTCTAAAAGGAAGGAGCGCCATTTAGTATTTGGAGTGGAGATTTTACAAGATTAGTTTTTTGACACCATGTTGCATTGAGCTATAGTACCGGTACAGTGGTACCCCCCGAAAAATTACCCCATTTTGGAAACTAGATCCCTCAAAGAATTGATCTAGGGGTGTAGTGAGCATTTTGACCGCACAAGTGTTTTGCAAAAATGAGTAAACAATAGATGTTGCAGATTGAAAATTGCTGTTTTCCACAGATATGTCATTTCAGTGCCCAATGTGTTGTGCCCAGCTTGTACCACCGTGGACACACATCCCATAAATTGTTAAGCGGGTTCTCCAGAATACAGTAATACCCCATATGTGGTCATAAATTGCGGTTTGGGCACACTGCCTGGCTCAGTTGGACCACCATTTGGCTTTTGAAGCACAGATATTGCTTGGTGTTTTACTGGTATTTCAGCTTATAATGTGGGGGCATATGTGAGCTGGGCGGAGTACATCAGGGTATATGTAAGCTGGGCGGAGTACATCAGGGCATATATAAGCTGTGCGGAGTGCAACAGGTCATAATAGGATGATGTAATAGGGTGAATGTGTCAGGTCCGTATTTCACAACGAATAACCACCTCTGTAAATTGAAAGCTGAAGGCATGCCTGGAAGAAGTAAACCAGCCAAATATGTTTGGTACACAGCTTCCCTCTCTCAGCCAGGAGGAAGACTGAAAACTTTTTATTCAGAACAAAGAAACACAGAAAGAGACACATGCCTCCTCCCCAGAGATGTGGGAGTGCCCAAGCCCCCACCAGTTTCTCAGACTCACTCTTCTTGCATTCCAGGGGGCGGTGTCTTCCATAGGTGTGTCCGACATGAACAAAGAACTTGTTATATATATCAGTATATTACACAAAGAACTGAAATGTACATACATATGTGTGAGGATAATATTTTTCAAACAATATACATGGTAATGATCCCTGACAGTCCCCCCTAAAAATATTATTACTCTATCCCTGAGTCTTGCCTAGCAACCTACCACTGACCACTCGAACCAGGCGGGTAGGGGTTTTGGATTTCTTCACCAGCTTGAGACTAGCTACTCCTGATGAGTAACCCCCCTTTGTACCTGGACTTCCAAGGTGTCGGAGTGGTCCTAACTTTCCCTATTCTCCTCTGGATACAGGATGGTTGTCTTGATATAATCTACAAACCGCTGCTGGTTGTAATATATATAAATATATATATATATATATATATATATATATATAAAATCCGGTCTACATTTTATTAATGGTAACAACTGTCGCACTGTCACTTACTGTCCTAATGGGACTTTTACCCCTGCAGATATAACAGGTCATGGGCAGCACAGTGACCTTCACCTCACGCCTCCACACAAAACTCCTCAGATTGTAATTTGCAGCACCGTGGCATATTTACACACATTATAATTATGAACCTCAGACATTATAAACAATAGGGCCTCAACTAATAATCATAATGCTATCACCCTCAGGTTTCGGGTCCCATCAGTTCATTGCCAGTCCTGTACACCATCGTCTTCTTCTTCTTCTTCTCCTGTCTTCTGCTCTTCACTGACTGTCACCCTCAGGGTAACCCACACAATTGTGGAGTCAGACTACGCTGGTGTCCAGTGGGGGAGTTATTATTACCCCCTCCTAGCCACTTACTTATCAAAACACTTGATCCTGCTGACGGATTCACTCAGGTCTTTGGTCTTTACTTTGATCTTTGCTGATGTCATCAGGACTTGGTTTGGTCCTTCTCATCTGTCCGACACCGTCTCCTTTAGTTTACGTCATCAGGCTGTACATAGCACCTCATGCTGTGAGCCTGGGGTGAGATCCCACGTAGGCGGATTAGTGGAGTTGTATTGTGACTATCAAACCCTCCGCATCTGTACTCTTCCACTGGCAAGTTACTTGTCTGGGCGGCTGCTTAGAATTGTGACACTGCCGTCAGTTCATGATAAACGCGTTGTAGTGGCTCAGGCTGCTGGGGACCCCCAACTCTTGTCAATTGTAAAAATAAATACTAATCTGGTGATAAAATAATCCGCATACATTATAAACGTTGTTCTAAGTACATACAATAATGTCAGGCCCTTAAATGACATCAAACACCTTTTTATATATATATATATATATATATATATATATATATATATATATATATATATATATATATATGGAAAAACTTCTCTGTTCCAATGGACAGGGCACCTAGAATATGTGTGATTACTGGGTACATTTCATTTGCACTTGGTGATACTCTTTCAGCAGGATTTGTACCTTGATCTCAGCTGATCGCCTAGAACATCTCCACCTCACAGAAATATACACAGATTCCACATGTTTATCTGACAAGTGTCTCAAACCAATTTTTCTTACTCTAATCTGGTTCGTTCTACCTGGGAAGGCCTCTCAAGGTCGGTTCTCTTCGGGGGAGAGATAAGGTATGATAAGGTTGGCACCGGTCTGCCAGGACTGTTCTGTAGGCAAATCAAACAGCTCTAACAGAATTTAGCAGCATCCGCTGTAAAACCTGGGGCATACCAATTATATCTTCCCAAATCGATCCTTGCAGTCTTGGGGCATATGTGAGGTCATACACCATCAATGCAAGTGCCATCAAGAGTGCCTTGGGTGTTACCGGTTCACCTTCCCTTATCCGTCCACATTCTGTTAGAATCTGGTTCTCATGCCTTCCGCTCCCAGTTGGACTCTTCCTGTGGAGAACAAGCTTTTTCATTGTATTAACATTAATTGATCTTAATCAAATAATTAATTTGAAGAAAAACATTAACAAATAGCATCTTTACATCAAACGTTCACACTGGTCAGAAACTAAAACTTACAAATTGATTCTTCTTCTTTATATACATATCTATACATACACATATACACTGCACAGAATTCTCTGCTCTAAAATTTCCCTTTCACAACAAAAATAAAAATAAACAAATAAAAATGTTTTCGAATGGGAATATTCCGCTTCTGTACCTTTTATCTGACACATGACTCTAATAGTCCAATGCTAAGGCTGGTCCAGAACTTTACATAAAACTTAACCTCAGTATTTAATATTCCCACAACACTTCTTAAATACAATTATTAAACAAACTAACTTTGGAATAACATCTAGAGAACTCCTAACATCTTATCATTGTACAAACATCAGGTCAATACTTGGGATAACACTGTTCCCCCATCACTTACACACAACATCTGCAATGGGGAAGATACCGGCTGGGCTTCAGGCCCCCCTGAGAACAGGTCTACACACACGAGCACATTGTCATACACTTCTACCTCGGGTAGTTGTATGTTCTGCAGTCGCTGGGACTGTTAATCTGGCCGGGCTGCACTTTTCACAGGTACCTTTGCTGTTTTACCTATGTCATGCCGTGCGCACATCATGCCGGCTGCTACAAACCTAGTGGTGGCATTATTGTATCCAGGGACAAGCCAATTTACTGATACCTGGCTGCACATACCCTTGTTGTCAGGTCTGTCTTCTCTCGCTCTCTCAATTGGCTTACCCGATGATCCAATAAAGTTCCTACTACCAATGGGCCCATAATTGTGGGCGATGCCAAAAGCGTACCTAGAGTCAGTGTAAATGTCGGCTGTCTTACCTTTTGCCAGGTTACAAGCCTCAGCGAGCACCTCCATCTCTGCTCCTTGAGATGAACAAGAAGGTGAGAGTGGTTTCTGGATGATTTACCTGGTGCCTCGTATCCTGTCTTGTACATACTGTATAACAAAATCTCTTTATTACAAATTTACATTAGAAACCCATGTCACATATAGATAGAACATCTCAAAGGGGTGGCGTCTTCATCCTCTAAAATAAAACCAAATATTATACACTTCTCCACACTCATCTGATAATCCAGAATACTTTGAGAATCTCACTTTTATCAGGTTCTGCAAATACTTGATTAATACAAAGACAAATAAAAAAATAAAAGAAATTCCTAAAAACTTTACATCAAATTAACAATGTCCAGACAATTTTTGTTTTGCCTTCTCCCCCATCTAAATCTGTAAAGACCCATCTGCGAGTGACGTCACCTCCTGTGTAAATTTGCTGGAGGGGGATGGTCTCTTACACGATACCTCATATTGGGTGGAGACTACAGCACAGCATACCCAGTGCCATATTTAGTGTTCTGGAAAGATCTGGAACCATCTACACAAAAAAACCTAAAAATTTAAGTTACTCTCATACACATTTAATCTGGATTACTCATTGGGGTCTCTTACACATTTTTAGATCTCCTGAAACCAAATTAATTAATTCAAAACAAACCAAAATTGTACCTGATCAGTTCCTTCACCATTCCCCCCTTTGTGGACTCTGCGAAAGTAATGTACATCTCAACATAACTACATCTCAACATAACACTAGTTTAACCCCCTGTAATGTACAACAGCCTGAAACAAAAATGACTTTTTCCTGACACAAATACATTTTATCTTTACAATGATATAACTCCTGTGTGAAATCAAAAACAAAAACAATTGTAGTTAGTTATTCAATAAAAACAGAAAATATTATATCTGATAACGTTAATTACTGCAAACCAATAAACTGTATATAAAAATAGGGAACGGTGGGGGCACATACATTTTCAAAACCCCGTGTCTCACAGTATCTGTAGTTTAATACATCTGAATTAACATCAAAACACATGAAATCTGATCACATCATAACACATAAATATCGTAACTTTTATAAACAACAGCGCATGCGCAAAGAGAAGAAATTTATTTAGGTTTGTAGACATCACTGATATATATATATATATATCTCAGCAGTGCATATTGAAATCCTTTGTCTCATCAGCCCTGCAGACTGCACCCAGTCAGCCCCCCTCCTCCTCCCAAACACAGCACACTACAGGGGGGGGGGGGTCACACACTCATTTCTCACAGCTTCTAGTCTCACAATCTTAACACTTTCAATGCCGGCAAAACAACATACGTATCTGCAATCATTCATCACACCATTGTATAGGAGTTATCTATGTTGAAAACATCAAACATAATCTGTAACATTGTCTAATCTGTCGGCCACCATCTCTATATTATGATGACGTGTTGCTTCACTAGCATAGAACCTAAAAAAATAGAAAAAACACTACAAATGACAAAATTAACAAGGCGATTATTTCATACTGATTTGGTTGGGCCGGGCATGGCCACATCAGGGGTGGGTGGTGGGGGGCAGCCTCTCCCATTGGAAACACAGTGCGCAGCTGTGAGGGGGGGGGGGTTTCCCACCCACAATGAGGACACACTCAACATGAGGTACGGACGCCATTACCGGGCGTCGGCTGGTCCTGTTTTCTAATACATACAATACCTTTCTTATTCCGAACTTCCTCTTCTGCAAATCCCTCTAAAGCACTTTCCATCAACTTTCTACCTTCCAACTTTTTTGTTCTCCAGAATACCTTTTGCCCAATCTCCGGCTTGCAGCCGCCCTCCTCTATGGATTCCACACACTTCCATCAATTTCTTCATTTTACTCACATACTGCTTCCCTTCGCTTCAATAAATCATACGAATAGGACTGTCCGGAAACGGACGATCCTGGAGATTTGAATATGGACCGTAAACCATCCATTCTAACAGTCTATGTTATACATGTAATTTATATATCAATTTTTCAGTCTACAATGTATCCTTGTACATCAAACTGGAATATAACAATATTTATATAGACTCTCCGGCCTCACTGGAAATATTAAAATCCCAGTCGATAACTCTCCGGCCTATTATATAATTTTTATTTAGACTCTCCGGCCTCGCTGGAAATATTAAAATCCCAGTCGATAACTCTCCGGTCTTGTTATATAATTTTTATTTAGACTCTCCGGCCTCGCTGGAAATATTAAAATCCCAGTCGATAACTCTCCGGTCTCTTATATAATCTTTTATTTAGACTCTAATTACCCAGAGGATGGTTAGTCGGGCACGACTAAGGTCTCACAGGTTTTTTTTACCTCACAGCGGAAAATATCACCTCTGTCGCCTGAGATAATCCAGGAAATCAACAAAAGGGTTCTACAGATCGCCACAAGACTGTCCACTAACACAGATAAGACGAAGATTTATAAAAATCAATTCGCTTACCGTGTTATTGCGGAGGTGATCAAATTCCTTCAGTGGGCAACTTTGAGTCCTCTGTTTCACCCTGTGATTGTCGTTTGTCCGGATTTTGATATTTCCTCGAGTGAGGCCCCACGTTCGGGCGCCAAATGTCAGGTCCGTATTTCACACCGAATAACCACCTCTGTAAATTGAAAGCTGAAGGCATGCCTGGAAGAAGTAAACCAGCCAAATATGTTTGGTACACAGCTTCCCTCTCTCAGCCAGGAGGAAGACTGAAAACTTTTTATTCAGAACAAAGAAACACAGAAAAAGACACATGCCTCCTCCCCAGAGATGTGGGAGTGCCCAAGCCCCCACCAGTTTCTCAGTCTCACTCTTCTTGCATTCCAGGGGGCGGTGTCTTCCATAGGTGTGTCCGACATGAACAAAGAACTTGTTATATATATCAGTATATTACACAAAGAACTGAAATGTATATACATGTGTGAGGATAATATTTTTCAAACAATATACATGGTAATGATCCCTGACAAATTAATAATCCATGGATTGGTGTGGTACGCTTTGAACCAATCCTTTATGCACAGGCCGGGTTTTTGGGGTATTATACAAAATATCTGCGCTCCAGTATTGCCTAATCTTTGACTTCTTCACTAGCCCTATAAGCAGCACAAGGCTAGTTTCCTCATCTCCGCTGCGTCTACGGGGTCCACCTGTGGAGTCCAGCAAATGACGATGTGGGGTATTTAGTGAAATTCTACTGGACCTAAAAAATGAGTCTGGGCCGTTATTTAGCATCATTTTGCATCATTGCGTTTTGAGAGTCATAACGTGTTATTTTTCCGTTGACTGAGCTGTGTGAGGACGCGTTTTTTGTGTAACGAGCTGTAATTTTTATTGGTCCCATCTTGGGGTACATGTGATTTATTTATTTTTATCACTATTTATTCCATTTATTCAAACAGCCATTCTAGCACGTTTTTTTTTTTTTGTTTTTTTTTTTACAGTGTTCACTGTGCAGTATAAACAACATGTTAACTTTATTCTGCGGGGCGATACGATTACATCGACACCAAATTTATATAGTTTTTTTACGTTTCACTACGTTCCCACAATAAAAATACTCTTTTCTAATAAAAATCATGTTTTAGTGTCGCCGTTTTCTGACCGCCATAACTTTTTTATTTTTTAGTTGATATTGCTGTGGGAGGGCTTGTTTTATGTGTGACGAACTGTAGTTTACATTGGTACCATTTTGCGTTACTTGCAACTTTTTGATCACTTTTTATTGAAAATTTTTTGAGACAAGATGACCAAAAAATAAAATGCTGTCATTGTTTTTTATTAAAAAAATTTACAGTGCTCACCGTTTGGTAAAAATATTGTGACATTTTTATAGATCAGGCCGTTCCGAACGCAACGATACCTATTATGTATAGTTTTTTTTCATGTTTTCATTTTTTTTCTAATAATTAAGGATTTGATTAGGGAAACAGCAAGATTATTGTTTTTATTATTTATTTATTTATTTATTTATTTTTCTTTCACATTTTTTTTTCTACATTTTTTACTTTTTCTTTTAGGCTGGGTTCACATGACCGGGTCCCACCTGAGCCCGAGTGTCGGCCGGTAAAATCGGCCATTTTGCCCGGCCGGTTTGCATAAAGTTTTGCATCCGTTCCGGGCCGGGCAGATCTGGACAGTGACATCAGCGGCAACTCCTGAAGGGGAATCCCCATGTGTTCGGGGATTCCGCTTCAGGAGTTTCCCCTGATGTCACTGCCCAGATATGGACAGAGACATCAAGCGCTCTGTCCAGGAGCGGAATTCCACGAAAACACGGGGATTCCGCTCTTTCAAGGAGCTAAAGTGGGGCTAGCACATAGCAGAGCAGGGAGATACCTCCCTGCTCTGCTATAGTGGCGTCGCTACAGTAGTAGCAGCCGCAGCAGCTGCTAGCGGCGCCATGGAAGGTGTCGCCGGGCCAGGGCGCTTTTAAAACAAGCAGGGGAAGGGAGCCAGCGCAGTGCTCCCTCCACCTGCTGTACACCCCGGCCCTGCCACACAGTGTACAGCGTACAGCCATTCGTCCGAATGGCATAAACTCCTCCTCCTCCTCACATGCACTCTGCGCTGTGAGGAGGAGGAGATAGAGCGCAAGCGACGGAAAACCCGGCCATCACTCGGGACACATTCCGGTGATGGCCGTGTATTACCCGGCCCCATAGACTTCTATGGGAGCCGGGCGGCCGGGTACCCGGCCGAAAACAGAGCATGTCCCATTTTTTGATGGCCGGTTTTCCCGGCCATCAAAAAATCGGTCATGTGAATAGCTCCATTAGGGGTCTATTATTCCTAATCCAGCCGGGTGCCGGACGATTTATGAACGGCCGGCAACCGTCCGGGAAACCCTGTCGTGTGAATGAGGCCTTACACTGACCTGGGGACTTGAAGATCTGGTGTTCTGATCCCCGGTACAATACACTGCACTACTTATGTAGTGCAGTGTATCGTAACTGTCATTTTTCATTTGACAGTTAGCGTATTAGGTCCTGTCTCGGGCAGGACCTAATAGGCTTCCGTACCTGGGCAACCAGGAAGCCTAGCAATGGCTTCCTGGTTGCCATAGCAACAATCGCCACCAGCGATTCATCACGGGGGGGGCCCGGGGGTGTACAGAGGGAGCTCCCTCCCTCTGTGAACCACTTCAATGCGGCGGACGTCATTGACAGCCGCATTGAAGGGGTTACATGGCTGCGATCGGCGGTAACAGCCATCGCAGCCATTGCAGCGGCATGTCAGCTGTGTATAACAGCTGACAGCCGCTGAAGATAAAGCGCGCACAACTCCTGTGACTGTACGCTCGTGTGCGGGAAAGCACTTTGTATTTGGACGTACAGTCACGCCCGTGTGCGGGAAGGGTTTAAGGCAATTAGGTAACTTAGTAACAACGTTTTGTAAAAAGGAATCGACATGAATAGCTAGAGGCTGGAGAAAATAATTAGTGCCTGATACTATAGGTCTTCCCGGTGGGTTTTTAGCATTTTTTGTGTATTTTTGGCACCACACACACACACACACACACACAGTTAATAGTCTTATTACAATCTGGCTTATACTCCTACATCGTTGTGTTGCTATTGTTGTCTTTCTAATGATTCCTATTTCCATGTTTTACTAGCTTGTTATCGGTAACTTTGGCTTGAGTTGGGATCAGGAGGTCACTCAAATGGCTCTATGGTCTATCATGGCTGCTCCTTTGCTTATGTCCAATGATTTGCGAGACATCAGTCCAAGATCCAAAGCACTTTTGCAAAACCAAGAAGTGATTGCCATCAACCAAGACTCCCTTGGTGCTCAGGGGTACCGGGTACTCAAGGTAATAAAAGGCACAACGTGCTGTAAGATAAACGTCTGCTTATTAGTTATTATACAAAGGATTCCAATAGAACTATATTGTTACCTACACATTTAAGCTAGTGTTGCCCATTGAAAATATAGCTGCTAGAGCATCTTGAGACAGTGGCTCCACTTGTGGTCTAATTGGCTTCTAATGTCTACAGTATTTTGTTTATCCCTGGCATAATATATAAATCAATACACAAAAAACTGCCTCCAAGGCTATTGTGGTGTACGTCTGCCATATACCTTGAACGTGTCCATGGTCTATAATGGGACCAATGTATGTCCTTTTGGCATATGTTCATGCAGTATATGTCGAAAATAACTTTTTTTTTTTTACTGTACTGAAAATTGTAGTCACACACCGTAATTACTATTTATTTTTTTCAATGGGCGATGTGTGCAACTGTATGGCATACACTTGCATATGTCAGAAGATTTATCCAAGGCATATACATCCAGCAGGCACCACAAAATGAATGAATGAAACAAACCAGCAGCACTTGCACTAAAGAAAACGGAGGGTGCTTATTAACGTTACTCAGATTGGGTCACTATTACTAGTGGGGTACCACAGGGGTCAGTATTGGGCCCATTGCTGTTTAATATATTTAATAATTACCTTGTAGAGAGATTGCACAGTAAATTTAAATTTTTGCAGTTAAAACTAATTAGTGTAACGTAATTAACACAAAATTGGACAGTATTCTATTACAAATGGATCTGGAGAAGTTGGAAGCTTGGACAGAGAAGTGGCAAATAATTGTTTAATACTGATAGTTGACCGTAAACTTAACTGTAGTAACCAGTGTCAGGCAGCTGCTGCCAAAGCAAATCAGATCACAGGGTGCATCAAAAGGGGCATAAATGCACATGACAAGATCATAGTTCTGCCACTTCATAAATCATAAAAAGGCTGCACATGGAATACTGTGTACAGTTTTGGGCAAGAAAGACAGACATAGTAGAGCTTAAGCAGTTCAAAGACGGGCAACTAAAAAAAAAAAATGTAATGGTTGGACAACAGTACCCAGAAAGATTAGCAAAATTAGTTTAGAAAAGACGGCTGAGGAGTAACCTAATAACTATGTATAAATATATCAAAGGTCAATATAGAGATCTCTTTCATAATCTATTTATACCGAGGACTGTAACTATAACAAGGGGGCACCCTCTACATCTAGAGGAAAGGAGGTTTATACACAAACATAGAAGGGGATTCTTTACTGTAAGAGCAGTAAGACTATGGAACTCTTTGCCAGAGGAACATGTTATGGTGAATTCACTAAAAGAGTTCAAACGGGGCCATAATGCCTTCCTTTGATTATAATTGTATTACATTTTATGTTTACTCCAGTAAACCTGAAATGTAATACAATTATAATGTACTGTAGATGGATTCAGGGATTTATTTAGTGCTAGTACTTATTTAGAGTCGGGAAGGAATTTCTCCCTAAAATTAGGAAATTGGCTTTTGCCTCAAGGGAGTTTGCCTTCCTCTGGATCAACATAAGAAAAATAAGCTGAACTGGGTGGACGTATGTCTTTTTTTCCGCCTTACAAATGAAGATCCCCTGTATTAATAGAGGGTTCACAGCAGCTAAAGTCCTAGTTCAATGGACTTACACCATAATTAATCAAGGAAAAGCCGCAGCACAAAGAAGTGCTTAAAAAAGATTAACTTTATTCAGATAAAGATGCAACATCTCGAAGAGGGTTTCTCAAGCTTGCACCACAGACTTGATGTGAACAGAGGAAAGACGAAGGAGTGAGGATGCCTAGTGTAATATGTCACGATTATATTGGTTGACTGGTAAAACCAATAAGAAATGTGCTCAGGCCTCATGCACACGAACGTATTTTTTCCTCCCGTAAATACTGGCGTAAACACGGGTCCTTGGTCACACGTATTCGACCAGTATTTACGGACCCGTGCCCGTAAATACGGGTCCGGTGTCACCAGTATTCCACCTGTAATTACGGGCACGTTTTCGCTGCAAAATTGCACTGCTCTAATCGGCAGCCCTTCTCTCTGTCAGTGCAGGATAGGGAGAAGGGGCAGCCCTTTCCGTAGTAAAAGTAAAAGAAATTCATACTTACCCGGCCGTTGTCTTGGTGACGCGTCCCTCTTTCGACATCCAGCCCGACCTCCCTGGATGACGCGGCAGTCCATGTGACCGCTGCAGCCTGTGATTGGCTGCAGCGGTCACATGGGCTGTAACGTCATCCCAGGAGGCCGGACTGGAGGAAGAAGCACGGAGTTCTGGGTAAGTATGAACGTCTTTTTTTTTTTACAGGTTCATCTATATTGTGATCGGTACTTTCTGTCCAGGATGCTGAAAGAGTTACTGCCGATCGTTTAACTCTTTCTGCACCCTGGACAGTGACTATTCACTGACGTCGCCTAGCAACGCTCCCGTAATTACGGGTGCACACACGTAGTCAGCCGTAATTATGGGAGCCCCATAGACTTCTATGGGCCTGCCCATGCCGTAATTACGGCCTGAAATAGGACATGTTCTATATTTTTCAACGGCATTGGCACCTTCCGGTAAGCATACGGGGAGGTACCCGTGGCCAATAGAAGTCCATGCGCCCGTAAAAATGTGCCGTAATTACGGGCGTTTTTACGTTTGTGTGCATGGGGCCTCATCTGGTGAAATAAAATCATTAAACACGTGTAACACACTCTGGGGTATGTAGAACGACTGCAAGCAAAAATGATGCCTTCAATCCAGACCTGTGGAAGCAATGGACGAATTGATAAGTAGATAAAATAAAAGAGAGAAATAACAGGATTTTTGAGTACTCACTGTAAAATCCTTGTCTTGTACAGTTCTTTGGGGGAAACAGACCTTGGGTATATGCTGTGGCCACTAGGAGGCTTGACACGAAGAAATAAAAGAGTGACTCCTCCTACAGGATATACCTTGCCCACAGACATTAATCTATTCAGTCTGTCCGCAAGTAGTAGGAAAAGCAGATACAAGGTAAGAGAGGTATGTCAAACACATGAGGAGAATCCCTCAAACTGACAACCATGAACAAAAAGCCTTAAAAGAATGGGTGGTAGTTGTGTCCCCTAATGAACCGGAAAAGAAAACGATTTTATGGTGAGTACTCCAAAAATACTGTTTTCTTGTTCGTTACATTGGGGGACACAGACCGTGGGACTTCCTAGAGCAGACTCCAGGGGTGGGAACAGAACACAGGACATGGTCAGCTTTTTCAAGGATGCCTTGCGATCTCGGGAGGCATCTGCAGCAGCAAAGGTGTGTGTGACAGGGTACGTGGACCCATTGGACCGTACCGCCTTGACGGTATGGCAGCTGGCCAATAGGACACAGTTGAAAGTCTATAGTTCAATAGGTGTACCTGTGGTACCTCTCAGACAGTAGCAGACAGGCTCAGATGGGACATTGGCAGCAGGTAGGTACCAGGCTTGGTGTAGCGGAGCAGGCGTAGACTCAGTGCAGCACGACTCCAATACTTCACGACACTTAGACCAGGATAACAAGGGATACAGGTAGCAGGAAAGGGGAACACTGGGAACTGGAAGACACTTAGGAGACCATTTGTATAGCCGAACATAGGTTAACGACAACAAAGCTGAGGCAATGCAGGGAGGGGCCAGAGCCCTTCTTATAGTCCAGGGTGATCTGGGAGCAATCAGCTCAATCTCACACATGTGTGCACTCTGGGTTCTTAAGGCTGGACTGAGCTCGTGCACGCACCCTAGTGGTGGCTGGGGAACAGGACGGCCGCATGTGCAGACATCTCTGGAGAGAAGGGCATCGATAGGATGGGAGGAGTTTGTGGTCAGCGAACACGGACGTTACATTATCCCCCCTCTTATGCCCCTCCTCTTGGGACCTAGAACAAGAGGGAAACTTCTTTGAGGGTAGGAGCATTGAGATTCTCCTCTGACTCCCAGGACCTCTCTTCTGGACCAAACCCCCTCCAATCTCCTAAATAAAAGGTTCTTCCTCTTTTTTGGTGTCCAGGATCTCCTTAACCTCAAATATCTCACAGAACCCCTGTTGGCAACTGCAGGGCTAAGAGTCTTAGAGTAGCGGTTCAGGACCACCGGCTTCAGGAGGGAAACATGGAAGGAGTTGAGGATCTTGAGGGTAGGAGGCAGCCGAAGCTTGTAGGTGACAGGGTTGATATGCTGTAGAATCTCGAAGGATCTGAGGAACCTGGAAGCAAACTTGTATGATGGCATTCTCAGTCGGATATTCCTGGAGGACAGCAACACCTTGGTGCCTGGGAGAAATTGAGGAGGTTCTCTTTTCCTTGTGTCTGCCTTCCATTTCATGCGGTCGACCGCCAGCAGAGTGGAGGATCGAGTCTATGTAGAACGGTGTGGTTCTTGTGGGCTCGCTAGTGCGATTATTGTATGAGAACTCGGCCCACAGAAGAAGCTGCACCCAGTCATCATGCTGCTTGGAGATGAAGTGGCGTAGGTAGTTCTCCAAGATATTATTGATCCTCTAGACTCGACCATTGGACTGAGGATGGTAGGCTGAGGAAAAGTCCAATCTTACATTGAGGAGTTTACAGAACCTAGAGGTGAACTGGACGCCCCGATCAGACACAATATGCTGCGGCAAGCCATGCAGGTTGAAGATGTGTTGGATGAAGAGGTTGGCCAGTCGAGAAGCATAAAGAAGGCCGGTCAGCGGAACGAAGTGAACCATCTTCGAAAATCACCACCACGCAGACAGTACTGCATCCTGCAGAGCGAAGCAGGTCCGTAACAAAGTCCATTGCTATATGCTGCCAGGGAGCGGTTGGAGCAGATCAGCAGTTTTGGAGTGAGCGACCTTGTTAGCAGCACACACCGAGCAGGAGGAAACAAATTCCATGATGTCTTTGGGCAGCCAGAAATGATGGGCAATTAGGTCTTACGGGTACCCGCGTGATCTGCCAGTCTACAACAGTGTCCCCAGCGGAGGATTCTCCAACTGTCAGCCAGGCGCACACAGGTCCTCCCCGGCGGAATGTCCCTTACTTGCAGGGGGTTGACAGAGACAATGCAAGATGGATCAATAATATTTTGTGGAGATTCCACAGTGTCCTCTTTCTCGAATGACCTGGACAACGCATCGGCCATCACATTCTTGTCGGCCGGGCAATAATGGAGCTCAAACTGGAACCTGGCAAAGAACAGCGACCACCTGGCCTGATGAGGGTTCAGCCGTTGGGCCGTCTGGAGATAGGTGAGATTCTGGTGGTCCGTGAAATTCAGGATGGGATGAGCTGCTCCCTCTAGTAGATGTCTCCACTCCTTCAGGGCCAATTTGATGGCCAGTAACTCCCAATCCCCAATAGAGTAGTTCCGCTCTGTGGAAGAGAAGAGTCTAGAGTAATAGCCACATACCTTTGCCTTACCCTTGGCCCCTCTCTGGAACAGGAGTGCACCAGCACCGACAGAGGAGGCGTCTACCTCCAACGAAAACTGTCTAGATACATCAGGATGATGGAGGGTAGAGGCTGACGTGAAGGCACTCTTTAGGATATTAAATGCGGATTCCACACCCTGGAGTCCACACCTTGGCGTTCATGCCCATTTTGGTGAGGGTAGAGATGGGAGATGTCAGTGAGGAGAAGTCTGGGATGAAATGTCGATAAAAATTGGCGAATCCCAGAAAACGCTGTATGGACCTTGAGCGCGTGGCCATTCCAGTACGGACTTAACTTTCTCCGGATCCATTTTAAGACCTTGGTCCTATATTATGAAGGGTAGAGAGCTCCTCTCAAATGTGCACTTCTCTAACTTGACATACAGGCGATTCTTCCTCAATCGCAGCAGAACTTGGCGGACATGTTTCTGATGAGTCAACAGATCTGGAGAAAAAATTTATATATCGTCAAGATAGACCACAACACAAACATAGAAGAGATCCCGGAAGATGTCATTGACGAATTCTTGGAAGACCGCGGGGGCATTACCAGATATTCATAGTGCACGTCTCGGGTGTTGAATGCCGTCTCCCACTCGTCCCCTCGGCGAATCCGAATTAGATTGTAAACCCTACGCAGATCTAGTTTGGAAAAAGTTTTAGCTCCTCGTATGCGGCCAAAAAGTTTAGAAATCAATGGCAGCGGATTTCTATTCTTGACCGTGATCAGATTGAGATCCCGGTAGTAGATACAAGGTTGCAGAGAATCGTCCTTTTTCTTGACAAAGAAGAACCCAGCTCCTGCCAGGGAGGAGGACTTCCGTATGAAACCTCTCTCCAGATTTTCCTTAATGTAGGCGGACATGGACTGAGTCTCTGGCAAGGAGAGAGGGTATACCCTACCACGGGGAAGAGAGGCATCCGCTCAATAGGACAGTCATACGCCCGGTGTGGAGTCAGCATCTCCGCTTCCTTCTTGGAGGTCGGAGACGAAAACATGGCATAATGAGAAGGCAGTTCTGTCAAGGACTGAGGACTAGGAGGCGGTACAGGATGGATCTGACCCAGGCAGCGGTCGTGGCACTTGGGACCCCACTGGAGAACCTGTCCGGAAATCCAGTCCAGAACTGGGCATGTAGTCGGAGCCAGGGCAGGCCCAGTAGGACAGGATTGACAGCCTTGGGTAGAACAAGAAAAGAGATGAGTTCAGCATGAAGAGCTCCTACCTGGAGCCTCAGCGGTTTGGTAACGGCTATAAACAGGTCTGGCAGAGGTAGTCCGATCACCGAGGAGACGATCAGTGGCCTCTCCAGAGAGGTCGTGGGCAACTGGGGGAGGTCCACTAGATCCTTGTGGATGAAACTGGCTGCCGACCCAGAGTCAAGGTAGGCCGAGACCCGGTGGTTCTTCTCATAATAGTCATGGGGATGGAGAGTTACAAGGAAAAGTCTCTATCCAGCGCAGTGTCGCCCCAAACAATCCTAGGCATTGGGGTTTCTTGGCTTCTGAGGGCACAGAAGCATAACATGGCTCCCGAGGCCGCAATAAATACGAAGTACCGAGGTGCATCTTCATTGTTTCTCTTGAACGGATAATTTAAGCTATTCTACCTGCATGGGCTCCTCAGGTGGACCACCTGGTGAGGGTGCTGGAAACTGCTGGAAAGTGGGGGCCAGCCTCGGGTGTCTTCTCTCCCGACGAATCTCCTGGGATCGTTCCCGGAGCCTCATATCAACCCCGGTGGCAAGCAAAATGAAGGCGTCCAGGGTGGATGGCAGATCACGAGCAGCCAGTTCGTCCTTGATCTCGGGCGACAGTCCCTGCCAGAATGTAGCCACTAGGGACTCATCGTTCCAGGACAACTCTCCTGCCAGGGTGCGGAACTGAATGGCGTACTCGCCCACGGAGGTGTCTCCATGGCGCAGGTTCAACAAGGAGGCCGCTTCCGACGAAACTCGTCCAGCTTCCTCAAACACAGTACTAAATGTCTGGAGGAATCTCTGGAAGTCAGGGGTCTCTGACCCCTGTCGTTCCCAGATTGGTTTTGCCCACGCTAGGGCCCTGCCAATGAGGAGGGAAACAATAAAGGCAATCTTGGCGCCATCAGATTGAAACACTTTGGCATGTAGAGAGGAGTGGATCTGGCAATGATTGAGAAATCCTCTGCAGGTAGTCGCGTTTTCGTTATAACGAGGTGGTAGTGTTAGCGAGAATCAGGAGGAACAGTACCAGAGGCGGCTGCATCTTGTACATCTAGCCGATGTGCAATGGAATTCGCTGCCAGGAGGCGTTGGTCTTATTGTGAACGCAGATCTCGTAGGTCTGCCTGCATCGCTTGAGACAACGACATAGTTTTAGGCAGACCAGCGGGGTCCATGGCCTGAGCTTACTTTGCATATATGAACATAGGTTAATGACAACAAAGCTCAGGCAATGCAGGGAGGGGCAGAGCCCTTCTTATAGTCCAGGGTGATCTTGGAGCAATCATCTCAATCTCACACATGTGTTCGCTCTGGCTCCTTAAGGCTGGACTGAGCTCGTGAGCACACCCTAGTGGTGACTGCGGAACAGGACATCTCTGGAGAGAAGGGTGTCGACAGGATGGGAGGAATTCGTGGTCAGCGACAACGGAAGTTACAGTGTGCACCTGGTAGAACTTGACAAAGTTGTGCATAGAAGTCCACATGGCCGCCTTACACAGTGGGAGGACAGAGGTCTGATTGCGCACAGCCCAGGAAGCCCCAACCGCTGTGGTGGAAACCCTTCCTGGGACTTTCCGGAAGGATGGATAGGGAATCCGACCTCCGAAAGCAGTGACAAAAAGATAAGTCTGCAAGAACACTTCCTTGGATGACTGGGAGATGGGGGAAAAAAAATGGCAAAACAATATCCTCATTCGTGTGAACAGCCGAAACAACCTTAGGCAAAAAAGAAGGCCTGTGCAGATCACTGCCTTGCCGGGTTCAAAGGAAGCAGACTGTAAGACATCTAAAACCAAATGGAGATCCCAAGAGGAAAAGTCACATATTGGTAATGATGGGATAGTAGCGCAAAGCGCACGTACCACTGGTGAGTTGGACAAATAGTAATGTTCAGATACATGTCCTGGATGTCCACTGAGGAAAGAAATTCCCCCTGCTCCATGGAAACAATGACCGTTCGGAGAGATTTCATCCGAAACATATGAACTCGAACAGGTACGTTGAGACTCTTGAGGTCCCGAATGGTTGGAATAGAAACCCTGGAACCTGTGGTTCGAGGGTACTAGAATATAACTCCTTGAAAGAGCAGAGAGTCGTTTGCACGAAAAAAGGCTGCCGTCCTGGAAGGGTACTGTGGAAAGTAGACTAAAAGAAAACGCTAGACTAAAAGGGAGGCTGAATTTGATTTTGAATCCTGAGGATACCACCTCCTTAACCTAGGCGTACGAAATGTGAGAGAGTTTGACATCCTTGAAGTGCTGAAGCCTGCCCCCACCCAAGATGAATCGAGTGGATGCGAAATTTCAGATGGAAGTGGCCTTGCAAGCTATATACTTAGCAGGTGGGAGCTGGGGTCCCCACGAAGGGCGAGACTTGAATTAAGGTTTAGCCTTCTGATTCTGCGGAGATTGTGACCTGGACGACGTGGCGTTAAAAAAGAAAAAAACACGAAAGGACTGAAAACGAGGACCCGCCTTTTAACCGGAGTAGTTCGTTTGACCCTGGTTTGAGGAAGATGGGTGCTTTTGCCACCCGTGGCCTCTGCCAACCGAGACAGAGGCAAAAATTTGGCGAAAGGCAAAGCCAGAGGCCTTAAAACTTTTTTTTGCAAAAGTGTCCACACAGCGATCCGTAGGATCTTTGAAGGAAGTGGAGGTCGCCATACGCTAAGCAGTAGCCTTGACTAAACGACGATCCACCACCGGAGACCTATCCCATTCGGAAGAATTCTTGAAAAGGGTAGAAAGAAAACTTCTTGTCTGGGTATTACGATTCCTTAACCCCTTAATGACCGGGCCTGAAAAGACCTTAATGACCAGCTAAATTTTTCTGTTTTTGCCTCTCTGCCTTTCAGCAGCCATAACTTTTTTATTTTTTCATTGATGTGGCTGATGATGCAAGAGAAATTTTATTTTTTTCCCATGCAGTTTGGCGGTAAAAAAATATATATTTTTTACGACGTGAATATAGGAAAAAGCGATTCTCGGCATTGTTTGTCTTGTTTTATTTTTTTATCACGTTTCACGGTAAATAACCTGTTAAATTAATTTGTCAGGTTATTACGGTCGTGTAGATACCTAATATGTGTAGGTTTTTTGTTTTTATGTAATGTGGGGGCAATAAAATATATTTTATGTAAAATAATGACTTTTTTTAGTTCATTTCTTTTTTTGTTACTTTTTTTAATCCCATTAAGGGATAACTTTATTTATAACTTTTATTTTTTACTTGTAATGTATTAGCATACTCCTATGCTAATACATTACACTGTGTCACTATGACACAGGCTGCTGTTAGGGCAGCACACAGTGTGCCCGAACAGCAGGCAAACGAAACGGACTGCTCTGGGGTCCTTTTTAGGTCCCATAGGCTGACTGCAGAGGGATTCCCCAGTGTTTGATCGCATCACTGGAATCCCGGTAATGTGCTCAAAGAGGGGAATTCCCTTTGATCATGCCGCTGTCACGGACCGTGGTGATCAAAGGGTTAAACATCTGGGGTCCGAATGTTTTCCGACCCCAGCTGTGTTCAGGAGGCTGCTCGGAGATCAGGAGTTGTTCGTTACAGCTCCTGCTTAGAGGGTGAGAGCTCACACGAGCGCTCATCAGCCTCATCTACAGCGACACCAAAATACGTCATTGTAGACTGGGGACCTGCACCGCCTGCCGTCAAAAGACAGTGGGCAGTCGGGAAGGAGTTAAAGACAAACCCTTCAACTTCCAAATGGTCTGGAACGACCGCTAGGCAATGTTGAGGCTGAAAAAAGGAAATTAAGTCAGTTGAAGGTGCAAAATTAATTACCTGTAGGGTGTCATGGACAGCCTTACTAAGGACCTTTATCAAGGTTGGGAGGGCGGTGAGAACCCTTACCAGCTGCATCTGAATCAGACAGTTCGCCTTCAGACAAAACCTCTTTGGGGGAGATTAAGTGGAAGGTGAAAGCGAAGGCAGCCATTTGGACCTGGTTCCCTTGCAAGGTCTGCCGTGAGAGCAAGACATGGACTCTAGATGAGGACGGACAGAACAGGAGTCCAGGGGAGGGTGGGCAGACATTCAGCCCAGGATGGGCGAGTGATGTTCGCTAAGTTGTCAACCGTTCTATAAAGGGAATGGGTCCATTCCGGATCCACACCCATCATACCAGGGGTGAGCAATACTGGGGGTGGCAGGGGTGTAGAGGCCTTATGCACCTGGCCAGAACATCGGCATACATTGCATAAGGAAGTAGACTGACCATAAGAAAATGTAGTATTGCAGTTGGAACAGGCATAATAAATTGCAAAGGTTGTTGTAATGACCGGGGGGTAGGGAAACGGACAAGTGAGCCCTAATCTACCCGCCATTCTGTCCCTGCCTACTTGCAACGACCCGCCCTAGGCGACGGGGTACAACTGGGCGGCGGTCCCTGCACTCAGTAAGTGCACGACAAACACGACAAACATACAAGGGAATACAAGCAAGGGAAAGGGGCAGTTGCCCACGGCAACACCGTGAGCAACCAGAGTGGTGAACGAGCCGAGTCAAGCCAGGAGTGTGCGAGGTACCAAACGAAGAGCAGAAGAGTAGTCCGTAAGCCAGGGTCTGTATGGAGCAGGATCAAAATAGAAGGAGCTGTAGCTGGGCCAGGAAACCACACGAAAAAGAATAACAAGCAAGGAGGAACAGGAAATGCAGGTATAAATAGACAGAGGGCGGGAGCTAGCTGAGTCTGGCCAGGCTGCGATAGGCTCTCCCACTCCTAAGCCTGCCAGCCTGAGTGGTGGAAGCAGGAGTCAGTCTCAGGGATGTAGATTCAGGTGCTGATTGATTAATTAAGGGAGTTAACCCTGAAGCTGTGCCTGGCAGATCCTTTACAGTACCCCCCATTTTATGAGGGGCCACCGGACCCTTTCTAAGTGGACCTGGCTTACTGGGGAAACGCAGGTGGAACCTCCTGACCAATACCCCAGCGTGAACATCCCGGGCGGGTACCCAAGTCCTCTCCTCGGGCCCGTAACCTCTCCAATGGACCAGGTACTGGAGGGAGCCTTGGACCATCTTGCTGTCCACAATCCTGGCCACCTCGAATTCCACCCCCTCAGGGGTGAGGACGGGAACAGGAGGTCTCCTCGAGGGAGCCAAGGACGGGGAGCAGCGTTTAAGGAGGGAGGCATGAAACACGTCGTGTATACGAAAAGACGGGGGTAACTCCAGCCGGAAGGAGACAGGATTGAGGACCTCAATGACCTTATACGGCCCAATAAAACGGGGAGCAAACTTCTTGGACGGAACCTTGAGACGCAAGTTCCTAGACGACAACCACACCAGATCCCCGACCATAAACAGGGGGTTAGCAGAACGTTTTCTATCAGCCTGAGTTTTTTGTACGCTCTGGGACGCCTCTAGGTTCTTCTGAACCTGGGCCCAGACTGTGCACAGTTCCCGATGAACGACCTCTACCTCGGGATTGTTGGAACTACCAGGTGAAACGGAGGAGAACCGTGGATTAAACCCAAAATTACAGAAAAAGGGAGAGACCCCTGACGAGTTACTGACCTGGTTATTAAGGGAAAATTCGGCGAGGGGAATGAATGAGACCCAATCATATTGACAGTCAGAGACAAAACACCTTAAGTATTGTTCTAGAGATTGATTAGTCCTCTCCGTTTGACCATTGGTTTCAGGATGGAAGGCAGAGGAGAAGGACAGATCAATCCCCAACTTCATACAGAAGGCTCTCCAAAACAATGAAACAAATTGTACCCCTCTGTCCGAAACAATATTGACAGGGACCCCATGGAGACGCAGGATGTGTTTGACAAACAAGGTAGCCAACGTCTTGGCGTTGGGTAGTTTCTTGAGGGGCACAAAGTGGCACATCTTACTGAAGCGGTCTACCACCACCCACACCACCGACTTGCCTTGGGATGGAGGCAAATCGGTGATAAAATCCATGGAGATATGTGTCCAAGGTCTCTGGGGAATGGGCAACGAATGCAGTAAGCCCGCTGGTCGGGACCTGGGAGTCTTGGACCTAGCACAAACCTCACAAGCGGCGACGTAGGCCTTAGCATCTTTAGGCAACCCTGGCCACCAATAATTTCTGGTAATGAGGTGTTTGGTACCCAGGATGCCTGGATGACCAGATAGTGCGGAGTCATGATTTTCCCTAAGTACCCTTAGCCGGAATTGCAGGGGAACAAACAGCTTGTTCTCAGGAAGGTTCCCGGGAGCTGAACCTTGAGCAGCAGCAATTTCAGAGACTAAATCAGAATCGATCGAGGAAATGATTATACCTGGAGGCAAAATACAAGCAGGATCTTCCTCCGAAGGAGGGCTGGCCATGAAGCTACGCGACAGTGCATCAGCCTTAATATTTTTAGACCCAGCCCTATAGGTAACCAAAAAATTGAATCTGGTAAAAAATAACGCCCATCGAGCTTGTCTCGGGTTTAGCCTCCGGGCAGATTCTAGGAAAACCAGATTCTTGTTGTCGGTAAGGACCGTTACCTGGTGTCTAGCCCCCTCCAGGAAGTGGCGCCACTCTTCAAATGCCCATTTAATGGCTAAGAGTTCGCGGTTGCCAATATCATAGTTACTCTCAGTTGGCGAAAACTTCCTGGAGAAGTAGGCACAGGGGCGGAGATGGGTGAGGGACCTGGTACCCTGGGACAAGACAGCCCCCACTCCCACCTCAGATGCGTCAACTTCCACGATAAATGGCTCCATTTGGTTGGGCTGAACCAGCACCGGGGCCGAGATAAAGCACTTCTTAAGGACCTCAAAAGACTGGACAGCCTCAGGAGGCCAGTGGAGGAGATCAGCACCTTTTGCGAGTGAGGTCCGTAAGAGGCTTAGCGATGACCGAGAAGTTAGCAATAAATCTCCTGTAATAATTAGCGAACCCCAAAAAACGCTGTAACGCCTTCAGGGAGGCAGGTTGGACCCATTCCGCCACAGCCTGAACCTTGGCGGGGTCCATGCGGAATTCATGAGGAGTGAGGATTTGACCCAAAAATGGTATCTCCTGTACCCCAAACACACATTTTTCGGTTTTGGCAAACAGTTTGTTTTCCCGAAGGACCTGGAGCACCTTCCTGACATGCTCAATGTGGGAGGACCAGTCCTTGGAAAACACCAGTATGTCATCAAGGTACACTACAAGAAATATCCCCAGGTAATTTCTCAAAATCTCATTTATGAAATTCTGGAAGACCGCAGGGGCATTACACAACCCAAAGGGCATGACGAGGTATTCGAAATGGCCTTCGGGCGTGTTAAACGCAGTCTTCCACTCATCCCCCTCTTTGATGCGAATAAGGTTATACGCCCCCCGTAGATCCAATTTAGAGAACCATTGGGCCCCCTGAACCTGATTAAAGAGATCAGGAATCAAAGGAAGGGGATACTGGTTCCTTACCGTGACCTTATTCAGGCTACGGTAGTCAATGCATGGCCTAAGACCACCATCCTTCTTCCCCACGAAGAAGAAGCCAGCACCTACCGGAGAAGAAGAGGGACGAATGTAACCCTTGGCCAGGGATTCCTGGATATACTCTCTCATGGCTTCACGTTCGGGACAAGAAAGATTAAATATCCTACCCTTAGGAAGCTTAGCTCCTGGTACCAATTCGATAGCGCAATCGTATTCTCTATGAGGAGGTAACACTTCGGAGGCCTCCCTAGAGAAAACATCAGCGAAGTCCTGAACAAACGCAGGTAGCGTATTCGCCTCCTCAGGGGGAGAAATAGAATTAACAGAAAAACATGACGTACAACATTCATTACCCCATTTGGTTAGCTCCCCAGTATTCCAGTCAAACGTGGGATTATGCAACTGAAACCAGGGAAGGCCTAGAACCAAATCGTACGATAATCCCTGCATCAACAGTACAGAGCATTGCTCCAAATGCATGGAGCCAACAAGGAGTTCAAAAACAGGGGTATGCTGTGTAAAATAACCATTAGCAAGAGGAGTGGAGTCGATACCCACTACCGGGACAAGTTTAGGCAAATCAATCAGAGGCATAGCAAGAGACATAGCAAATTCCACAGACATAATATTAGTAGAGGACCCTGAATCCACGAAGGCACTGCCGGTAGCAGACCTACCACCAAAAGAGACCTGAAAGGGAAGCAAGATCTTAGTACGTTTCCTATTTACTGGAAATACCTGTGCGCCCAAGTGACCTCCCCGATGATCACTTAGGCGCGGAAGTTCTCTGGCTGCATTCTTACGCTTGGAACAGTTGTTCACTTGATGCTTGTCATCCCCACAGTAGAAGCAGAGACCATTCTTCCTGCGGAACTCTCTACGTTGTTGGGGGGACACGGAGGCCCCGAGTTGCATAGGTATCTCTGAGTCTTTCCTGGAGGAACGAAGCAACGGAACTTCGGGAGGCATCATGGGGGAGTCGGAGGAGAAAACACATAAACGTTCATGTTGTCGTTCCCTGAGACGTCGGTCAAGTCGTACCGCTAAAGCCATAGCCTGGTCTAGGGAGTCAGAAGAGGGATAGCTAACTAGCAGGTCTTTCAGGGCATTCGACAGACCCAACCTAAACTGGCACCTTAAGGCAGGGTCATTCCACTGAGAAGCTACGCACCACTTCCTAAAGTCAGAGCAATACTCCTCAATAGGTCTCTTACCCTGACGTAAGGTCACCAGCTGACTCTCGGCAAAGGCAGTCCTGTCAGTCTCGTCATAAATAAGTCCGAGAGCAGAAAAGAAACAATCAACGGAGGAAAGTTCAGGGGCGTCAGGAGCCAAGGAGAAGGCCCACTCTTGGGGCCCTTCCTGGAGCCGGGACATAATTATACCCACCCGCTGGCTCTCAGAACCTGAGGAATGAGGCTTTAAACTAAAGTAAAGCCTACAACTCTGCCGAAAGGAGAGAAAAGCCCTCCGGTCCCCTGAGAACCGGTCGGGCAACTTGAGGTGGGGTTCAAGAGGTGCGGTAAGGGGAACTACCAAGGTAGCATCAGGCTGGTTGACCCTCTAAGCCAGGGCCTGGACCTGTAGGGAGAGACCCTGCATTTGCTGAGCCAGGGTCTCACGGGGGTCCATAGTGGTGTCAGGGACCAGGGTAGACTAGGTATGGGCTTGTTATTATGTAATGACCGGGGGGTAGGGAAACGGACAAGTGAGCCCTAATCTACCCGCCACTCTGTCCCTGCCTACTTGCAACGACCCGCCCTAGGCGACGGGGTACAACTGGGCGGCGGTCCCTGCACTCAGTAAGTGCACGACAAACATACAAGGGAATACAAGCAAGGGAAAGGGGCAGTTGCCCACGGCAACACCGTGAGCAACCAGAGTGGTGAACGAGCCGAGTCAAGCCAGGAGTGTGCGAGGTACCAAACGAAGAGCAGAAGAGTAGTCAGTAAGCCAGGGTCTGTATGGAGCAGGATCAAAATAGAAGGAGCTGTAGCTGGGCCAGGAAACCACACGAAAAAAAGAATAACAAGCAAGGAGGAACAGGAAATGCAGGTATAAATAGACAGAGGGCGGGAGCTAGCTGAGTCTGGCCAGGCTGCGATAGGCTCTCCCACTCCTAAGCCTGCCAGCCTGAGTGGTGGAAGCAGGAGTCAGTCTCAGGGATGTAGATTCAGGTGCTGACTGATTAATTAAGGGAGTTAACCCTGAAGCTGTGCCTGGCAGATCCTTTACAGTTGTAGTTAAAATAAGTGTATCAGTAGGATCTGAACCAGTGTCTGCAGCATGAGGGTTGTCCCTTAAGGTCAGACTTGGCAGTAGATGGCTGTTTGCTCCCCGAACCAAGGGAACCACTCAGGCCTGCACAGCAATGGATACTTCCATTTAGGGAGTAATGGCTGTCTTCAGCTAGTTCTGCTAGGATAAGCCCACTCCACTCCTGAGTAAGCACAGTGACTGAGGCTTGGTCACCTGTCGAGAAAGTAGAAAACGTCCAAGGGCTGGCCTACCTGATTCATGAGGAGATAGGGAAGAATAAGGGCCCGCCCCCTGCTTGTACTATGGAACTAAATATATTGCTTCTGGTATAATGGCGCCGACCATGTTGAAATAAATGGTGCCACGGGCAAAATGAGCCAAAGAGCCCCAAACTACATGCTACTGAAGGTCCAGGTAATCTTTACTACATACAAGCGGTGGACTGTTGGGGGGAGGGGGCGGAGTGACTAACACTCTCCGCTCCATCTCTCAGATGGACCAGCAGGAGCACCGCCTCAGTATTACGTCCTTTACTAATGCGACACTGGTGGTAGGAGAGTTAGAGGTGCTGCTTAGGCTGGTGGGTCACAGAATAGCTGGCACTCTTGTCTTCACAGGCAGGTTGGACATTGGTGCATTTTCAATATGACTGTTGTCAAACCTGTGTTCTATCTTTGATGGAAAAAAAAGGAGAATTAACAGGGAAAAATTGATGGTAGATACTCTGCTGCATTAGCATTAGTGTCTGCTACCTACGGACACTAAGCAAAGACTGAATAGTTCAGTGTCTGTGGTCAGGGTGTATCCTGTAGGAAGAGTCACATTTATGTTTTAGTATCAAGCCTTCTTGTGGCTACAGTATATACCCACGGTCTGTGTCCCCCAATGTAATGAACAAGAAAATGTCTTTATGGTGCTGTCCTTCTCAGAAAGTATTTCTATGTAGACAAAAAAGGTATTATGAAAAATAGCATTAGACTTACAGTTAATTCGGTTTCTGGTAAACCCTCCATGACTGCACCAGAGGTAGGACTCCGCCTCTAATATGCACAGGAAAAAGCACAAGAGGTTAAATAGCCCCTTCCCACCATTTGTTCAGTGTATGTCCAATATCTATGTCTGGTTACTTTACATATCTATTACTCATCATAAATATGTGTAAACAATGTTTAAATAACTTAAATAAGGGGGGATTATACGGGTGCTGTCATGGAGGTTTTACTAGAAGCCAAATTACCGGTAAGTGTAATTCTATTTCTCAAGGCACCCTCCATGACCGCACCACAGGAGAATTCCCAAATAAATATAATTGGTTTAGGGGGGGGGGGCTACAACTTGGAGAACTTTCCTACGAAAGGAAAGATTATAGCTTGAAATCATATTTAGTCTGTAATATTTTGTAAAAGTGTGAACAGATGACCAGGTTGCTGCAGCTTGCAGATGTGTTCAATAGATGCCTCAGCTCTTTCTGCCCAGGGTACCGAAATAGAGCTTGTAGAGTGGGCCTTCAGATGATCTGGAGGAGACATGTAGAGGTTTTACATTCTATGTGGAGGTAAGTTCTAGACTGAACCTGGGTAAGGCTGTGGATGTGGTATATCTAGACTTTTCAAAGGTGTTAGATGCAGTGTCGCATAAAAAGTTGGTATATAAAATGAAAATGCTGGGACTGGGGGGAAATATGTGTAATTGGGTCAACAACTGGCTCAGTCATAGAAAACAGTGGGTGGTTATTAATTAATAAAATCATGGGATGCATCAAAAGAGGCATAGATGCTTGTGGCAAGGACATCGTTTTGCCTTTATACAAATCACTAGTCAGACCACATATGGAATTTTGTGAACAATTATGGGCACCTGTGTATGAGAAGGATATGGCTGAACTAGAACGGGTGCAAAGAAGGGCGACCAAGTTAATTAAAGGAATGGTCAGATTGCAGTACCAAGAAAGGTTCTCAAACTTGGGGATATTCAGTTTAGACAGCTCAGGAGCGATCTAATTACAATCTACAGATATAACTGGACAGTACAAAGATCTTTCTAATGATATTTTTACACCTTGGTCTGTAACAAGGACAAGGGGGCTGTAATGACGGGGGTAGGGAGACAGACAAGTGAGCCCTAATCTACCCGCCACTCAGTCCCTGCCTACTTGCAACGACCCGCCCTAGGCGACGGGGTACAACTGGGTGACGGTCCCTACGCTCAATAAGTGCACGACAGACAAACAGACAAGGGTACACAGAGCTAGGGGGAGAAAGGGGCAGTTGCCCACGGCAACACCGTGAGCAACAAGAGAAGTGAACAAGCCGAGTCAAACCAGGAGAGTACGAGGTGCCAAACGCAGAGCAGGAGAGTAGTGTACAAGCCGAGTCAAACCAGGAGAGTACGAGGTGCCAAACGCAGAGCAGGAGAGTAGTGAACAAGCCGAGTCAAACCAGGAGTGTACGAGGTACCCAACGCAAGCCGGGGTCAATATGAAGCAAGGACAATAGTACAAGAAGCTGCAGCAGGGCCAGGAAACCAAACGAGAAGAATCACAAGCAAAGGAGGAACAGGAAAGGCAGGTATAAATAGACAGAGGGCGGGAGCTAGCTCCGTCTGGCCAGGCTGTGATAGGTTCTCCGGAAAGAAACCAATGTGCCAGAAGCACACTGAAAACCAATTTCCCAACTACTAACTGAAAGAGTTAAAATGTAACTTTTATTATTTAATATTAAAGATGTCCAGGAGGACACGTACATGCAACACAAACAGATAAAATTTGTAGCCACTGTTAATTTAGCGCACGCTCTTTTGGACTCTGTCTGCACTGTTGCTAGACAGAGTGTGAGGTGATTAATTTTTAAATGTGTTTATCAAACCGGCAGCTGCAGACTGCCGAGTCCGCATGCATACACAATAGTAAGCGTGCTCTGAATGCTGATTAAACCTGGCTCTTAAAAGGATGAATATAGCCCCCCCCCCCCCGACATGTTTCGCTGTTAACGCAGCGTCCTCAGGGGATTAAGAACGGGGCTATTAGGCGTGCGTACGAATTGTCAGTCCTTTTAAAGATTGATCACAGGATTCTCCTGTGTGATAACCAATAGAGAGTCTATCTGCTGACCGAGCCCCCATATGTTAGATGACAGGCATGTGAATTGACCAATTACAAGAGGGTATTATGGAGCCAATTAGAATGAGTCGGGCGCGCATGCGCATTGTAGTCTCAGCTGAACTTAGCCGAGTTATTGATAATAGTAGTGATCCGGATGTATACCGGACGCATGCGTGCATCGTGTAGTGCTATACTTAGCCGATTTCGGCATTGCCGGCAGAGAGTGCGCATGTCTGGGAACTCCGTGAAGTACAATACAAGAGAGTACCGCGCGCGCACGCGCACCAGAGTGATTGCTATACTTAGCCGATTTCTCAGTGACAGACTGCATGTATCGGGGGCGCATGCGCACTTTGAACACGGCTATACTTAGCCGGTTTTCACATTAGTAGAAGTAAGTGCGCATGTCTTGGCACTTTGAAAAAGCAGCAAGGTTTAGGCTGGACTTTGTCAGTTTTTTGTAGCAACAATCTGGATGTGTAGGATGTGTAACTTATTCACAGTTGGACTTAGCCGATTTCGAGGATCGTGAGGGTAGATGTCTACGTCCCAGTACCTTGAGGATATGGCAGCAACGGACTCCACTAAGAGTAGGGTAAGTATTCCCATCTATGTGTGTGCAGACAATGCTCACTGGAGCTGAAGTATCTCTAACAACTGTGGGGATAAAGGCTATAGTGTTTATAAAAGGTTTATAAAAGGTGATGGCCTTTCCACATACATTCCAATGCAGTACCAATAGTATAATATATGGGCCCCTAGGAGTCCCACCTGGGCAGCCTGTCAAGCTTAGAGGGGTGAATAGTTGACCAGCAGATATATCTTCTTATGTAGTATATTGGTTAATTGGAGAAAAAGGAGACAAAAAGTCCATATGGACGTATCTAGTGACAGTGCATTATAAATAAATACATAAAGATATCATGTCATTGTAAAGGTGGGGATGTAGTTGAAAACTTACAGGATGACAAATACTGTCAGAAAGTAATATGACAGAGAAAGTCAAAATTAGGCAAAGGGCTATAGGAAGGCTACAAAGGTAAAGCCCTCGTTAAGTCCATTAGGGCTCAAAGATCCAAGCCTATGAATCCATTTGGCTTCTTCTTGCAGCAATTTTTTTGTCTAGATTGCCAGCTCTGGAGCCCAACTTAACTTGGGTAATGCCCCAAAATTTTAGGGTTTTAGTATCACCTTGATGGTGGAATCTCATGTGTATCTTCTTTTGTATTGATAGTGCTTAGATGCTTAGAGATCCTTCTACGAAGTTGTTGAATGGTCTTCCCCACATATAATTTTGGGCAGGGGCATTGTGCAGCATAGACAATGCCACTACTTTGACAATTAATAAATTGTTTGATGGTAAAGATCTTACCATCGACTGGGTTAGCGAAGGTTTTTGTTGTTGGCATTGATGGACAGAAGGAGCATCTACCGCACGGGAAAGATCCCAGTGTTGGGGGCGGAAGCCAACTTTTTTGTAAAGTTGAAGGTCTGGAGTAGTGGCTGTGTGTCAGGTATTCACGGAGGTTCTTACCTCTACGGTATGTGATGTTGGGGACATTGGAAATTGTGTCACAGATGTCAGGGTCTGTCTGTAAAATAGACCAATGTCTTTGTAAAATCTTTTTGATTTGATGAGAGCAATTGTCGAAATTCCCTATGCATCTCGTGAGGGAAGATTGTTTGTTGTTATTAGGATTGAGTTTGTCATTCTCCTTTCTGCCATAAAGTAGACCGTCCCTAGTTTTTGCCCTGGCTCTAGCATAGGCTCTATGCAGAGTTTTCTTTGGGTAACCACGTGCAAGAAATTTTTTATATAGTGTATCACATTCCAGTTGGAAAGTAGTTTCTTCAGAGAAGTTTCTTTTAGCTCTTAAATACTGTCCAATTGGGATGCCTTTTTTAAGGGGCGGTGGATGGAAACTTTTCCAATGCAGGAAACTGTTTGTAGCGGTTTCTTTTCGATATATATTGGTTTGGACAGCCCCACCAGGATCCAGGGAGATTTTTAGATCTAAGAAGTTGATTTTTTTAGTGTGTATAGTGTAAGTAAATTTCATCCCAATGTGGTTATTATTAATGATATCCATGAAGTCAGAGAAGAGAGTAGTGTCACCATCCCAAAAAATCAGTATGTCATCTATGTATCGACCCCAGAATCTCCAGGATCTATATGTGATAGGTTCTCCCACTCCTAAGCCTGCCACCCTGAGTGGTGGAAGATGGAGTCAGTCTCACAGACATAGAAGCAGGTGCAGACTGATTATCTATGGGCGTTATCCCCGAAGCTGTGCCTGGCAGATCCTTTACCCCTGTACGTCTAGAGGAGAAAAGGTTTCACCACTGTCACAGACGGGGATTCTTTACTGTGAGAGCAGTGAGACTATGGAACTTTCTGCCATAGGACGTTGTGGTGGTTACGTTGATTCTTTGAACAAGTTCAAGAAGGGCTTTGATGCCTTTCTTGAAAAATATAATATTACAGGTTATGCGTACTAGATTCTTGAGATGGGATGTTGATTTATTCTGATTTCCATATTTGGAGTCAGGGAAAAAATGTTACCCTAATGAGGCAATTGCCATCAACCTCATGGGGGCTTTGCCTTCCTCACAGTAGGATTAAAGGTTGGACTTGATGGACCTTTGTCTTTTTTTCAACCTTATCAATTATGGAACTATACACAATTCACCTTTTTTTATCTATTTTGCCAGGGTATTTTTTGCCACCGTCTTTCCCTTATTAGGACCATTAAATTGAATGAAAAGATTAAAATCTTTCCTCCAGGAAGTTGCGGATTCTATGTATTCTAGGATAACCCTGCGAACGTCTAGTGTGTGGAACTCTTCTTCCTTCTTGTTGGATTTTGACAAAATGAAGGAAGTACTACGTCTTGGGACATGTGAAAACTTGACACTACTTGCTTGGGAAAGAAGGTGGGATCTGGATGAAATCTATAATCTAGGATTCTAGAAACAGGTTCTCCAATACTTAGGGCCTGAATTTATCCTACCCTTCTAGCTATGGTTATAGCTACCAAAAAAGCTGCTTTCCAAGAGAGGTGGTTTATGTTACAGGAAGATATAGGTTCAGAGGGAGATAACGTTAAACCTCTCAACACGAAGTTTAAATCCCAAGGAAGAAGAAACACAAATGGATTAAAAAAATTATTTGGGGCAGCATCAAGCTGATCTCCCAAGACCTTTTATGAGAGGCCAGATCTTGATCAAAGAATTTACTAAGGGCAGATACTTGAGAAATGGCTAAAACCTAGCACCTAAAAAAGTTCAAGGCCTGAATGCAGAAAGTCCAATATTTGTGCAATATTAGGATGATGAATATCGGGAAAGCGATCACCACACCAGGATAAGAATTTCTTCCAGACCTTCCCATAGATGGTGTTAGATAGGTCTTTATGACTGCTTCTGATAACTCTTTGGCTTTTGGTATCAAGATTGGTCTATGATAGAGAAGATCCAGGAGTGATGGTAAAATCCAAGGGTCTGTTATTTTCATATTTTTCAGGAGACCAAACCAGGCTTTTTTTGGCCATAGGGGAGCGATCAAAATTAGATATATTTTCTCTAGCCTCAATTTCTGTAGAACTCGTGGAATCAAGGGGATGGGAGGAAAGGCATATGCTAGACTGAAAGTTGATTGTGAACTGGCGCATTTACCCATATGGCTTTATCTTTTGGGTTCAGAGAAAAGAACGTTTGAGCCTTGGCGTTTCCCTGGTTGGCAAACAGATCCATTTCTGTAATGCCCCACATGCTGTTGACTCTAAGGCAGATTTTTTGGTTCATACACCATTCTGTGGTATTTCAGGTTTTTCTGCTCAAAGTCTGCCTGTGTATTTAAAGTTCCTTATGGTCGGAGGGCTAATATGGACTTGAGCTTTGGTTCTTCCCAGTAGAATATTTGTGAGGTCAAATGTTAAAGATTTCTCAGTTTTTTGCCTCCCTGGTGTCTTAAATATGCCACCGTAGTTATGTTACATAGTTAGTACGGCTGAAAAAAGACACATGTCCATCAAGTTCAAGCAAGGGACGGGAAAATGGAAGGAAAAATTTCTACACATAGGAACTAATATTTTTTTGTTCTAGGAAATTATCTAACCCTTTTTTAAAGCCATCTACTGTCCCTGCTGTGACCAACTCCTGCGGTAGGCTATTCCATAGATTCACAGTTCTCACGGTAAAGAAGGCTTGTCGCCTCTGCAGCTTGAACCTTTTTTTCTCCAGACGGAGGGAGTGCCCCCTTGTTTTTTGAGGGGGTTTTACAAGGAACAGGATTTCACCATATTTTTTGTATGTGCCATTAATATATTTATTTTAGTTAATCATGTCCCCCCTTAGTCGTCTTTTTTCAAGGCTAAATAGGTTTAATTCTTTCGGTCTTTCCTCATAACTTAAATTCTTTATGCCCCTAATTAGCTTCGTTGCTCTTCTTTGTATTTTTTCCAACTCCAGGGCATCCTTTCTATGAACTGGAGCCCAGAACTGAACTGCATATTCTAGATGAGGCCTCACTAATGCTTTGTAAAGTTGCAATATTACATCCCTGTCCCGTGAGTCCATGCCTCTTTTAATACACGACAATATCCTGCTGGCCTTTGAAGCAGCTGATTGACATTGCATGCTGTTATTGAGTTTATGATTTACAAGTACACCCAGATCCTTCTCAACAAGTGAATCCGCCAGTGTAGCTCCCCCTAGGACATATGATGCATGCAGGTTGTTGGTACCCAGATGCATAACTTTACATTTATCTACATTAAACTTCATCTGCCAAGTGGACGCCCAAACACTTAGTTTGTTTAAATCTGCCTGCAATTCATGAACATCTTCCATAGACTGAACTATATTACATAGCTTGGTGTCATCTGCAAAAATAGAAATAGCGCTATTAATCCCATCTTCTATATCATTAATAAATAAGTTGAATAATAGTGGTCCCAGCACTGAACCCTGGGGTACACCACTTATTACCGGGGACCATTCAGAGTAGGAATCATTGACCACAACTCTCTGTATACGGTCCTTGAGCCAATTCTCAATCCAATTACAAACTATATTTTCTAAACCTATAGTCCTTAATTTACCCATTAAGCGCCTATGGGGGACAGTGTCAAATGCCTTTGCAAAGTCCAAAAACACTAAATCCACAGTGGCCCCTCTGTCTAGACTTCTGCTCACCTCTTCATAAAAACAGATTAGGTTAGTTTGACAACTTCTGTCCTTAGTAAAACCGTGCTGGCTGTCACTTATAATGCTATTTATTGTCACATAATCCTGTATGTAGTCCCTCAATAGCCCCTCAAACATTTTCCCCACGATGGATGTTAAGCTCACTGGTCTATAATTACCCGGGGAAGACCTAGAGCCCTTTTTGAAAATCGGCACCACATTTGCGCTGCACCAGTCCCTTGGCACTATGCCAGTCACTAGAGATTCTCTGAATATTATGAAAAGGGGGACAGAAATAACTGAACTAAGCTCTTTAAGAATTCTAGGGTGTATCCCATCTGGTCCCGGGGCCTTGTGCACATTTATTTAATTTAATTTAGCTTGGACCATATCTACATTCATCCAATTCAGTATATCAGCTGATATATTAACAGCACTGGCACCGGCTACATCAGCTGCTCTTTCTTTTGTTGTATATACAAAGCTAAAGAACCCATTTAGTAACTCTGCCTTCTCTTGATCCCCTGTGACCAACTCCCCATTACCATTATCTAGGGGTCCTACATGTTCAGACCTTGGCTTTTTAGCATTTATATACTTGAAGAATTTTTTGGGATTTGTTTTACTATCCTTGGCCACCTGCCTTTCATTTTGTATTTTTGCTAATTTTATTACATTTTTACAGATTTTATTAAGCTCTTTATATTTTACAAAGGCTACAGCTGTACCCTCGGATTTGTATTTTTTAAATGCCCTTTTTTTGTCGTGTATTGCCCCTTTCACAGAAGGTGTAAGCCATGTGGGGTTTAATTTGAGTCTTTTATACTTGTTACCTATAGGAATAAATTTTGCACTATAATAACTCAAAGTAGATTTGAAAATCTCCCATTTATTATTTGTTCCATTATTTGACATTAGTTCTTCCCAGTCCATATCCTGAATTGCAGCCCTCATCCTGGGGAAATTGGCTTTCTTAAAATTAAATGTTTTTGCCCTCCCAGCCTGCGTTTGTTTTTTACAGTATAGGTAAAATGTAACTATATTATGATCACTGTTACCGAGGTTTTCACGAACATTGACATTCCCAACAAGATCTGCATTATTAGAAATTACCAGATCCAACAGAGCTTCACCTCTAGTCGGGTCTTGCACAAACTGGCCCATAAAATATTCCTGCAACAGGTCGAGGAAATGTCTCCCCTTTGCAGTTGAAGCTGAACCATGACACCAATTAATATCCCGGAAATTAAAATCTCCCATTATCACTACAGTACCCGCCTGTGCAGCCCGCTCCATCTGTTTATATAGCTGAACTTCCATCTCCTCAGTTATATTGGGGGGTCTATAGATTACACCAAAAGTAATTTTTTCAGTGTTTACCTCCCTTTCTAGTTCCACCCACAAGGTTTCAACCTCCTCACAGTATTCACCCACTATTGTCTTTTTCAGACTCGCCTTCATATCATTTCTCACATACAGACATACACCACCACCTTTCCTATTTGTCCTGTCTTTCCGAAAAAGTGTAAAACCCTGTAGATTTACAGCCCAGTCATGTGAAGAGTCCAGCCATGTTTCAGCAACACCAACACCAACATGTTGTCCGAATTGATTCTTATGTGTGAACCTCTGACTAAATGTTCCGCTGATCTTCGGGCCTACAGCACGGCTCTCAATTCCAGGAAATTTGACGAGTGAAGGCTTAGCCTCTGAGACCAGGTACCTTGAAATGTTCTTCTGGATACCACTGCACCCAATCCTAGTTTGCGTGCATCTGTTACCGATATTATGGGAGACAGATGCCAAACTACCCCTTTCTCTAGGTTCCTGTGATTCTTCACACAAGTTCAGTAAAAGATTCCCTTATCTGGTGGGAGTATTTTCTTGTCCAGTGTTAGGTAAGATTTGTTCCATTTTGACAGAATCAAGGCCTAGAGCCTTCTGGCCTGAGGTCATTGACCCCATTACTGACATTGCCTCTCTCATAGAGACTTGTCTTTGTACCTGAGAGTAAGAATTAGCAACTTCAGGGATCAATTTTTGATATTTTGCCAGAAAAGACATTTGTTTGCGAGTCCAACATGATTCCCAAAAATACCTTCTGTCCCTCTGGATTCATATTGGACTTTTCCCTGTTAATGATCCAGCCTAAATCCTGGAGTGTTTGACTGGTGAGATCTATGTGACCTATAAGTAGCTGAGAAGGTGCTGCTAGAATTAGTAATATGGAATTTAGGATCCACTTGTTGGAAGAGATGTTTACCCATTGGGGGAAAAAAAATTGAAATTTTGCCTCCTACTTCCCCGGCGTCATTGTCTATCCTGATTGGGTCTGCTTTGGTTAAGGAAGATGCTCCCTCCTCTTCCCCCTTTCGGGTAGCTCCCCTGCCAGATTTACCCTTGCCTCTATGAGTTTGTTGTTGATTACCAAAGGGACAAAAAATCTGTTTCTTTTTCAGAACCTTATGTTCAGGAAGGGTTTTCTTTTGTCAGATGCCTTTTCTAAAATGGTATCGAGATCTTGACCGTACACATTCTCACTGAAAAGGTATGGCACAGAGTTTATATTTAGATAACGGATCCCCAGTGTTTTGATAGTACACTCGCTCTAGAAGCAATTTTTATGGATTCTGCCAAAGAATCTGCCAAATACCCCATGGCTTTGGAGAGAAGGGGGATTAACGAAATAATGTCTTCTCTTGGAGTGCCCTCTCTAAGTTGAACCTCAGGTTAATCAAGCCATCATGGCTCTGATTACACAGGTGGCACCAATATTCATTTGTACTTGGGCTTAGGTAGCTTCCTAGGAATTTTTAAGGAGACTGTCAGCCTTCCTGTCTAATGGTTCTTTTAACTGAGAAGAGTACTCAAATGGGAGAATACAAGTAGAAAGAAAAAAAGTGTAGCTTTCAGTGTCCCAAAAGCTACACTTTTTTTCCTTCTATTCAAGTCCTCCCCGGGGAATGTGGACTTTGCCCGTGGGTTGCAGCCAGCGTCCATTTGAAAGATAGTTTTTTCATTGATGCAAAGCAGTGGTGTTATGCCTATACTTGCACAACCAAACCAGGTGAGTTTAACAGCTCACTGTGCATTGCTTATGTTATCTTTTCCATCAAACAGTATTACCTTAGAGGAGCACCGCTTTGTCCTCTTCTCCTCTTGTTTTCTTCCATTTACATATTCAAATGGAAGAATATTCTTTTTCCCCACCTTAGCCATCTGAATATAAATTTTTGGTATATCGGACCAGGATTTAATTTCTTCCTCGTCCAGGGGAAATCTTTCTCTAATTTCTTTAGGTATCTCTATACCTAAAGAAATTAGAGAAAGATTTCCCCTGGACGAGGAAGAAATGTTTTCATGGAAATCTGGGCTGCTTTTTTTAGGCTTTAAAGAGGCTCTGTCACCAGATTTTGCAACCCCCATCTCCTATTGCAGCAGATCGGCGCTGCAATGTAGATAAGAGTAACGTTTTTGTTTTTTTTTTAAAACGAGCATTTTTGGCCAAGTTATGACCATTTTTATATTTATGCAAATGAGGCTTTCTAAAGTACAACTGGGCGTGTTTAAAGTTAAAGTACAACTGGGCGTGTATTGTGTATGTACATCTGGGCGTTTTTACTTCTTTTACTAGCTGGGCGTTGTGAATGGAAGTGTATGATGCTGACGAATCAGCATCATCCACTTCTCTTCACAACGCCCAGCTTCTGGCAGTGCACAGACACACATCGTGTTCTCTAGAGATCACGCTGTGACGTCACTCACTTCCTGACCCAGGTCCTGCATCGTGTCGGACAAGCGAGAACACATCGGCACCAGAGGCTACAGTTGATTCTGCAGCAGCATCGGCGTTTGCAGGTAAGTCGATGTAGCTACTTACCTGCAAACGCTGATGCTGCTGCAGAATCAACTGTAGCCTCTGGCGCCGATGTGGCCGACACGATGCAGGACCTGTGAGTGACGACACAGCGTGATCTCTCGAGAATACGGCTGTGTCTGCACTGCCAGAAGCTGGGCGTTGTGAAGAGAAGTGGATGATACTTCTCGTCAGAACGCCCAGCTAGTAAAAGTAGTAAAAGCGCCCCGATGTACGCACATAATACACGCCCACTTGGACTTTTACTTTAAACACGCCCACTTGGACTTTTGCAAGCCTCATTTGCATAAATACAAAAATGGTCATAACTTGGCCAAAAATGCTCGTTTTTTAAAAATAAAAACGTTACTCTTATCTACATTGCAGCGCCGATCTGCTGCAATAGCAGATAGGGGTTGCAAAATCTGGTGACAGAGCCTCTTTAAAAAGAGGAGTTAAAGTCCCTGTAAGTACTCTTCTTTACTTTTACTTTGTGAATTGTTCCCTGTTTTTTTTGTAACTGGGATAATGTATAGCAAGATTGGAGGTTTTCTTTAGTGCACAGTTTGCCATGTGTATGTACAACTGGAGCAGGATTTCCACGGTGAATACCTCTGTGACAGATGTGAGCATGTTGTTCACCTGGAAGCTCGCATTAGAGATCTGTAGGAGAAAAATGCAACACTGAGGGTGATAGACAATCTTGAGCAGAGCATGCTCCTCACTGAGCAAGCAGTTAGTGAGGTAGACCTGGAGGGTGAAGACATGGGTCAGCAGGTACAGGCAAGTAGCTGGGTTAATGTAGTTAGGGGCAGTAGGAAGGTGTCCAAGAAGAGGAAGACCAATCCTGTTTCTGTTATTCCAAGCAAAATTGGCAAGTTGGGTGATGATGCGAGGGTGTCTGTCTCAGAAATGGCAGCCCTAATGGATACTGATCTCCCTAACAGCCAGGAGAACAGCCCAGCTAGTAGTCGTTGGTATGCAGGTAAGGCAAGACAATTAGTAGTTGGTGGGGATTCTATAAACAAGAAGACAGATAGCATAATTTGTTTTCCAAGACCGCCTCAACTGAATGGTTTGCTGTCTCCCTGGTACCAGGGTTCGGCATGTGGTGGAACAGGTGGATAAATTACTGGGAGGGGATAGTGATGATCCAGCTGTCGTAGTCCATGTGGGAACCAATGACCGAATAAATGATAGGTGGAGGAGCCTTAAGAATAATTTTAAAGAACTAGGCTACAAGCTGAAGGGAAGGACCTCCAAGGTAGTATTCTCTGGAATACTCCCTGTGTCATGCGCATCACAGGAAGGACAGCGGGAGCTCAGGGTGTTAAATGCATGGCTTAAGACTTGGTGTAGAGGAGGCGACTTTGGGTTCCTAGAGCACTGGGCTGACTTTTCATTGGGGTACAAACTATATTCTGCAGATGATTTGCACCTAAATGGAAGGGAGTCCGCTGTGCTGGAGGAGAGAAGTCTAGCTGGGGTGGCAGAGTATTTAAATTAGGGCTGAGGAGGGAGGTCATTGTAGAAAATAAAGAGGTAGTGCGGTTAGAGAGGGGTCAGACTATATTGGTGGGAGGAGAAACAGACTGTGAGGAGAGGACTAGACAACAGGATAAGGAGATCCTTTTGTTACAAAACAGCAATGAAAATAAAAATGTCCAAATAATGTCAAATAATCACATTTCTGATACCAAATGTGGCAATTTGAAATGCAAGTTAAAGTGTATGTTCACAAATGCCAGAAGTCTTGCAAGCAAAATGGCGGAGCTAGAGGCCATGGTACTGGAGGAACATGTAGATATAGTTGGTGTTGCTGAAACATGGCTAGACTCTTCACATGACTGAGGTAAATCTACAGGGTTTTATACTGTTTCGGAAAGACAGGGCAAATAGGAAAGGCGGTGGTGTATGTCTGTATGTGAGAAGTGATATGAAGGCGAGTGTGAAAGACGCAATAGTGGGTGAAGATTGTGAGGAGGTTGAAACCTTGTGGGGAGGTAAACACTGAAAAAATTACTTTTGGTGTAATCTATAGACCCCCCCAATATAACTGAGGAGATGGAAGGTCAGCTATATAAAACAGATGGAGCAGGCTGCACAGGGGGGTTCTGTAGTGATAATGGGAGATTTTAATTACCGGTATATTAATTGGTGTCATGGTTCGGCTTCAACTGCGAAGGTGAGAAATTTTCTCAACCTGTTGCAGGAAAATTTTATGGCCCAGTTTGTGGAAGACCTGACTAGAGGTGAAGCTCTGTTGGATCTGGTCATTTCTAATAATGCAGATCTTGTTGGGAACGTCAATGTTTGTGAAAACCTCGGTAACAGTGATCACAATATAGTTACATTGTACATATACTGTAAAAACAAATGCAGGCTGGCAGGGCAAAAACACTTAATTTTAAGAAGGCCGCAATCCCCAGCAATTCAGGACATCGACTGGGAACAGTCAAATAATGGTACAAATGATAAGTGGGAGATTTTAAAATCTACTCTTTATAATTATAGCGCAAAATTTAAAAAGGGCAATAGATGGCAAAACAAAAGGGCATTTGAAAAATACAAATCTGAGGGTACAGCTGTAGCCTTTTTAAATTCTAAAGAGCTTAATAAAATCTATAGAAAAGTAATAAATCAGCAAAAATGCAAAATGAAAGGCAGGTGGCCAGGGATACTAAAACAAATCCCCAAAAATTCTTCAAGTATGTAAATGCGAAGAAACCAAGGTCAGAACATGTAGGACCCCTAAATAGTTGGTGACAGGGGATCAAGAGAAGCCAGAGTTACTAAATGGGTTCTTCAGCTCTGTATATACAACAGAAGAGAGAGCAGCTGATGTAGCCGGTGCCAATGCTGTTAATACATCAATTAATATAGTGAATTGGCTGAATGTAGATATGGTCCAAGCTAAGTTAAATAAAATAAATGTGCACAAGGCCCCGGTACCAGATGGGTTACACCTTAGAGTTCTTAAAGAGCTTAGTTTAGTTATTTCTGTCCCCCTCTTCATAATATTTAGAGGTTCATTAGTGACTGGTATAGTTCCAAGGGACTGGCGCAGGGCAAATGTGGTGCCTATTTTCAAAAAGGGCACTAGGTCTTCCCCGGGTAATTCTAGACCAGTTAGCTGGGAAAAATGCTTGAGGGGCTATTGAGGGACTATATATGTCACAAAAAATAGTATAAGTGACAGACAGCACAGTTTTACTAAGGACAGAAGTTGTCAAACCAACCTGATTTGTTTTTATGAAGTTGAGTAGAAGCCTAGACCGAGGAGCCGCTATGGATAGTGTTTTTGGACTTTGCAAAAGCATTTGACACTGTCCCTCATAGATGTCTAAATGAGTAAATTGAGGACTATAAATGTAGAAAGTATGGTTTGTAATTGGATTGAGAATTGGCTCAAGGACCGTATCCAGAGCGTTGTGGTCAATGATTCCTACTCTGAAAGGTCCCCGGTTATAAGTGGTGTACCCCAGGGTTCAGTGCTTGGACCACTATTATTAAACTTATTTATTAATGATATAGAGGATGGGATTAATAGCACTATTTCTATTTTTGCAGATGACACCAAGCTATGTCGTATTGTTCAGTCTATAGAAGATATTCATAAATTACAAGATGATTTGGAAACACTGTGTTTAGGCATCAACTTGGCAAATGAGGTTTAATGTAGATGAATGTAAAGTTATGCATCTGGGTACCAACAGTCTGCATGCATCATATGTCCTAGGGGGGAGTAGAACTGGGAGAGTCACTTGTTGAGAAGGATCTGGGTGTACATATAGATCATAAACTATATAACAGCATGCAGTGTCAATCAGCTGCTTCAAAGGCCAGCAAGATATTGTCATGTATTAAAAGAGGCATGGACTCACGGGACAGGGATGTAATATTACCACTTTACAAAGCATTAGTGTGGCCTCATCTAGATTATGCAGTTCAGTTCTGGGCTCGTTCATAGAAAGGATGCCCAGGCATTATAAAAAAGACAAAGAAGAGCAACGAAGAAAGATTAAAATAATGAAACCTATTTAGCCTTGAAAAGAGACAACTAATGGGGGACATGATTAACTTATATAAATATATGAATGGCCCATACAAAAAATATGGTGAAATCCTGTTCCATGTAAAACCCCCTCAAAAAACAAGGGGGCACTCCCTCCGTCTGGAGAAAAAAATATTAAATCTGCTATTTAACCACTTGTGCTTTTTCCTGTCCATATTAGAGGTTGGGTCCTACCTCCTGTGGTGCTGTCATGGAGGGTGCCTTGAGAAATTATTTTTATTCGTGAAATTTATTTTCATCCCATATTCATCTACATGGAAATATTTATAAGAACAGATCGCACCATAAAGAAGTCATTTTTTTTTACTTCTATGACGTGAACAGAGCCTTAAATTGTTTTTGCCATTTATTACAAATACTGCATTTATGTCAATAACGGGTCATATCAATTTGTTCTTTCAGGTTGATAGCTTTGAATTGTGGGAAAAGCCCCTTGCTGGAGGATCTCTTGCAGTTTCTGTGACTAATCGGAAAGAGATAGGTGGTGCTCGATGTTTCATTCTATCAGGCAGCATGCTCGGGAAAGGATTAGCTTGTAAAAAGTGTTACCTGACACAATTACTTCCCACACGGTACGAGTACGGGAGCTATAATGCAACGTTCGTTTTGCAGCTATCAGTGAACCCCTCAGGCACTGTATTGTTGAAGGTGGAGTCAGATATTATCATTAAATAACTGCTGAAGAGGCTAACCAGATGAAGGACAGCATGTTTAGACTATATCCTAACGTCAAGGATGAGTTAATATTGTTAAGAAATTCCAAAACTGTGTATATCTAAAAATACCTCAGGAAGGAGAATGTACTAAAAAAAAAATTGTGCATCAGAAACCACCGTGTCCATGACTTTTCCTGGGAGAGATTCTATTGCTCTGATAGTCCTGCATAAATATTCCCCTGCTACTACCAACATTGGCAGATGCAGAGACATTTGTCATACTAAGGCCTCACTCACACGAGCGTGGCGTTTTTGCGCACGCAAAAACGCTGCATTTTGCGTGCGCAAAAACCACTTAACAGCTCCGTGGGGCAGCAGCATATGATGCGCGGCTGCGTGCTTTTCGCGCAGCCGTCATCATTATGACACTCCATTTGGATGTTCGTAAACAGAAAAGCACGTGGTGCTTTTCTGTTTTCATTCATCCTTTTGACAGCTGTTGCGCGAATCACGCTTGTCCCACGCAAGTGCTTCTGTGCGACATGCGTGGTTTTCACGAACCCATTGACTTCAATGGGTGCGCGATTCGCGCAAAACGCCCAGAGAACGGACATGTCGTGACTTTTTTTCCAGCGGACTCACGCTGAGTAAAAATCACGGACATGTCTGCACGGCCCCATAGACTAATATAAGTGCGTGCAAATCACGCGCGTTGCACGGACGTTTTTCCTGTTCGTCTGAATAAAGCCTAACTCACAATTATCTTGGTTCAAAATTAGATATTAGGAAACCGATGTAACAAACTTTAAGGCCCTATTCACATGGCATGGATAGTCCGCAGTGTCACTGGCGTTTATTTAACGACTGTCACATGGCCGCAGTAAAAAAAAAAAAAAAAAAATACACCCCAAATAAACACGGCAGATTTTTTTTAATCAATTTTTTAATTTAAAAAAAAAATGGAACATACCATATTTTGGCCTATTTGCATGGCGCCCATAGAAGTCTGGGGCTGTGTAAAACACCGCCGTCACTTGGATATGATCCGAGTGACAGCTGTGCTTTCTGACACTCGCTCCCTCCTAACAGTTTTTTTTTTTGCCGTAGGTACTGCCACAGCCCCCTTGTAGACAGCACCACGTTAGAATCCCTCGGGCCGGGGATTCCGCTCCTAGAATCACTTCCCATATGGACAGTGAGTGACATCAGGGGCAGCTCCTGAAGCAGAATACCTGGCCAGATGGATTCCGGTCCTACAGGGAGCTACAGTGGCACTACTTACAGGGGGCATCAACATCTGCGCTTGCTATCCGAATTGCCGAGACATCCGCCAAAGCTGTAGTACACTGTTCAATGGTTGTGAGGACATGGTAGCAAGTAAAAATAAAAAAAGCGGAGAAAAAGTCAGAAACCCATGCAAAGAAGCTGAGGGATCAGATAAAGCTCTCTATACTCTGAAAGCAAGAGAAAATGGTGACTGGGCGATCATGTGACCTTCCTGTAGGTGTTTTTAGTGAGTTGGGACCAACAAAAAAACAGACAAACGAAATTCATCCATTTTTAAAACTGATTCATAACGGGTCACGGGCAGCCGTTAAAAACAGAACCACAGCCCAGAACAGATGCAAAACTGCCAAAAAAAAACCTGCCAGACCTTGTCGTGTGAATAGAGCCTTATCCATACACTTTATTAAGCTAATTGCATATAATTAAAACCAGTATCCCAGCTCAATTTTCAGTAGCAAATCACGCATTTGCATACCTGGATTTAAGCCAATGATCAGCAAAACAACATTTTCAGCTATAATTACAATTAAAATGTTCAGCAAATACCCTTTGTAAGAATCATGAAGTAGCAGAGTGTTAATTTCTGCATACAAGGAGCATTATAAAATGTTTTTTTTTAAGTAAGTGATTTGGATTTTTGATTAAAATAAAAATAAAAAAAAGTCTTGGGTTCTGCAATTCTTTACATTATTAATCTTTTAATAGTTTTTGTTTAGATTATATTTTAGTGACAGAATTGACAAGTTCTAGCCTCGTTGGGGCATGTTAGAACATTGGCAAAAGGAGGAACAAAAAAAAATTAAAATAAAGCACCAAATTTGAAATCATTTTGTACTTAAACCCCCCAAAAAAAAGTGTGCATCCCGAGATATATAACTTTAAAACGAATTCGTTTATCAGAGCTTCCCCTATAGAGTTTACCTACCTGATGTGAGATGTACAAGCATGCGCCATTTCTCAGCTTTCCATTCAACCCAATCCCATCATGTAGAGAGCCTAATCATAGCAGAGATTAGTCTCAGAATCTGCAGCAGAGGAGATACTAAGCAAGTGCAATGCCATTCTCCTCTTGAGGCCTGATTTACACGAGCGTGTGCGTTTTGCGCACGCAAAAAAACGCAGCTTTTTGCGTGCGCAAAAGGCACTTGACAGCTCCGTGTGTCATCAGTGTATGATGCGCGGCTGCGTGATTTTCGCGCAGCCGACATCATAGAAATGAGGCTAGTCGACGTCAGTCACTGTCCATGGTGCTGAAAGTTAACTGATCGGTAGTAACTCTTTCAGCACCCTCGACAGTGAATTCCGATCACCATATCGAGTAACCTGTTTAAAAAAAAAAGAGGTTCGTACTTACCGAGAACTTCCCGGCCGTTGCCTTGGTGACGCGTCCCTCTTGACATCTGGCCCCACCTCCCTGGATGACGCAGCAGTCCATGTGACCGCTGCAGCCTGTGCTTTGCCTGTGATTGGCTGCAGCTGTCGCTTGGACTGAATTGTCATCCCGGGAGGTCAGACTGGAGGAAGAAGCCGGGAGTTATCGGTAAGTCAGAACTTTTTTTTTTTTTTTACACGTTCACGTATATTGGGATCGGAAGTCACTGTCCAGGGTGATGAACCAGTTTAACTCTTTCAGCACCCTGCACAGTGACTGTCTCCTGCCGGATTCGGTCAAAACGAGTTCGGCCGAACCCGGTGAAGTTCGGTTCGCTCATCTCTAAGACACTCCGTTCGGATGTTTGTAAACAGAAAAGCACGTGGTGCTTTTCTGTTTACATTCAGTTTGACAGCTCTTGCGCGAATCACGCAGTTCACACGGAAGTGCTTCCGTGCGACCTTCGTGGTTTTCACGCACCCATTGACTTCAATGGGTGCGTGATGCGCGAAAAACGCACGATTATAGAACGTCGTGAGTTTTACGCAACGCACTCGCGCTGCGCAAAATTCACGCATTGTCTGCACTGCCCCATAGAGTAATATAGGTGCGTACGACACGCGTGAAAATCACGCGCGTATATTACGCTCGTGTAAATGAGGCCTGACAAGCAGAGAAGAACACCACAAACACGCTGTGGCATTTTCAGCTGCATTGAATATGACAATCATAGATTGAGATTTTATTCATATAACAATAGGCGTTGCCAGAAAAAAAAAAGCTAGGATTGCTACTGATCCCCATCTTTAGGCATAACCATTATACAGACTCATCACACAGTGACAGAGGGCAGTGCCAACAGCTTTCACCATTTAGTCAGAAAAGGCCTGTGCAGCAGCTTTAAACTGGCATAGGTTTTCTCTATAATCCGTGCCAGATTCTGATTAAAAAAATTATAGTAAGGCCTGATTTACACGAGCGTGTGCGTTTTGCGCACGCAAAAAACGTGGCGTTTTGCGTGCACAAAAGGCACTTAAAAGCTGCGTGTGTCATCTGTGTATGATGCGCGGCTGCGAGATTCTCGCAGCCGCCATCATTATGGCACACCGTTTGGATGTTTGTAAACAGAAATGCACGTGGTGCTTTTCTGCTTACATTCAGAGTTTGACAGCTGTTGCGCGAACAACGCAGTTCGCACAGAAGTACTTCCGTGCGTCATGCGTGGTTTTCACGCACCCATTGACTTCAATGGGTGCGAGATGCGCGAACAGCGTACAAAGAAAGGACATGTCGTGAGTTTTATGCAATGCACTCGCGCTGCGCAAAATTCACGCACTGTCTGCAGTGCCCCATAGCCTAATATAGGTGCGTACGACACGCGTGAAAAGCACGCGCGTCGCACGCGCGTATATTACGCTCGTGTAAATGATGCCTACATTTGTCAGGCTGCTAAACCCCACTCACTTCATAAAAAGGTGCTGGAGATGTAAAATTGAGTATTTGCCAGATTTCAGACAAAAAGTCGGTGTTTAATCACACCCCCCACCCCACACCCCCCCCCCCCCCACAGCGCTACACTTGATTCTGCAGCAGCATCAGCATTTGCAGGTAAGTAGCTACATCGACTTACCTGCAAACGCCGATGCAGAATCATCTGTAGCCTCTGGTGCCGACACGATGCAGGACCTGTGAGTGACGTCACAGTGCTGCACTGCCAGAAGCTGGGCGTTGTGAAGAGAAGTGGATGACACTTCTATACACAACGCCCAGCTAGTAAAAGTAGTAAACACACCCCGATGTACGCACATAATACACGCCCACTTGGACTTTTACTTTTAAACACACCCACTTGGACTTTTGCAAGCCTCATTTGCATAAATACGAAAATGGTCATAACTTGGCCAAAAATGCTCGTTTTTTAAAAATAAAAACGTTACTGTAATCTACATTGCAGCGCCTATCTGCTGCAATAGCAGATAGGGGTTGCAAAATCTGGTGACAGAGCCTCTTTAAGCACTTTCTGTAATGCATGTATTATGGCGCAACAGGGTAATAAACTAAGAAATATTCTGCTTTTGTTTGACTAGACTTAGGCAAACTAGTTGGATTGCTTGTTTATAAAAGTATCTTACATAAAATCCAATTGAAGCATGTAAGTTTAGATATCTACCATTGCAGATTTAATCATGGTACAATTTAAACCTATTTAGAACCTCGGGGCCCAGGTTCCAACAGGGTGGATATGCTGCGTAAAAATCAGACCTGGAACCTGTAGTAGATTCGGTCCAGGAAAAATCACACCATTGTGTTCATACTTACCCGAGGAGGTAAGTCTTCTCTGCGCGTAGTCGGGCTTCCTACAATGGCGTTGCAGGCCATGTGATGCTGCAGCCTGTGATTGGCTGCAGCGGTAACATGGGATGAAACATCATCCCAGGAGGCCAGACTGCAGGAAGGAGAGAGTTCTGCGCAAGTATGATTTATTTATTTTTTCTGTTTGGCTTCCCGTAGGAGCGATTTTTACGGCGTAATCACTGCAAATACGCTGCAAAACTCACAACACTTTGCTTTCTGTTGCGGGTTTTGTCATCCCCATTGATTTCAATGGAGAAAACCCGCAACAGAAAAACGCAGCATAAATTGTAATGCTGCCGATTTAAATCCTGTACTGCAGGTCAATTTATTAACATTTACGCTGCGATTTTTTTCTGCAGTATGGGCACGAGATTTTCAAAATCTCATCCACTTTGCAGCTACTGTAAATGCTGCGGAATGTCTGCACATAATTCTGCAGCGTTTACACTACATGGGAACCCGGCCTTAGGGTAAAGACAGCAAAATCAGCAGGCAGTCCAAACCAAGCCCACATGGGTAATGAATGGCTGCATAATTAATTACCAGCAATATTGTTCACCCATCCACCACAGTGGCCACCATGCGGTTCTGCAACAGATGAGTAGGGACCCATTTTGAAAGGTCACCCTAAAGTGGCAAGTGGTTTTATACAGTTTGATCAAAACCTCATGTTCAGGTTTATATATTATGCCTAGCAGCTCAGATCAACGTATATATTGTGGATGTGCAATCCATGTCTAGTTTCTCACAATACTGATGTTATCATATAGGCTATCCTCAAATTTTTGGGGTTTTACTTGGCACCAGCACTCCACACATTTGGCCCAGCTGATTTTAATTTAGGAAAGACCTCATAAGTTTCTGCTCTGGCTTGTGCTCTCAGTTGGCCACTGGGAGCACATGGTAAGGCGAGCTTATTCCATCTGTTCACATGTTGCAGGATGGTATCTGTTGCTGTAGTGCTGCACTTTTGGGGGGACGTGGCCCAGAGCCAAGGAGGCTTGGTACAGCCTGTTAGCATAGGTGCTTTTGGGCCTCTGAGTTGCTCCCTCTATTGGTTGCAGCACCGCTCCTGCAGAGTAGGGACCCACTTTGAAAGAGGTCACCTTGAAGTGCCAAGTGGGCTTATACAGTTTGATCAAAATGTTAACAAATTATGCATAGCAGTTCAGATCCATGTATATATTGTGGTCCATGTCTAGTTTCTCACAATACTGACGATTCACCACAATGTGTTATCTTACTTAGTGACTTATTTCAACTTCTATGGTGATTTTTTTTAAAAACATTTGTAATATACAGGTCTTAAAAATGTTATATAGTTTCAGAGCTGCAGTTTCCTTACATTCACTTTACATAAAAGTATGCTGCTGTAAGCTGAAGAAGTCAGTGATCTGGACTGACTGCTCGGCTGACAGCAGCTCCTGCATGCCTCTGACATCACATCTAATGCTTCATGCACACGACCGAGTGTGCAGTGAGTGATCCCTGGAAAGATAGAACACGTAATACGGTCTGCAATTACAGACCAATTCAGTTCTATTGGCCGCAGACACCTTTCCATATCGCTATGGATCGGTGTCCGTGCCGTGGAACTGTGCCAGGAATTATAGACAATTATAGAACAATTTTTCGTATTTTACAGGCCGTGCTCCCATACTTTATATGGGAGAACGGCCCAAAAATGCAGGCTGCAGCCGTCTGTGCCCGCAATCGCAGGCCGTGTGTACAAAGCTGGTGTCAGCCTCTGATTTCCAGCCTTTTTTTTTTTTGCGGCGGTTTTTTTGACGTGTTATTTATTTATTTTTTTTCCTTTTCAAACTGCCGCGTAGAAAAACACCTCGTCGGAATGAAACGTTTTCCCCATTGAAATCATCTGGCACATGTTTCGAGGCCTTCAGCTTCCGTTTTTCCAGTGCATTTACGGCTCAAAAAACGGCTAAAAATAAGCTGTGTGAACATACCCTTACACTAGAAAAATCTAAACTTGAACTAGTGTCAGAGGCATACTAGCGTCAGCAAAGCCGCCAGTACAGCTCACAGCAGCATTCTGCAGCTTACTAATGTGGATAGACGCTGCTGCGCTGAAACCAATACATTTAAAAATATATATATATTATATATAAATAAATGTTTATTACATGTGTGCAGAATCACCACGTTTCACTTTAAAAAAAACAAAAAAACACTTCTTTTTTTAAGGGAATGTGACGCTAGAAAAAAATTTTTTTTTTTTAGTTAAACAATTAGTGTATAGGTGATTAAATATTGTTCTAATTTTTTTTATTTTTTCCACGAGTCAGGAAATATTATAAATTAGATTCTAATTTATAATATTTCCCATTGCTGGTCACTAGATGGAGCATTTCCCAAAATTGCAGCATTGCATGTGGTAAAGCAACCACATTGCTTTATGCTGCAAAATTTGAGAAAACTCACTCGCTCTAGTGAGCTCTCAGAATCCCCCCCTCCTTTATCCTGGCTAGTGCCGGGAGAAACTAGGGGATTGAACGGTCAAACCTCCTACACTGTGTCGCCATTTTTTGAGCTAACACACAGTGTAGTAGGTTTACATACAGTAGTAAACCCACAGTAAAACACTTACATACACAGAAATAACTTACCTGTTCCAGCCGCCGCCGCTCCCTCTGGTCCGTCCGCTCAGTCTGCTGCCGCTGCAAGTGCACAAGTCCGGAAGCCGCGACCAGAAGTAGTAATCTTACTGTCCGGCCGCGACTTCCGGTCCACAGGAAAATGGCGCCGGACAGCGCACAGTTCAACTTTTTTTTTAAGTTCCCCTAAGGGATGGATTGCTTGTACAATACACATGTACAGGTCCTACTCAAATAAATAAACTTTTTTATCCAATTTATTAAGTAATTAAAAAAGTGAAACTCATTATATAGATTCATTACATACAGAGTTTCCAGCATTCTTTTCTACTGTTGAGGATGATGGCCAACCGTTAATGAAAACCCAAAATTTAGCAGCTCAGAAGATTAGAATATTGGGTAAAAGTTGAGGATCGTAGACTCATGGTGTCACATTCTAATCAGCAAATCAACACAAGACACCTGCAAAGGTTTCCTAAGCCTTTAACCCGTTAGTGACCGACGTAAAACCACTAACGGGCCTTATTCCGACACAATAGACTTTTTACGTCGCTGCGTCGGAATAAGTAAACAGAGCAGGGAACTGTCAAATCTCCCTGCTCTCAGCTGCCAGAGGTAGCTGAGGGCTGGGGGCGTCCCTGCTCGAGCGTGTGGGATCGATATTAGTATCGATCTCACCCGTTTAACCCTTGAGATGCGGTGCTCAATAGCGATGCTCAATAGTGGTTTTGGATAGAGGGAGGGAGCTCCCTCCCATCCCACCGGCACCCAGCGATAAGATCGCCAAGTGGCTGCCACGGCAGCCGGGGGCCTAATAAAGGCCCCCAGGTCTGCCCGTAGTGAATGCCTGCTAGATCATACCTCTGGCATGACCTAGCAGATGCCTGTCCGTTTTACACAGACAGGCATAATACACTGCAATAGAGAAGTATTGCAGTGTATTATAAATGCGATTGGATAATCGTATAGTGAAGTCCAACCTTTTCCCCCTTACAAACTTTATGATTAACAAACAAAATAAACTAAAAAAGTTACACATATTTGGTATTGCCGCATGCGTAACGGCCCCAACTTTGAATTATTACATCATTTAACCCGCACGGTGAGTCGTAAAAAATAAAATAAAAAACATGCAAAAATTGCTGTTTTCTTTGAATCCTGCCTTAAAAAAATGTGATAAAAAGTGATCAAAAAGTCACATCTCCTCCAAAATGGTACCGATAAAAACTACAAGTCATCCCGCAAAAAAAAAAAAAAGCAAAGCTCTCCTACAATTGCATCGGCGAAAAAATAAAAACGTTACGGCTCTTCAAATATGGAGACACAAAAACAAATAATTTTGAAAAAAAAGTGTTTTCACTGTGTAAAAGTAGTAAAACATACAAAAACTATACAAATTTGGTATAGTTGCAATCGCAACAACCCACAGAATAAAGTTAGATTTATACCACACGGTAAACTGCGTAAATTTAGGACGCAAAAAGTGTTTCGAAATTGCTGTTTTTTTCTATTCCCCCCCCCCCCCCCCCACAAAAAAAAGTTCATAGAATTTATTAACTTTTATTTATCCCAAAACAGTGCTATTAAGAATTACAACTAGTCCTGCAAAAAACAAGACTTTATACAGCTATGTCGACGCAAAAATATAAAAAAGTGTATAGCTCTTTGACTGAGACTATGGAAAGATGTAAAAAATGGCTTGGTCATTAACGTTTAAAATAGGCTGTCACTAAGGGGTTAAATGGTCCAACAGTCTGGTTCAGTAGGCTACACAATCATGGGGAAGACTGCTAACTTGACAGTCATTGACACCCTCCACAAGGAGGGTATGCCACAAAAGAACACTGAACAGCCAGCTTCTACAGCACAGTGCTGTATCCAAGCATGTTAATGGAAAGCGAAAAAAAAAAAAAGTGTGGTAGAAAAAGTTGCACAAGCAATAGGGATAACTGTAGCCTTGAAAGGGGTCAGAAAAGGCCATTCAAGAATCTGGCGGACTTTCACAAGGAGTGGATTGCAGCTGGAGTCAGTGCTTCAAGAGCAACCACACACCTATCCAGGGCACGTCAGAAGCGTCTTACCTGGGCTAAGGAGAAAAAGGACTGGTCTGTTGCTCAGTGTCGAAAGTCCTGTTTTCAGATGAACGTAATTTTGTATTTTATTTGGAAATCTCGGTCCCAGAGTCTGGAGGAACAGTGGAGAGGCGTCAATCCAAGTTACTTGCGGCCCAGTGTGAAGTTTCCAGTCAGCGATGGTTTTGGGAGCCATGTCATCTGCTGGTGTTGGTCCACTGTGTTATATCAAGTCCAGAGTCAGCACAGCCATCTAGCAGGAAATTTTAGAGCACTTCATGCTTCCCTCTGCTGACAAGCTTCATGGAGATGCAGATTTATTTTTCCAGCAGGACTTGGAACCTTCCCACACTGCCAAAAGTACCAATACCTGGTTTAATAACCACAGTATCACTGCGCTTGATTGGCCAGCAAACTCACCTGACCTAAACCGCATAGAGAATCTATGGGGTATTGTTAAAAGGAAGATGACACCAGCCCCAAGAATGCAGACGAGCTGGAGGCAACCTGGGCTTCCATAACACCTCAGCAGTGCCACAGGCTGATCGCCTCCATGCCACGTCACATTGATGCAGTAATTCATGCAAAAGGAGCCCTGACCAAGTATTGAGGGCATATACTGTACATGCAGTAGGTCAACATTTCAGTATTAAAAAAATTTGAAATCTGGCTTATATAATATTCAACATTTTTTAGATCCTAAATTTGGGGTTTTCATTAACGGTTACCATAATCAACATTTAGAGAAAAAAATGCTTGCAATGTGTGTAATGAATCTACATAACACACGTTTCACTTTTTGAATTTAATTACTGAAATAAAATAAATTAACTTTTTTATATTCCAATTCATTGAGAAGGACCTGTATTGCAGTATATAGTTAGTTTTACTACGGCCTGAAGAAGGCAGTGCTAAACAGGAGCACAAAGATGAAGGCCCTAAGGTCTGCCATGACAACCATCAGCATCCTGCAAGTGCAATGCAGTGGGATGGAGTTGCAGTAGGCCCCGCTATGATTAATAGCTTAGCTACCATGGTCACCATTGATTGCAGCATTTAAAAGGGAAGTTGTCATGAATTATTTTTTTATCAAATTTTTTAATATGCCATTAACAAATTTTATTTATTTGTGTTCTCATGTTCTACTTTTTACTGTGTTCTTACTTTTACTTCTCTATGGGGGCTGTCATTTTTTTTTCTTCATCTCTGTGTCGATTAACGACACAGAGATGGAATACGGCACATACAACCCCAAAGCGATTGCGAACGGAAGCCGTTCCATTCTCTGAAGCGTACGCCCACAGACCAAAACGAAGCTCGTTCGCAGAACGAAATCCGGCGCCATTTTCATGTGTACCGGAAGCCGCTGCCGGATAGTAAGAGGACGACTTCCGGCCATATGTTCAAGGAAGCGAAGGTGCAAGTAATAGGAGCCGGTGGCGACAGGAGAAGGTAATTTATGTTCGTGTTATACAGTCTGCTGAGCCCTGTATCTAATCCTCCTACACTGTGCATTCGCTCAGAAAATGGCGGCACACAGTGTAGGTTTGAAGATTCAAACCCCTCCTTCTCCTGGCACTAGCCAGAATAAGGGAGGGGGAAATTGTATGAGGACACTAGAGCGAGTGTCTACCCCAAGTTTGCAGCATAAAGCAATGAGGTTGCTTTACCAATGCTGCAATTTTGGGAACTGCTCCCTCTAGTGGCCAGCACATGGAAATGTTATACATTAGAATCCAATTTACACATTGTTTTAATTTTTTCACAAGTCAGGAAATATTATAATCACTTAAATAATAAATGTTTAACTGAAAAAAAGGAAAATTCTAGCGACACATTCCCTTTAAGCAGTCAAATATCTGGGATCTGAGATACCAATCACAGCTGTTAAAAATGGGCATCAGCAACGGGCTCTGCCAGGGAGCCTGCTCTATAATCCCCTGCAATAATTGCTGTAGTATCCAGCACCCACGCGACTTGTTTATTTCCTTGCATTTCTGATAGAACCTGTTCAGATAATGTGTACTAATGTATTCGCCAATGGGAAAAACATTCACCCACCGTATGTGGTGGCTGAAACCGGTCTGCATTCAAGATAGTGTTACCCACCTGAGGTTTAAGATTATAAAGTGGTCATGCAAGTGGTCAGTGGCTATAGCCAAGCAGTTCCCTTTGCCCAGTGGATCAGTTTCATATTTGTGTTGTCAATATTACTTGGGCTAAAAATCTTAGGGACACGTCTGACTCAATTGCTGCTTATGCATTTCTTTGAGCTGACAGATTTATCTAGAAACAGTCAAAAGAAACACCTCACAACTTTGAATATTTTTATGGTGACAAATTTTATTTATTTCAATCCAACATTTGCAGAAAGAATTTAAAACTGGATAACTTGTCCCTGAAAAGAAAAAAAAAAAAAAAAAGAAAAATTAAAGCCATGGTGCATGAAACATTGTCATCTTGCATATTTAGCTAGAACAGTATCTGAGAAAAGCAATTTGATACGATTACCTGATTCCTAGTCTATTTTTAAAGTACACTAATGTTAATATTAAATGCCTCCAGTTTCGTTAAGGAAAGGCATCACGTACCTAAACAGCAGCAACAGTTTAAGGCCTCAAGTATATGTCCGTGGAGTATTTGTCAGTAAATACGCCATGAATGGGCCACGAATTGTCACCTGCATTTGCGGGCCGTGCTTACATTATAAAGTACATGAGCACGGTAAATAAATGAAAATAGGACGTCTTATTTTATGCAGGTCATTTCTACGGCAGACAGTGACCCGTAAATATACAGGAAGGTGTCCGTGGCCCATAAAAATTAATGGATCAGTATTTTTATCTGCAATTGCAGATAATTACAGTCATGTGCATGAGGCCTAAGGGAACAAGAGTTAACAGCAGATATGGCCTAAAAGGGGTTTTTAGTATATCAAGTTTTTTTGTTTGGTTTTTCCATTCCAGAAAAACGGAAAGTAGCGTTTCAGTTTCCAATACCATTTGTTTTGAAGGCATATTTTTTTTTCAGTTGGTTTTAGTTTTAACTCATTCCACTAGTTTCCCCTTTTTTTTTTTTTTTTTTTTTTACAGACAATAGCACAGTACACTGCAATATTGTTGGAATGAAATTAAAACCTAGCAGAATGGACAACCTGGGTAAACAAAAAACTTATATTGAAAAAAAAAACCAGATTATAGTACAATACATAAGCGGTCACTCAAGAGGGGGCGTGGCTTGCTGCACTTGCACATAAAGTCCCACCCCAGTGTCAGTTGCAAGAAGCATGCCAGAGGAATTACCTTTTTTTTCCGGGTCATGCATGTTTCATGACAGATAAAGTGTTTAAGTTTAAAATGCCCTTCCACTCCCCTATATTGCTCTGTCAGCAGTTTTGAGACCTCAAAGCTGCTGACAGGTTCCCTTTGACCGGGACTAAAGGACCAGGGGTCAGCAACCTTAGGCACTTTTGTCAAACTACAAATCCCAGCATGCTCTGGCAGACTGGCTGCAATAAAGCCTTCAGCTGTCAGTGCATGCTGGGAGTTGTAGTTTAACACTGAGTGCCGAAGTCTGCTTACCACGGAGGTAGACTTGTCTGACAACACTGCGTGTGAACATACCCTAATTCGGGTGTTTTACGCCTCGAATTACGCCCCTAATATGCCTACAAACATCTTCCCATTGCTTTCAATGGGTTTTACGATGTTCTGTTCCCACGAGCCTTAATTTTACACATCGCTGTCAAAATGTGGCGCTTAAAATGACGGCTCGTCAAAAGTGCAGGACACTTCTTGGGACGTTTTTGGAGCCATTTTTCATAGGACTATTGAAAACGGCCATAAAAAATGCCGTAAAAAACGCCAGTTGCTCAAAAAAAACTTTGAAAATACGGAGCCGTTTTCCCTTGAAAACGGCTCTGTATTTTCAGTTTGAACATACCCTCAGGGCTCTAATGCTATGTAAACAAAGCTATGATTTGCATATGTGCTAGTAAAGCTTCCAGAACATACAAATGTATCCACAGGCGTATGCCAAAAAGAGGGTCCTTTTTTTGCTGTATAGAATGGCATAGACGACCACACTATACTACAGAGGGATACTGTAAGATACGGTTGACTTTTTTACAATTGCAACATGCCACTGTACACCTATATAGTGGCACACATTGCAGCCTTCAGTTAGGTATATGTAGGGAGGATTTCTCAACCTATACCTCTATGATCGAGGGCTCAACCTCTATGTAAACAGAGCCTTAGTCCTGCAGATAGACGGCAAGAAAATAGCCATTTGCATAAACCTACACCCTTAAGGCCCTATTACACCGGCCGATGCAGTGAGCGCCATTCAATGAGATAGTTGATCAGCGCTCGTTACTCCGAACACAGGGAGATGTGCTGTCGCCAATGATAATATCTTACTTTTTTTTTCAAACGATACGATCAGGTTTGCTTGTTCATCTGCTGATCGCTGCCCTGTTTACACAGGACAACAAGCATTCCATGAACGCTTGTCTGCCCGACCATTGCCCAGTCTAAAACCCTTTGACATAAAACTAGTTTGTCTAGAGGTGTAAACGTTATATCACAGGAGGTCGGCCAAGATGGCGGAAAACACGTCACTATGAAAACAGTGGTAAAGTATTAGCTATTAATTTAAAACAAATTATATAAGATAACTGATTTGCACTTTTTTGCAGCAGAATTGCAACTTTTACACAGCAATAATGTGCCATTTGTTGTAGGTTGTACCTCCCCATTGAATTCAATGGGGGAAAACCCGCAACACAAAAGGAGGAGTAATTCCGCAGCATAAATTGACACGGTGGATTAAAAAAAAGCGTGGATAAGATTTGTTCAAATCTCATCCATTTTGCTGCTACTGTACTAGGCCGTGAATTTTCCACGATTAAATCAGTTACGGAGAAATAACCTTTTTCCTGCGTTACAGTTCTGTGTGCCATCAGTTTGTCGTCCGTGTTGGTGCACATTTTTTTTTTTTTAGCAACTAGTGCGTGAATCAGACCGCACACGGATAACGTACGTGTGCTGTCCATGATTTTCACGCACCCATTGACTTCAATGGGTGCATGATCCGAAAAACGCACTAGGACATGCAGTGCGTTTCACGCAATGGGAACACAGTGAAAAATCATGCATATCTGAATAGCCCAATTAAGTTGCATTGGTCTGTGCTGTCCGTTTTCATTGACAGCACACGGACATATACAACGTTCGTGTGAATCTAGCCCAAGTATATAAAAATAAGCAACAACTACACTGCAGTATTATTGGTTTAATTAAGGTATCCCAGGTAGCAGACATGCTTCAAGGAAGATCGCAAACCACTTTCATATAAGCATATGGTCACAAATACATATCACCCACCTTTCTCTTCTTGTCTCCACCAAGCTCAAAGTGTTTACATCTCTTTATGGCCAACATCCTCTTGGAACGACAGTTTGAATCAACACACTCCAATCTTAGAACAATCTTTTTTGTGGTCTTGGCCTACACAAACAGAAGAAATTTACTGATCACTTTTCTGCACACCAGAACTAAAACCTATATTAATCCGGATGGCGGTTTTTTTTTTTGGTAGTTCAGCGCTGTTCCCCTGCTTCAAAATCGGAACACGGACATTCACATGGAGTTTCTATGTTCTCCCTGTGTTTGCGAGGGTTTCCTCCAGATTCTAGTTTCCTCCCACACAAAAGGTTAATTGGCCTAGTGTGCGTTTGAATTCAGATTGTGAGCCACAGGGAGTGAAATATTATAGTCTCTGTTCAGAGGTGTGGAATATGGTGGGGCTACAAATAAGAAAAAGAATACTGGACATTGCTCAGATAAAAGGATTTTACATTTACATTTAGTCTCTGGTATAAGCACTTTGGAGCAAAGAAAATTGCTTGCAAAGTATGGACAATTTAAAAATAATAAATTAAACAAAAGCAAATAGCCTTTAAAAAAAATAAATAGAAAAATTCTACTGTATTATGTATTTAGCTACTATGCAGACCTAGGAGCCCCTCCCCTAGATAAACGACAAATGCTGTGTGTAGTCTGATGCTGCAGTCTGTGCTCTGCAACGCTCAGGAGTAGGTTAGTGAGAAGCATTGCAGTTTTTTGATCATAGCACATTAACATTTATTAGACACTGCGTGTTATACATCCCCTAAATATCGGAGCTGCACAAAATCACTTGATCAGCAAATGCTGTGACGGAGGAATGTGGCGGCTACAGGCTAGAATGTAGAAAGAAAGAGGGGGAGCTTCAGAGCTCAGTGGACGTTCTTTATCTTTGTGGAGCTGCAAAGTTCAAAGCAGCTCTTGAAAATAAACTCAATATAAAAATCAGACAAAAACTGTGCAACTTAGAGGATCTGTCCAAGCTGGAAATACCCCTTTAACCTTCGTTTACACAGTGCAGGTTTTGAGCATGTTGTGCTAGGAGTGGATCCTAAGGCTGGGTTCACACAGTTTTTTGCAGGCAGAAAATCTGCCTCAAAATGCCGTTTTGAATTTGGAGGCAGATTTTACTCTGCCTGAATGATTTGGCGTTTTTCACCTGCGGCCATTGAGCGCCGAGGGCATAAAACGCCACGAAATACGCTTTCTCTGCCTCCCATTGATGTCAATGGGAGGTCAGAGGCGTAAATGCCTGAAGATAGCGCATGTCCCTTCTTTTTCCCGCGAGACGATTTTTCCACTCACGGGGAAAAAACGCCTCCGCCTCCCATTGAAATCAATGGAAGGCATTTTCAGCAGTTTGGCGCGTTTTGCAGCACGGTTTCCACGTCAAAAAAGTGTGAACATACCCTAAAGGGAGAAAAATACTTTGCATACCCACTTTTACAGTGCAGTTTTTGGATAGTGTCTAGCCAAAACAGTGTGCGTTATTTTTTATTTTTAATCATATACTTTCATGTATATGTAAGTTTGTGTATTCCTGTGGGCTGCAAGTGTTCAACAGGTCCACAAAACCTATAAATCTGTAGAACAGCAAACCACATGAATAGTGCAGATATCGAAGGTTGGAGATGTAGACTATGTACCATAACGGCTGTTGAACACTTGCAGTGCACAGGAATACACCAACTTACATATACATAAAGGCATAAGATTAAAAAGAAAAAATTATTAAAGGAACAGTGTCATCGCAAATAATTTTTTTATATGTTAAAGAGGTTAGTGCTTTAATAAAAACGTTTATATTCATTTGTGTGTTTGTGTTTTACTCTCTTATTTTTACACTTTTTCTTCCCTATGGGGGCTGCCATTTTTTGTTCCATTTCTGTGTGTGTCGATTAACAACACACACAGACATGGAATACGGCAGCCACAGTCCCATAGGGACTGCGAACGGCTCCCGTCCCATTGACTGCCGTGTACGGCGTCTGTGTGGGAACTGCGCATGCGCCGCTCCCACACAGTCCTATTCAAAATTGGCGCCGTCCGGCGCCATTTTCCTGTGGACCGGAAGTCGCGGCCGGACAGTATTACTACTACTTCCGGTCGCGGCTTCCGGACTTGTGCACATGGAACAGCGGCAGCAAACGGAGCGGACGGGCCGGAGGGAGCCGCGGCGGCAGGAGCAGGTAAGAGATTTCAATGTATGTTAGTGTTTGTGTGTGTTTACTACTGTATGTAAACCTACTACACTGTGGGTTACCTCAAAAAATGGCGACACACCGTGTAGGAGGTTAAACCTTTCAAACCCCTCGTTTATCCCGGCACTAGCCAGGATAAAGGAGGGGGGGATGCTGAGAGCTCACTAGAGCGAGGGCTTTTAACCCAATGTTGCAATGCTGCAAATTTGGGAACAGCCCCATCTAGTGACCAAAAATGGGTAGTATTATAAATTAGAAATAATTTATAATATTTCCTGGCTCGTGCCAAAAAAAATAAAAAAAATTGAACAATGTTTAATCACCCACACACTAAATGTTTAATTTTTAAAAAAAAAACATGTTTTTCTGGCAACACATTCCCTTTAAGTGCCGAAGTGATCTGACAAAAGTGCCTTGGAGGGAGGCCCTACAGACTCATCTTCTCGTAGAAGCGGAGAAGATATATTTCTAGACAGTTTAAAGAGGCTCTGTCACCACATAAGTGGCCTACCTTCTACATAATGTGATAGGCGCTGTAATGTAGACAACAGTGTTTTTTTTTATTTAGAAAAATGATCAATTGTGACAGTTATTAGCATAAAGCTAAAATAGGTCATGACTTTAGACAACTGGGCGTGTTTTTACTTTTTGATCAAGTGGGCGTTGTACAGAGTGTATGACGATGACCAATCAGCGTCATACACTTTTCTCAATTTGTACTCACAACACAGCGTAATCTCGCCACATTAACGTTACTGAAGTGTCTTGAGTGAATAGACATCACCTCCAGCCAGGACGCGATGTCTATTCACAATCCCAATACTTCGGTAACTTGTGTGGGACTAAATGACAGCAAGCGTGATCTCGCAAGATCACGCTTGCTGTGCTGTAAGTCCCACACAAACGGTACCGAAGATTGTGAATAGACATGAGTAGGGATTGTGAATAGACATGTCCTGGCTGGAAGCAATGTATTCACTCTCAAGACACTTCAGTAACGTTAATGTGTGAGTATATGACTGCACATCATGATCTAGCAAGATCACGCTGTGCTGAATACATGAATTGAGAGAAGTATATGATGCTGATTGGTTAGCATTACACACTTCTTTACAACGCCCACTTGGTCAAAAAGTTAAAAAAACACGCCCAGTTGTCTATTAAAAAGTCATTAGCATAAATCTAAAATAGGTCATAACTGTCAAAATGTATAAATTTTCTAAATAAAACACTGCTGTAATCTACATTACAGCACCCATCACATTATGTAGAAGGTAGGCCACTTATGTGGTGACACCGCCTCTAACTTTTAGGAGGGAAATAGGGCTGGACATTTGCTAGCCAATATTGCCAAATCACAGGAAGGGGCATCTTATGCAACACCTATCCATACTTCTCAGGGAGATTTGGTGACTGTGGAATCAAGATACTTTTAGGTATTTCACCTCTTATAAGAATTTATACAGTTCTAGATTGAGTCACCTGACCAAATACAGCAATTTCCTTTCTTAGAGGCTCCATTGACTCTGGAGGAGTTGCAGGATACTACTGCATTAATGGGCAACAAGGCACCGGGGTTGGTTGGGTTGCTGGGAGAACTATGTGAAAAATTGTAAAGTGTTGCTTCCAGAACTATCAGATTCCCTGCCAGATACCATGAAGGAGGCTATTATAGTAGTGTTGTTGAAGCCTGGGACCAGACTCCTACAGGCCAATTCCCTTACTCCCAGTGGATGTAAAAATTACTGCAAAGGCCTCGGCTGTACACTTGTCTAAAATTATGACAACTTTAATCCATCCAGACCAAAATCAGATGTATGCCTGTGAAATCTGAATCTGCAAGTACTAGTGGATAATCCAGGACACAGGGCTATGTGTTCTCTGGATGCAGCCAAGGCCATCGACAGAATAGAATGGGAATTTGTGATAAGTCTCGGAGCGCATGAGATTTGGGAAGAGGTTTATAGCATCTGTCCATCTTTCATATAAGGCCCCGGTGGTGAAGGTTTGAGTTAATGGGGTTTTAACTAAAGGTGTTCGCCCTGGGCCGGGGCACCACGGCAGGGTTATCCCTGGTCTCCCCTGTGATTTGCGATTGCCATAGAACATTTAGCGGCATCTATTAGAGCGCATCCTGGGATAGTGGGTTTCGTCATGGAGACCTGGAGTAGAGAACAGCCTTATATGCAGACATGCTTTTATTTTTGGGAGATAATGGCCAATATTAAAGAGGCTCTGTCACCACATTATAAGTGCCCTATCTCCTACATAATGTGATCGGCGCTGTAATGTAGATAACAGCTATTTATTTTTTTATTTACAAAAACAATTTTGACCCATTTTAGATTTATGCTTAGGACTTTAAAGAGGCTGTCACCAGATCAAATCCCTATCTCCTATTGAATGTGATCGGCGCTGCAATGTAGATAAAAGCAAAGTTTTTTTAAAAACTATCATTTTTGCCCAAGTTATGAGCAATTTTGGATTTATGCAAATTAGCTTTTCAATGGAAAACTGGGCGTCTTTACTGGTTTTACCAACTGGGCGTTGTCAATATAAGTGTATGACGCTGACAAATCAGCGTCATACACTTCATCGTTCCCACCCAGCTTCTTTCACTGCGGACACCGCGTGACGTCACCCACAGGTCCTTCAACCTTGGCGTCGGACGATAGAAGATACATCGGCTCCAGGCGTCCGAGAGAGTAATAAGCTCGTCTCTAGGGAGTTTACTATGCTTACCTGAACACGGTGATGCTGCTGCAGATTCAACTGTACCCTCTCGGACACCTGGAGCCGATGTGTCTTCTCTCGTCCGACGCCAAGGTTGAAGGACCTGTGGGTGACGTCACACTGTCTACAGTGAAAGAAGCTGGGTGGGAACGATGAGAAGTGTATGACGCTGATTTGTCAGCGTCACACACTTATATTCGCAACGCCCAGATGGTAAAACCAGTAAACACGCCCAGTTGGTAAAAACACAATACACGCCCAGTTGGTAAAATGAGAAAACACGCCCAGTTGCCCATTGAAAAGCTCATTTGCATAAATCTAAAATTGCTCATAACTTGGGCAAAAATGATCGGTTTTAAAAAAACAAAAAACTTTGCTATTATCGACATTGCAGCGCCGATCACATTCAATAGGAGATAGCGATTTGATAATCTGGTGACAGAGCCTCTTTAAGACAACTGGGCATGTTTTTACTTTTTGAACAAGTGGGCGTAAGAGAACTGTATGACACTGACCAATCAGCATCATACACTTCTCCATTCATGTATCATAGTGGTTTAACGAGATCATGATGTGCAGTCACATACACCCACATTAACTTTACTGAAGTGTCTTGAGAGCGAATAGACATCGCTTTCAGCCAGGACGCGATGTCTATTCACAATCCCAACACTTCGGTAACGTAATTCCTGCCTGACTCCAGTGTGGCTATCCCAACGCTTCTTTCTAACAATTAACCGGTTGTTCCATGAGATCTGGCGTAGGGGACATTTGCGTATTAAATTACACTTCTCAGCAAGTTAAGACAGCACCTAATCCTGGGGTATATTTGGTGGCACAGCTGCAACTTTTTAGGGGATGGGAGTTGGAAGAGCAGGATTCTAATCAGGGAATACTGAGGCAATTCATGCAGTGCGCTTGGCTTTTCGTGGCCTTAAAAACCCACAAGTTTGAGAAACATACTAAGCGGCTTCCCACATTGTACCAGATGCATATAGCGTGATGGAAAATAAGAGACTTTTGTGTATTACGGATGTACCCAGGTTACGCCTCTTTAGAATAACCCTTGGCTGCAGGAGGTTGCCAGTCTAGAGGAATTTGGTAGGTGGAAATACAAGGGTTTTTGGTGGGTGACAATTTATAAGGGAGAAGTTCTGAAACAGCTTTCTGATCTAGTTGGAGTTTGCCTTGCCGAATGTCTCCTTATTTGAATCCTTACAGTACGAAAGAAGCTCTCATAGGGTATGCTTTTGTATGTACGTTAACCTCTTAATGGCCAGCCTATTTCACACCTTAACGACTGTTCTTCCATCATCGCATTTCAAGAGCTATAACTATATTTTCGCATCGACATAGCTGTATAAGGTCTTGTTTTTTGGGGGACAAGTTGTATTTAACCCCTTCCCGACATTTGTATGCGTCACGGAAAGTCAGTGCTTCCTGGATTTTGCCGTATCCATACGACAGAAGCCGAGTCGGTGCCTTCATCGCTGGATGTCAGCGGTGTATTACAGCTGACATGCGGCTGTAATGGCGGGTACCGAAATTAGCTTTGACCCCCGCCATTAACCCCTTAAATGAAGCGGTCAAAGGCGATCAATGCATTTAAGTAGTTTGCAGCTCATCTGCACCCCAGCAATAAAATTGCCGGGTTTCCGGTGGCTGCAATGACAAGAGGCAGCCGGATACTGGCCTCCCAGTCCGCCTAGCATGGAAGACCATGCTAGGGACCGTCCCAGGGACGGGGCCTGAAAGGCTTCCGTAGCAGGTGGCAAGATGGTGCTGGCTCAGGAGGTGATCCAGCGTCAAGAACGGTGGATGTCAGCTAGCTCCGATCCCTGCCATTAACCCCTTAGATGCAGTGATCTTAAGCGATCGCTGCATCTTAGAGGTAGGTAGCTGGCAGATCGGCAGCTCTGCCCTGCAATCGCAGGGCTTACCAACTGCTGCTATGGCAACAGGAGGCCTAGCAATGGCTTTCTGCTCTACCACTACAGAAGCAGATTAGCCTTCGCCTCCCTGCAGGGCCTAATCAGCTTACTGTCAGTGAATGACTGACAGATCTAATACATTGCGCTACATAGATAGCTCAATGTATTTAGGGGAAAAAATAAAATAAAAAACAATTTTTAAACATAAAAGCTTGAAATAAAATCCAATCGGCACTTTCCCTTATCAAGTCCTTTATTACAGAAAAAAAAAAATAAACCGTACAGATTTTTGGTATCGCTGCGACAGTGACGGCCTGAACTATAAAAATATTAGGTCATTTATTCCACGCTGTGAACGGCGCCGAAAGTAACACAAATATAAATGTTTTTAATAAAACCCTAACATAAAACAGATATAAAAAAAAATAATTTGGTGACACTGTTCCTTTAAGGCTCAGAGCCCATTTTTCAAATCTGACATATTTCACTTTATGTGGTAATAACGTCGGAATGCTTAAACCTACCCAAGCGATTCGGAGATTGTTTTCTCGTGACACATTGGGCTTTATGTTAGTGGTCAAATTTGGTCGATATATTCAGTGTTTATTGGTGAAAAATTGCAAAATTGAGAGAAAATTTTGAAAAAATAGCATTTTTCAGAATTTAAATGCATCTGCTTGTAAAACAGACAGTTATAACCACCCAAAATAGTTACTAGTTCACATTTCCCATATGTCTACTTTGGATTGGCATAGTTTTTTGAACATTTTTATTTTTCTTGGACGTTACAAGGCTTAAAAATATGAGAAATTGCTGTTTATGTTCTAAGAAATTTTCAAAAGCCTTTTTTTTAAGGTACCTCTTGAGTTCTGAAGGGGCTTTGAGGGGCCTATGTATTAGAAAACCTGATAAAACACCCCATTTTAAAAACTAGACCCCTCAAATTATTCTAAACAGCATTTAGAAAGTTTTTTAACCCTTCAGGCATTTCACAGGAATTAAATCAAAGTGGAGGTGAAATTTGCAAATTTCATTTTTCTTGCTGAATTTCCATTTTATTAATTTTTTTTTCTGTAACACAGAAGGTTTGACCAGAGAAACACTACCAAATATGTATTGTCCAGATTCTGCAGTTTTTAGAAATGTCACACATGTGTCTCTAGTGTGCTCGTGGACTAAAACACAAGCCCTAGAAGCAAAGAAGCACCTTGTGCATTTTGAGGCCTCTTTTTTATTAGAATATATTTTAGGCAGCATGCCAGGTTTGAAAAGGTGTTGAGGTGCCAACATAGTGGGAATCCCCCAAAAGTGACCCCATTTTGGAAACTACACCCCTCAAGGAATTCATTTAGGGTTGTTGTTACCATTTTGACTGCACAGTTTTTTCACAGCACGTATTTGAATTGGGCTGTGAAATGAAAAAAATGTAAATGTAATTTTTTATCAAAATGTCTTATTTTCACACGGAATAAAATACTCAATTTTATTACCCAATTTCTCCTGAGTGCAGCAATACCCCATATGTGGTGATAAACTGCCGTTTGGGCTCATGGGAGGCCTCAGAAGGGAAGGAGCGCTGTGTGTTCTTTGGAGTGCAGATTTTGAGGGTTGGTTTTCGGGTGCCATGTCGCATTTGCAGAGCCCCAGAGGTATCAAAGCAATGGAAACCCACCAGAAGTGACCCCATTTTGGAAACTACACCCCTCAAGGAATTCATTTATGGGTAATGTGACCATTTAGACCCCATAGTTTCTTCACAGAACTTATTTGAATTGGGCTGGGAATGGGAAAAATATTTATTTTTTCCAATATGTAATTTTAGCGCAAAAATTCTTATTTTCACAAGAAATAAAATACTCCATTTTGTTGCCCAATTTGTCCTGAGTGCAACAATACCCCATTTGTGGTGAAAAACTGCCGTTTGGGCCCATGGGAGGGCTCAGAAGGAAAGGACCACCATTTGGCCTACTGGGGATTTTCTAGTGCGGAGTCACGTATGCAGAAGTCCCTGAGGTACCAGAACAGGTGAAACCCCCAAGATGTGACCCCGTTTTAAAAACTACACCCTTAAGGCATTCACCTAGAGGTGTAGTGAGCATTTTGACGGGAGACCTACACCCCATAAACTGTAATGTGGGTTCTCCCGGGTACGGCAATACCCTACATGTGGCTGTTAGCTGCCCGGGCACATAGCAGGGCTCAGAGGGGAAAGACGAGGGGGGGGGGGGGATAACCTGTGCGGAGTGCATCAGGGTAAGTAAAATTGGGGTAAATTATAAACCAAGGAATGTATGATAAATTTTAAAACACTTTCATACAGAGCTCTGGTTATTCGGGACACGTGTCACATTGATATATTGTGTCCTCCCTTATCCCCCTCTTATAGCAGACTTTGCACCTCTTTTGACTTTTTCCCTTCTTGCCAGTTTGGGGAACTTCCCCTGGAAAGTGTTGCCGCCCTGGTACGATGCGTGTGGCCTCACTTCCAGAAGTACTGGGTGCCCCACTTCTTGGTCATTAAAAAGATTAGGTTCTTGATAATCACCTCTTGAAATTCCAGGAAAGTTCCTGTCTGGCCTGCACATCGATGTAGCACGTACGCAATGTACAATGCCATCTGTATGATGTGCCCGGCCAGCTTCTTATACCACACCGCATGTAGGGCTTCAGGATTTGATCTGACAAGTCCATCCCTCCCATGTACCTTTTGTCGTCCAGGATGCAGTCTGGTTTGGGGGTGGCCTTTCCTTCATATATCCTAAACCTGTAGGTATACCCTGATGCACTCTTGCACAGCTTATACATCTTCACGCCATACTTTGCCCTCTTACCCGGCAGGTACTCGCGGAATTGAACCCTCCCTTTAAAATGTACCAGGGACTCATCAATAGAAATACACTTCTCGGGGGTGAATGCTTGGGAAAACCGGGCACTGGAACGGTCTAATAGGGGTCTCCGTTTATACAAACGGTCAAAACTGGGGTCATCTCGGGGTGGGCACGGCTCATTATCAGTATAATGTAAGAAGCAAAGTATTGCCTCATTTATTTATTTTTTTAGGTTACAGTTCAGTTCTGAAGTTGCTTTGAGGGGCCCATATATTAGAAACCCCTATCAAACACCCCATTTTAGAAACTAGACCCCTCAAAGTATTCACAACAGCATTTAGAAAGTTTATGAACCCTTTAGGTGTTTCACAGAAATTTACAGCAAAGTAGAGGTGAAGTTTACATTTTTTTTTGACAGAAAATCCTCTTTATTTTATTTTTTTTACAACACAAAAGGATTTATCAGAGAAACGCAACTCAATATTTATTGCCCAGATTCTGCAGTTTAGAGAAATATCCCACATGTGGCCCTAGTGTGATAATGGACTGAAGCGCCGGCCTCCGAAGCAAAGGAGCACCTAGTGGATTTTGAGGCCTCTTTTTTATTAGGCACCATGTCCGGTTTGAAGAGGTCTTGCGGTGCCAAAACATTGGAAACCCCCCAAAAGTGACGCCAATTTGGAAACTAGACCCCTTGAGGAATCCATTACAGTTTTCTTGGGGTGCATGCGGCTTTTTGATCCGTTTTTATTCTATTTTTAGGTGGCGCGGTGACTAAAAAACAGCAATTCTACTATTGTTTTTTTATTCTATTTTTTTTTTTACAGTGTTCACCGTGCGCTATAAATGACATTCACTTTATTCTGCGGGGCGATACGATTACGGCGATACCAGATGTTTATAGTCTTTTTTTTATGTCTTACGGCGTTTGCACAATAAAATAAGTTTTGTAAAAAAATCATTCACTTTTTTGTTACCTTATTCTAAGAGCCAGAACTTTTTATTTTTGAATCAATAAAGCCGTGCGAGGACTTATTTTTTGCGTAACGAACTGTAGTTTCGATCAGGTTTTTCGGTACATGCGACTTTTTGATCTCTTTTTTTATTCCATTTTTTGGGAGGTGAAGTGACCAAACAATTGTGGTACGGTTTATTATTATATTCTTTTACGGCGTTCACTGTGCGGGATAAATAACGAAATAGTTTTGTAGTTCAGGTCGTTACTGACGCGGCGATACCAATTATGTATCTTTTATTTGTCTTTTTATATATTTTTATTAATAATAAATGACTGATAAGGTAAAATTTTTACTTTTAATACTTTTATTTTCTTATTTTTACACATCTTTTTTTAACTTTTTTTTACTGTATATTACTTTGTCCCACTAGGGGACTTGAGGGCAGGACGCCCTGATCGCATGTAGTGCAGTGTATTAGAATAGCGTAGTGCAGTGTATTAGAACTGTCAGCTAGACCCACTAGGCTTCCGTCTATGGCATAGCCGGACGCCATTGTTTGGTGTCCGGTTGCCATAGTCACCATCGCCGGCCGCTATCGTGTAGCAGGGCGGCGATGGCAGCTTAACCCCTAAAAAGCTGCGATCTCTATAGAACGCGGCATGTTAATCAGCGGGGACACAGCAATCGGTCCCCGCTGTAGGAGCTGTGACAGCTGCTGAACAAGACAGCAGCTGTCACATCTCCTGTATGTGTCGGGAGGACGGCCGAAATGGCCGTTACTCCCGAGACGTACTATTAGGTCATGGAGCGCGAACGATACAGCTGCCATGACGTAATAGTACGAGGAGCGGGAAGGGGTTAAAGGGCTCTGTCACCACATTATAAGTGCCTCTTTTCTACATTACAGCGCTGATGCAGGAGAACAGTGGTTTTTAATTTGAAAAACCAACATTTTTGACAAAGTTATGAAGAATTCCAGATTTATGCTAATTAGTTTTAGACAATTGGGCGTGTTTTTACTTTTTACCAAGTGGGCGTTGTAAAGAGGAGTGTATGACGCTGACTAATCAGCGACCAATCAGCGTCATACACTTCTCACTGTGCAGTGAAAGAAGCTGGGCTGGAACAATGAGAAGTGTATGACACTGATTGGTCACTGTCATACACTTCTCTCCAACGCCCAGTTGGTAAAGTTAAAAAAAAAAACACGCCCAGTCGTCTTAAGCTAATTTGCATAAATCTAAAATTGTTAATAACGTGGTCAAAAATGATTGTTTTTCAAGATAAAAACCACTGTTATCTACATTACAGCACTGATCAGATTATGTAGTAGTTATGGCACCTATCTTGCGACAGAGCCTCTTTAACCCCTTGCGTACCTTTGACGTAATAGTACGTCGCTGGCCGCTTATTCCAGCGTACCTTCGACGTACTATTACGGCGCAGGAATAAACTGTCACTATGTGAAATCACATAGTGACAGAACAGCGGCGGCAGCTGTCATTGACAGCTAACCGTCTCTGCTACCGGCCTGGGGACCAATTAGCAGTCCCCAATGCCGGCGATTGCCGTGATTGGTCAGTCTCTGAAGACTGACCAATCACAGCCGTCTGTGACGTCGTCTGCAGGAGAAAGCTGTCACTTTCTCTGATCTCCTCACTTCTGTGAGATACGTGAGGAGATCAGAGAAAGCGGTGTAAAAAAACCAAAAAAAAAAAACACTTTATTAACCCCTTCCCGAAAATGGGCGTATAGTAACGCCCTGAGGATGAAGCGGGCACAGGAGCTGTGCTCGCTCCATCTTCATCGGATGTCGGCTGTAATATACAGCCGACATCCCACTGCAACTACAGCGATCACTGTCCTCTCCGATCGCTGTAGTTTAACCCCTTAAATGCCGCTATCAATAGCGACAGCGGCATTTAAGTGATTGATACAGAGGGAGGGGGCTCCCTCTGCACCCCATTGCCCCCCCGCGAAAAATCGCGGGGTTCTGATGGTTGCAATGGCAACCAGGAAGCCTAGCAACGGCTTCCTGGTTGCCAGGTACGGGAGCCTATTATGTCCTGCCCAAGGCAGGACGTAATAGGCTCAACTGTCAGTTGTAAAGTGACAGTTACAATACACTGCACTACATACAGAAGTAGTGCAGTGTATTGTGCAGGGGATCAGAAGATCAGATCTTCCAGTCCCCTAGTATGTGTAAAATAAAAAAAAAAGTTTGATAAATAAATAAAAGTTTTACGTAATAAAAACAAATCGCCTTGTTTCCCTGATCAAGCCCTTTATAATTAGGAAAAAAAAAAAAAAAGACAAAAACTAGACATAATAGGTATCACCGCGTTCGTATCGGCCTGACCTAAAAAAATATATTATTTATCCCGCACGGTGAACACCGTAAAAAAAATACCATAAAAAACAATGGCAGAATTTCCTTTTTTGGTCACGTTGTTTCCAAAAAAATGGAATAAAAAGTGATCAAAAAGTCACGCGTAGCCAAACATGGTACCAATAAAAACAACAGTGTGTCACGCAAAAAATGTATGTACTCCGCGCACAGATTACATATGCCCCCACATTATAAACTGAAACACCAGTAAAACACTAAACAAAACTACTACCAAGCAAAATCTGCGCTCCAAAAGCCAAATGGCGCTCCTTCTGGGCCAGGCAGTGTGCCCAAACAGCGGTTTATGACCACATATGGGGTATTACCGTACTCTGGAGAACCGCTTAACAATTTATGGGGCGTATGTCTACAGTGGTACAAGCTGGGCCCAATGCATTGGGCACTGAAATAGAATATATGTGGAAAATGTCAATTTTCAATCTGCAACATCCACTGTGCACTAATTTCTGCAAAACCTTTGGGGGTCAAAATGCTCACTACACTTCTAGATGAATTCCTTGAGTGGTGTAGTTTCCTAAATGGGGTCACTTCTCGGGAGTTTTCACTGTACTCGTACCTCAGCGCAATGCAACATGGCATCAAAAACAAATTTTGTAAAATCTCCACTCCAAAAACGAAATTGCACTTTTTCCGTTTAGACCCTTGCCGTATGTCCAAATAGCCGTTTACAACCACATATGGGGTATTTCCGTAATCAGGAGAAATTGTGTAACACATTTTGGGGTGTCTTTTCTCCTGTATTCCTTGTGGAAATGAAAAATTCTGAGCTAAAGCTACAGGTTATTGGAAAAAAAAAATTTTCATTTTCACGGACCAATTCTAATAAAATCTATAAAACACCTGAGGGCTCAAAATGCTCACTACACCTCTAATTTAATTCTTTCAGGGGTATAGTCTCCAAATTGGGATCACATCTGGGGAATTTCTACTGTACTGGTACTTCAGGGACTCTGCAAATGCGACATGGCCCCCAGAAACCAATTCAGCAAAATCTGAGCTGCAAAATCCAAATGGTGCTCCGTCCCTACTGAGCCCTGCCATGGGTCTAAACAGCAGTTTATTAACACATAATGGGGTATTTCCGTAATCAGGAGAAATTGCTTTACAAATGTTGAGGTGCTTTTTCGCCTTTATTCCTTATAAAAATTTGAAAATTCTGTGTTTTTTCCCAAAAAAAGTCTCTTTTCATCTTCAGACTAATTCCAATTAATTCATCAAAAAACCTGTGGGGTCAAAATGATAACTATACCACTAGAAAAATTCCTTGAGGGGTAGTTTCCAAAATGGGGTCCCTTTTGGGGGGATTCTACTGTTTAGGTCCCTCCAGGGCGTTGCAAACGTGACACGGCACTGAAAACCATTCCAGTAAAATCAGAGCTCCAAAATCTAAATGGCGCTCCTTCCCTTCTGAGCCCTGCTGTGGGTCCAAACAGCAGTTTATTACCACATATGGGGTATTTCCGTAATCGCAAGAAATTGCTTTACAAATGTTGGGGTGCTCTCTCCTTTATTTCTTGCAAAACTTAGAAATTTTTACGTTTTTCCAGAAAAAAAAAGTAGATTTCCATTTTCACAGACTAACTCCAGAAAATATAGCAAAATACCTGTGGGGTCAAAATGCTAACTATACCCCTAGATAAATTCCCTGAGGGGTGTAGCTTAAAAAATGGGGGTCACTTTTGGGGGTTTCCACTGTTTTGGCACCACAAGACCTCTTCAAACCTGACATGGTGCCTAAAATATATTCTGAAAAAAGGAGGCCCCAAAATCCAAGAGGTGCTCCTTTGCTTCTGAGGCCGGTGTTTCAGTCCATTATCACACTAGGGCCACATGTGGGATATTTCTAAAAACTGCAGAATCTGGGCAATAAATATTGAGTTGCGTTTCTCAGGTAAAACCTTCTGTGGTACAGAAGAAAATGTATTACATATGAATTTTGTAAAAAAAAAAAAATGAAATTTGAAAATTTCAGCTCTACTTTCCTTCAATTCCTGTAAAACGCCTAAAGAGTTGAAACACTTTCTGAATGCTGTTTTGGATACTTTGAGGGGTGCAGTTTTCAAAATGGGGTGTTTTATGGGGGTTTCTAATATATATGGCACTCAAAACCACTTCAGAACTGAACTCGTCCCTGGGGGGGGAAAAAAAAAAAAAAAAAAAAAAAAAAAAAAAAAATCGCTTTTTGAAATTCTTAAAAATATGAGAAATTGCTGCTAAAGTTCTAAGCCTTGTGAGGTCATAGAAAAATAAAAGGATGTTCAAAAAACGATGCAAACATAAAGTAGACATATGGGAGATGTTAATTGGTAACTATTTTGTGTGGTATTACCATCTGTTTTACAAGCAGATACATTTAAAATGGGAAAAATCATAATTTCTTCATATTTTCGCTAAATGTTGGTGTTTTTCACAAATAAGCAATGAATTTATCGACCAAATTTTTGCACTAAACTAAAGTACAGTGTCACGCGAAAACAATCTCAGAATCAATTGGATAGGTAAAAGCATTCCGGAGTTATTACCACATAAAGTGATACATGTCAGATTTGAAAAAATGGGTCTGGTCCTCAAGGCCAAAATGAGCTGGGTACTCAAGGGGTTAAAACCTGCACTGCACCTATATCGAGAACGGAGGGGGTTGTTTTTGCCAGGTGCAGTGGCTGCAGAATCCAGGCTGGGGACTAGAGGGTCGCACTCGCAAGCTGCTCTCCATTCTGTTCAACAGGAGTCACGGAAACAGTCGAGCAGCCCTTGCTCGACTGTTTTTTTTTTTAACTGCCATTGAACAGAATGGTTGTTTTGACACAGCCGAGTAGCACTTGCTCGTCTGCTTCCAGAACTCCCATTGGACAGAATGGGGAGACGAAGGCACGCAAATCTCTCTACACTAGTCCTTGCCTGGATTCTGCAGCCAGCAGCCACAACACCAGCCGAAACTGGGGTTGGGGAACCGCCCAGTCTCTATATAGATGCAGGTCCCAGAGCTGGAAGCTGCATTTCTATCAGACATTTATGACAAATCGAATGGTTATGCCAATAATGTCTAAGTTGGGAATGCCCCTTTAAACAGGTCTTCAGCTGGGCAGCACAGTGGCTCAGTGGTTAGCACTATTGCCTTGCAGCGCTGGGGTCAAATCCAACCAAGGACAACATCTGCATGGAGTTTGTATGTTCTCCCCATGTTTACGTTGGTTTCCTCCCACACCCCAAAAACATACCAATAGGGAATTTAGATTGTGAGCCCCAATGGGGAAAGTAAAAAAGGACCTCTGTACAGCGCTGCGTGATAGGTTGGCGCTATATAAGTAACTGAAATAAATAATAAATCATGTCATGCAACAGTTGCTATTGAAGCAGTTACATAAGGATCACACCAGATTGGGTGGGCTTTCTAGTACCGGGTAAGTTGAAAATGACAACAATTTTACACTTCCAATGTCAAGACCGCTGTGTATATTTTTATAATGACATTTAAATACAATACTCACTTTTTTTCGGAAAATAGGCTTGGTCTGTCCACCATAACCACTTTGTTTGCGGTCATATCGCCTCTTTCCTAAAAAAAAAAAAAAAAAATAGTTATTCGACATAAGCAAAATAAAAAGCTCATGTCAAGTACGACTAGGATAGGCCATTATTAGATTCAGACTGTCAGCAGCCCCGCCGATCAGCTGTTTGAAGGGTGCGGTGCACGTACATGGTTCTTTCTATTCATATTTTTACATGGTTACGTTTGTAGCGGCCATGCAAGATATTGTACCACGGTCCTATTCAAGACAGTGGTGCAATGCCATAATTTGCACAGCCGCTACAAACCTAAATGACTGCAAGTACAAACAGAAAAAAGACCCATACAAACAGAGGCTGCAATGCTCGTACTAGTGCCACAGACCCTTCAAACAGCTGATCAGCACGGGCACTGACAGTGAGATCCCCACCGATCCCATATGGATGGTCTATCCGAAGGTTAGGCCATCAATTTTAATAACTCGGATAATAACGATCGAGCCTTTTAGCACATCAATGACCTAAGGATTATTTTTTGTTTTTTTCACTCATTCCAAGAGCCTTAACTTTTTTGATTTTAGTCAACATAGCCATATAAGGGCTTTCTTTGCAGGACGAGTTGTATTTTCAATTGCAGAATTTTTGGATGCATATAATATATAGATTAACTTAACTTTATTTTAGGAAAGAATTGAAAATAAGCAGCTAGTCCAGCATTGATTTTAAAGTTATACCGTGATCGCACCCGGACATTCATTTCAATGGGGCCACGCACACTTCTGTTTTTTTGGACGGAACTATCTCTGCCCTTTCATTGATTTGGTCCGTGAAACAAAGGACTGCACACGGAAGCCATTCATGTGCGGCCCGTGTTTCACGGAACAGTCATTAGCGGCCATACATGGAAGTGTGAATGCAGCTTAAAGGAATAGTATCGCCCAAAAATTTTTTATATCAGTTTGATGTTAGTGTTTTATAAAAAACTTTTGTATTTGTGTGTTACTTTTTTTTATTTTTTCACTTTTTCTTCCCTATGGGGGCTGCCATTTTTTACTCCATTTCTGTATGTCGATTAACGACACATACAGACATGGAATACGTCAGCCCTAGTCCCATAGTGAATGCGAACGGGGCCCGTTCCATCCACCATCGTGTACGCCGTCTGTGTGGGAACGGCGCATGCGCCGCTACCACACAGTCCAAGTTGAACTGAGCGCCGTCCGGCGCCATTTTCCTGTAGACCGGAAGTCGCCGCCGGGCAGTAAGATTACTACTTCCGTCGCGGCTTCCGGACTTGGGCACATGGAGCAGCGGCAGCAGACGGACCGGAGGGAGCGGCGGCGACTGGAGCAGGTAAGTGATTTCTATGTATGTTAGTGTTTCTGTGTGGGTTTACTAGTGTATGTAAACCTTCTACACTGTGTGTTAGCTCAAAAAATGGCGACACAGTGTAGGAGGTTAGACCGTTCAAACCCCTCGTTTCTCCCGGCACTAGCCAGGATAAAGGAGGGGGGGATTCTGAGAGCTCACTAGAGCGAGGGATTTTTTCCCAATTTTGCAGCATAAAGCAATGTGGTTGCTTTACCACATGCAATGCTGCAATTTTGGGAATTGCTCCATCTAGTGACCAGTGCTGGGAAATATTATAAATTAGAATCTTATTTATAATATTTCCTGACTCGTAAAAAAAATTAGAACAATGTTTAATCACCTACACACTAATTGTTTAACAAAAAAAAAACAAAACATTTTTTGCTAACACATTCCCTTTAAAGAGGCTGTCACCAGATCAAATCCCTATCTCCTATTGAATGTGATCGGCGCTGCAATGTAGATAACAGCAAAGTTGTTGTTTTTTTAAAAAAAAACGATCATTCTTGCCCAAGTTATGAGCAATTTTATATTTATGCAAATTAGCTTTTCAATGGACAACTGGGCGTGTTCTCTCGTATTACCACCAACTGGGCGTGCATTGCGTTTCTACCAACTGGGCGTGCATTGCGTTTCTACCAACTGGGCGTGCATTGCGTTTCTACCAACTGGGCGTGCATTGCGTTTCTACCAACTGGGCGTGCATTGCGTTTCTACCAACTGGGCGTGCATTGCGTTTCTACCAACTGGGCGTGCATTGCGTTTCTACCAACTGGGCGTGCATTGCGTTTCTACCAACTGGGCGTGCATTGCGCTTCTACCAACTGGGCGTGTATTGTGTTTCTACCAACTGGGCGTGTATTGCGTTTTTAACAACTGGGCGTGTTGGTAAAAACACAACACATGCCCAGTTGGTAAAAACACAATACACGCCCAGTTGGTAAAAATACAATACACGCCCAGTTGGTAAAAACACAATACACGGCCAGTTGGTAATACGAGAAAAAACGCCCAGTTATCCATTGAAAAAGCTCATTTGCATAAATATCAAATTGCTCATAACTTGGGCAAAAATTATTGTTTTTTTTTTTAAAAACAAACTGCTGTTATCTACATTGCAGCGCCCATCACACTCTGGCTGTCACCAGAGATGGGCGCTATAATGTAGGGGACAGCAGTGCTTTTTATTTAGAAAAACAATCTATTTTTACCACGTTATTAGCGATTTTAGCTTTATGCTACTTTCTTAATGCCCAACTGGGCGCGTTTTTACTTTAGACCAATTGGGCGTTGTACAAAGAAGTGTATGATGCTGACCAATCAGCATCATACACTTCTCTCCATTTCCTGTCAATTACAGCGTGATCTCGCTTGCTCTGCTGTAAGTACCACAGAAACGTTACCGAAGCGTCAGGATTGTGAATAGACATCCCGTCCCGGCTGGAAGGAATGTCTATTCACTGTCAAGACACTTCAGTAACGTTAATGTTCAGTATAAGACAGCACATACTGATCTAGCAGGATCCCTATGCGCTGAGGAAACGGAGAGAAGTGTATGACGCTGATTGGTCAGCATCATACACTCCTCTGTACAACGCCCACTTGGTCTAAAGTAAAAACACGCCCAGTTGGGCATTAAGAAAGTAATAAGCATAAAGCCAAAATCGCTAATAACGTGGTAAAAAGAGATAGTTTTTCTAAATAAAAAGCACCGCTGTCACCTAAATTATAGCGCCAATCTCCTTATATAGGAGATAGGGCACTTATAATATGGTGCCAGAGCCTCTTTAACCCTTTCAGGACCAAGGGTCCTCGATGCCTCAATGACCAGCCCCATTTTTTCAAATCTGACATGTCATTTTATGTGGTAATAACGCGAATGCTTTTTGCCTATCCAAGCGATTCAGAAATTGTTTTCTCGTGATATATTGTACTTTATGTTAGTGGAAAAATGTGGTCAATAAATTCATAGCTTATTTGTGAAATACGCCAAAATTGAAAGAAAATTTGCAAAAATTATAGTTTCTAATTTTAAACGTAATCTACTTGAAAAACAGATCGTAATACCACACAAAATTGTTGCGAATTAACATCCCCCATATGTCTACTTTATATTTGCATTGTTTTTTTGAACATTTTATTTTTCTAGGACGTTACAAGGCTTCGAACTTTAGCAGCAATTTCTCACATTTTCAAGAAAATTTCAAAAGGCTATTTTGTCAAGGACCAGTTCTGTTCTGAAGTGGCTTTGAGGGCCTTATGTACTAGATAGACGCCATTTTAAAAACGGCACCCCTCAAAGTATTCAAAAGCCTTCAGAAAGTTTATTAACCCTTTAGGGGTTTCACAGGAATTAAAGCAAAGTAGAGGTGAAATTTACAAATTTAATTTTTTGGGACAAAATTCATTTGTAATACATTTTTTTCTGTAACACAGAAGGTTTTACCAGAGAAATGCAACTCGATATTTATTGCCCAGATTCTGCAGTTTTTAGAAATATCCCACATGTGGCCCTAGAGTGGTAATGGACTGAAGCACCGGCCTCAGAAGCAAAGGACCATCTAGAGGATTTTGGGGTCTCATTTTTTTAGAATATATTTTAGGCAGCATGTCAGGTTTGAAGAGGTCTTGTGGTGCCAAAACAGTGGAATCTCCCCAAAAGTGATTTGGGAAACTACACAACTCAGGGGTATAGTTAGCATCTTGACCCCACAGGTCTTTTGCTAGATTTATTGGAATAGGTCTGAAAATGAAAATCGACTTTTTTTCTGAAAAAATATAATATAATTTTTAGAAGGAATAAAGAATAAACAGCACCCTAAAACTTGTAAAGCCATTTCTCCCGATTACAGCAATACCCCATATGTGGTAATACACTGCTGTTTGGACCCATGGCAGAGCTCAGAAGGGAAGGAGCGCCATTTGGAGCACAGATTTTGCTTACTAGTAGTTTGGGGTTTTGCTGGTATATCAGTTTATAATGTGGGGGCATGTGTAAGCTGTGCGGAGTACATCAGGGCATAATAAGAGGGTATAATAAGGGGGTAAATAAATAATTCATAGATGTGTGGCTGGTGTCGCACTGATAAATGGTGTCCAATCTTATCCACTTTTGGACACACTGCACAATTTCTGTTGCTATATTCTGAGCGGCAGAACTTTTTTTTATTTTTTCTCCACCTGAGCCGTGCGAGGGCTTTTTTGTTACGATACAATCTATAGTTTTCATTGTACACGTGATTTTTTTGATCACTTTTTATTCTATATTTTTGGCAAGCAAAATGACAAAAAAACAAAACACACATTGACAATGTTTGTCTTTTTTTTCTTACACTGCGCTATAAATGACATTTTACTTTATTCTGCAGGTCTGTACGATTACGGCGATACCATATGTATATCTTTTTTTATGTTTTGTGGCGTTTGCACAATAATCACTATAAAATTATTTATTTTCTGTGTCGCCATATTCTGAGAGCCGTAATTTTTTTTTATCTTTCAGTCAAAAAAAATCTGTGTAAGGGCTTGTTTTTTGTGGGACTGGTTGTAGTTTATTGGTATTATTTTGGGGTACATGCGAATTTTTGATCACTTTTTATTCTATATTTTGGGAGGGGTGATGACGAAAAAAATAAAAAAATAAAGTGATGCTAGTATTGTTTTTTTTAATTATTTTTTTGCGGTGTTCACCGTGTGGGAAAATTATAGTTTTATAGTTGGGGGCCGTTACAAACGCGGTGATACCAAATGTGTACCGTTTTAAGGTTTTATTTTTTTCCCTATAATAAAAGACTTCTTACAAGAAAAAAAAGCATTTTTTGTTTTTGTAACTTATAACTTGTTTTTACACTTTTATTACCTTTTTATTTTTTTACTAGTTTTATTTGAAGACCTGCAGATCTGATGGCTGCTATAATATATTACACTACCTGGGTAGTGTAACATATTCTAAACTGTCAGTGTGACGCTGACAGTCACACCGACAGGAAGCCTATGAGGACCAAACGTTCCAGTTTGTTGCTACAACAAACTTTTCCTGCGATCACATGATCGGGAACTGAACCAATCAGGTCCCGTTCATGTCTCCAGGACCAGAGGCAGGGGATAACAGCGCGATCCGGGTGTCAGCACTACTCTGAGACACCCGGATCACGCTTTTCACACCCACTGTGAATTCACGTCGGCGCTGAACAGAGCCCAGCAAGCGCCGACGTGCGTTTACAGTGGCCAGTCAGGAAGCGGTTAATGACTGTGATCATATTCTCTGTAGCTGAACCAATCGGTTCGGCTGTCAGAGAACAGGTTGCTGGGGAGCCGGGGACACTGACCCAACCGACGTCCGAGTGCTTTTCACAGCGCTATGCCGGCTGGAACAGTGATCTGTATATTCACGCCCTGGCTGCACGAGGTGTGTGCGAAAAGGACGCGAATATACAGATTGTCGGCATGAAAGGGTTAAGACCTGAATCAGTCAGTCCCACGTACCTGAACTTAGATGTGATGGATAACAGGTGGATCCTGCTTCTCAGAGTCTAGGGTTGTCACGACACAAGAATTTGGACTTAAATACCGATACTTTGTGTAGTATTGCTCTTTATACCAAAATGATACTTTGCCTAATATATATATATATATATATATATATATATATATATAAAAAACCCTTCCATTTTCTGATTAATTTTGAACCTCCATGTGCCGCACATTAACAGGTTCCCGACCACTGGCCGTATTTATATGGCCAGCGTCTCTGAAGTAAGAAGATTACAGTTACACAAAAAATACAGTTAGATAGAAATCTATACAATCTATCCATCTATCTACCTTTCCTTCTTTTATTCTATTAGAATAGGCAGGTAGGGAGTATATAATTATATATATAATATATATAGCAATAGCGGTTTATTTTTTGTTAGCGGTAGTGTAGATATATATAGCAGTTAGTTTGTGTGTTTTATGAAAAAAAAAAAAAAAAAGTTTAAGTTTAGTTAGTGTTAGTTACGTTATGGCGAGGAAGTTGTTTAGGGCCGAGGAGGCATACGCCATGCTGTGGTCTGAGTCGGAGACCGCATCAGAGATGGCATCCGAGATGGAACCTGTTTTAGGTAGTGATGCTGACAGCGTCACTTCAGGTTCATCTTCAGGGGACGTTGTCCCCGATGCAGTTGAAACTGCAGAACATGGATGCGCAGGGCCAAGTAGCGCTGTAGCACGGGACAGCCTGGTCCCTCCAGTCCAGGCTCTTGTATGGGCACCTGCCCCATGTTTTGGGCCTAGAATCCACGGATTTACTGCCACTCCTGGCATAACCGTGGACAATACAAATTTTGTCCAAATGGATTACTTCCATTTATTTATAACGGACGACATCCTAAATCAGATTGTCCACGAAACAAATTTATATGCCACTCAATATATAAGGCAGAAACCTTCATCCACCCATGCCAGAGATTGGACGCCCACCAATTTGCAGGAATTAAAAAATTTTGGGGGTATTGTCAAAAAGCCCTCCATTAGGTCTTACTGGTCAACAAGACCCGCCCAAGCCACCCCAGTATATTCTGCAGTAATGCCCAGGACTCGAGACAATAATGAGGTTCCTCCACTTCAATGACAACGCACAGGCCCCCCCCCCCCCCCAAGTACCGCTGCAAACCGGGATCGGTTGTTCAAAATAAGACCGCTAATAAATTCCCTGAATAATTTATTTCTGCAACTCTACACCCCTGAGCAGAATGTAAGCGTGGACGAATCCCTCCTCAACCTCCATGGCAGACTTAGCTTTCGCCAATATCTACCTTCCAAAAGGGCAAGATATGGCGTGAAGCTCTACAAATTGTGTGAAAGCGGGTCAGGATATACCACCGGCTTCAGGATTTATGAAGGGCGGGACCGCACAATAAATGTTCCTGGATGCCCCCTGATCTTTCCACCAGCAGTAAGATCGTGTGGGAGATAATGCAGCCTCTGCTACACAAAGGGTACCACCTGTACTGTGATAATTTTGATTCCAGTGTGCCCCTGTTTAGGTATTTGCATGCTGCAAGGACTGGGGCATGTGGTACCATGCGCAGAAACCGAATTGGTTTTCCACAGCAATTAGTGGGGAAGCGCATGGTAAAGGGGGACTCCTGTGCTTATGCATCTGAGGAATTGCTGGCGGTCAAGTTCAGGGATCACAAAGATGTGTATGTGCTAAGCACGATTCATACCGCAGGAACAGTCGCAGTGAGGGAAAGGGGGGCAACATCGGACAAGCACAAACCAGTGAGCGTGTCCGAATATAACAAGTACATGGGGGGGGTGGATTTAAGCGACCAGGTTTTACAGACCTATTTAGTAAAACGCAAAACTAAAACCTGGTACAAAAAAGTGGCCATTTATCTGTTACACGTGGCCATCCACAACTCATTTGTGCTCTACAAAAAAAACAGAGGCAGAGACACATACCTGGATTTCCAGGAAAAATTATTGAAGGCCTCATTTTTGATGTTCAGGACACCCGAGAATGCCCCCAGTCTGAGGATGTCACGCGACTGACTGAAAGACACTTCATCAGTCGGATTCCCCCAACACCAACCAGAAGCAACCCCCAGAAAAAGTGCCTGCAGAAAAGACGGGCACCGCAAAGATTCCCGATATTTCTGTCCCTCATGTCCCTCGCAACCAGGCCTGTGCATTGAGCCATGTTTTAAAAAATACCACACTGTTCTGAATTATTAGATTTTAGTTAATTCGTTGAAAATTTATTAGCCCTACATTACGTTTTTATTTTTCCCCTGATTTTACTCCAAGGGTGAGGGAGGGAATGGGTGGGGGGTGGATGTCATGTTTGCATGTTTTCTAAAGATCATCTGCTGGAGAGCTCCATTTGCATAAACCTGCAATTTCTTATTTTAGAAAACCCAAAAAAATAAATTCCCATTATACCCCTAGATTAATATTTTGGGATTTCTGTTTCAAGAGCAGATATTTTGGACGTGTTATAGAAACTCTGTTGAGTTTTGTAAAACCAGCTTTGAAAAAAAGCGATTTGTGAAATAAGCTTCTTCTATCGTCCGCCCTCCTACATCTCTATGTGATAATAAGGCACACATATTTGGTATCCCCGTGCACGGGAGAAGTGGAAGAATGTCAAAGGAGATTAATTTTGTCCGTGGTCTATGCCGTGTGTGAAAAATGCTGGTATAAACTGACGCATTTGCTAAAAAATTGCTAATTTTATTTTGATCCATCTTATTCAAGAAACTTTCCGAAGAAAACTGGACTGTCTAAAAATATGATAAACCCCTTGAAGGAAACCTTGTGGGGTCTACTTGTTTGAATGAAGTCATTTATGGGGTGTTTCTAATGTTTCAGCAGCATTACACCCCCAAGAAAACAGTATGCGGCTATAAAATCAAATGCAAAATTCCTGGACCGAAAAGGCCAAAAAGCCTCCTTTTATGCCAAGCCCTGGCACATGCCCGCACAGTGAATAAGGCACACATATTTGGTATCCCCATGCACGGGAGAAGTGGAAGAATGTGAAAGGAGATGAATTTTGTCCGTGGTCTATACCGTGTGTGAAAAATACTAGCCTAAACTGACGCATTTGCTAAAAAAGTGCTGATTTTATTTTGTTCCATCTTATTCAAGAAACTTTCAGAAGAAAACTGGACTTGCTAAAAATATGATAAACCCCTTGAAGGCAACCTTGTGGGGTCTACTTGTGTGAATGAAGTAATTTATGGGGTAATTCTAATGTTTCAGCAGCATTACACCCCCAAGAAAACAGTATGCGGCTATAAAATCAAATGCAAAATTCCTGGACCGAAAAGGCCAAAAAGCCTCCTTTTATGCCAAGCCCTGGCACATGCCCGCACAGTGAATAAGGCAGACATATTTGGTATCCCCATGCACGGGAGAAGTGGAAGAATGTGAAAGGAGATTAATATTGTCCGTGGTCCATAACGTGTGAGAAAAATGCTAGCATAAACTGACGCAATTGCTAAATTCTTGCATTTTTTTCCAATTTTGCCCACTTTAGAGAAAAAAATAAAAATGATATATACTGACAAATGCCACTAAAACAAAGCCCTATCTGTCCTTTAAAAAAAGAGTGTAAAATTCAAACATGAACTTTATTCACCTGCAGAGTTATAGTCATCTAAAGAAGCGCATAGCAAAATTGTGAAATTTGCTCTGGTCATTTAGCTGTAAAACAGCCTAGTCCTTAACCGGTTAAGGTTCAACATTTCACACCATGTGTCTCACATTAATAAGTGACAATCATTTCCCTCATAATGGCAACATTGGGACACAGCCAATTTTTTTCCCCTTCACATCGCGTTTTTTTTACAGCATACACCAATCAGAAATGACTCTGTATGTTTGCTGTGCAGGTTATTACAGTCCCGACGATATCAAATATATATAATATTTTATGAGAAACATTAAAATAAGCGAGGAAACAAAAAAGTATTTTTTTATACTTTCACTATTTTTTTAACGTACTGGCATATATCTATATACCAGTACATTAGCCTGTGCACTGATAAGGGTTGACCGATGCATCAAAACAGTGCACCCGCATTCGGTTCAATGCCGTTATTTCATGTATTTTGATACTAAGCTGTGCAACCGCATAGAGAAGTATAGTAACACATGAATGTAGAAGTATAGTAACACATGAAATAGCACGGTCAGCATGATGTGATGTGGCCGGCGCTGCCCTAAGACTGCCAGCACTGAAGACAGAACAGCGCCGGCCACATCACCTCATGCTGACTGCGCGCACTTCCTGTAAGGAGCGCGGCAATGCTTGTATTACACAGCTGAAGCCCCACTCTATAACGGCAGAGATCAGAGAAACCTCTCATCGCCGCTGCTATTCCCCCTGAATGCTGCGATCACAGCTGACTGCAGCATTCAAGAGGTAAATGAGAAAGGCGATGCCCTTTGGATCGCATCACAGGTGTCGATCGAGGGACATAATATATAATTGAGCAGACAGCCCAGGGTCCATTGAAGGAGCCCAGGGCAAGCTGACCATATTTCCTGTTAGTGCATACTTCAATTACAATAAACATTAAAATAAGTCTCAAAACATAACACACATTTGGTATCGTCGCAACCATAATAACAAATTTATAGCATAATTTATGCTGTCATAAAATAAAAACTGCTTTCTTTCACTTATTAATGTGAGGCACGAGGTATTATAAATTCGGAACCTCCATGTACCTCAAATTAATAGTAATTAACCCAATCATGTACCTCAACCAATGTTGTCAATTGTGACTGAGGAACATGGTTAATTACTATTAATGTGAGGCACACGGAGGCTCAAAATTCATCACGTCACGTGCCTCACATCAGAAAATGGAAGTCGTGTGGTTTTTATGTTATTATGGTTGTTGGTAAAGTATCGTTTTGGTATAGAGTATCGCAATACTACACTAAGTATCGGTATCGAAATCCAAATTCTGGTAGCGTAACAACCCTAGTACGGATAGTACAGGCAAGACATACCCAAGTATGCCCTAACTGGAAATATGGTCAGACAACCCCAAGGCCTTATTGACACGAGTGTTTCTCGGGCCGTGTGACGCAATAGGAACAATAGATCCCAAATGGAGCTATACACACGACCGATTATTTGACGGCCCAGGAAACCCGGCCGTCAAAAAAATGGGACATGTCCTATTTTCTCCTGGCCGCCCGGCTCCCATAGAAATCTATGGGGCCGGGTAATACACGACCATCACTTGAATGTGCTCCAAGTGACAGCCGTGTCCTCCAGCGCTCGCTCTCTCCTTTTCCTCCTCATAGTGCGAAGATGCAAAACAGGTAAAAAACGGCAACACGGGACGGGACGGAACGGATGCAAAAGGGCCGGGAAAAACGGTTGGTTGTATCGGCCGACACTCGGACCCTGTCGTGTGAATATGGACAGTGACGTCAGGGACTTCTCCAGAAGCAGAATCCCCGATCACAGCCATCCCTGACAGCTGTGGCCAGTGAATCCACTCCAGGAGAAGTCCCTGTACTCACTGTGGACATTGACCTCTCCTGGAGCAGTCCCCTACAGTGGTGCTACATAGGGGGGGGCCCGTGTGGCAACAGCTACAGGGGGGGGGGCCCGTGTGGCAACAGCTACAGGGGGGGGGGCCCGTGTGGCAACAGCTACAGGGGGGGGGGGCCCGTGTGGCAACAGCTACAGGGGGGGGGGCCCGTGTGGCAACAGCTACAGGGGGGGGGGGGGCCCGTGTGGCAACAGCTACAGGGGGGGGGGGGCCCGTGTGGCAACAGCTACAGGGGGGGGGGGGGCCCGTGTGGCAACAGCTACAGGGGGGGGGCCCCGTGTGGCAACAGCTACAGGGGGGGGCCCGTGTGGCAACAGCTACAGGGGGGGGCCCGTGTGGCAACAGCTACAGGGGGGGGCCCGTGTGGCAACAGCTACAGGGGGGGGCCCGTGTGGCAACAGCTACAGGGGGGGGCCCGTGTGGCAACAGCTACAGGGGGGGGGCCCGTGTGGCAACAGCTACAGGGGGGGGCCCGTGTGGCAACAGCTACAGGGGGGGGCCCGTGTGGCAACAGCTACAGGGGGGGGCCCGTGTGGCAACAGCTACAGGGGGGGGCCCGTGTGGCAACAGCTACAGGGGGGGGCCCGTGTGGCAACAGCTACAGGGGGGGGCCCGTGTGGCAACAGCTACAGGGGGGGGCCCGTGTGGCAACAGCTACAGGGGGGGGGCCCGTGTGGCAACAGCTACAGGGGGGGGGCCCGTGTGGCAACAGCTACAGGGGGGGGGCCCGTGTGGCAACAGCTACAGGGGGGGGGCCCGTGTGGCAACAGCTACAGGGGGGGGGCCCGTGTGGCAACAGCTACAGGGGGGGGGCCCGTGTGGCAACAGCTACAGGGGGGGGGCCCGTGTGGCAACAGCTACAGGGGGGGGGCCCGTGTGGCAACAGCTACAGGGGGGGGGCCCGTGTGGCAACAGCTACAGGGGGGGGGCCCGTGTGGCAACAGCTACAGGGGGGGGGCCCGTGTGGCAACAGCTACAGGGGGGGGGCCCGTGTGGCAACAGCTACAGGGGGGGGGCCCGTGTGGCAACAGCTACAGGGGGGGGGCCCGTGTGGCAACAGCTACAGGGGGGGGCCCGTGTGGCAACAGCTACAGGGGGGGGCCCGTGTGGCAACAGCTACAGGGGGGGCCCGTGTGGCAACAGCTACAGGGGGGGGCCCGTGTGGCAACAGCTACAGGGGGGGGCCCGTGTGGCAACAGCTACAGGGGGGGGCCCGTGTGGCAACAGCTACAGGGGGGGGCCCGTGTGGCAACAGCTACAGGGGGGGGCCCGTGTGGCAACAGCTACAGGGGGGGGCCCGTGTGGCAACAGCTACAGGGGGGGGCCCGTGTGGCAACAGCTACAGGGGGGGGCCCGTGTGGCAACAGCTACAGGGGGGGGCCCGTGTGGCAACAGCTACAGGGGGGGGCCCGTGTGGCAACAGCTACAGGGGGGGGCCCGTGTGGCAACAGCTACAGGGGGGGGCCCGTGTGGCAACAGCTACAGGGGGGGGCCCGTGTGGCAACAGCTACAGGGGGGGGCCCGTGTGGCAACAGCTACAGGGGGGGGCCCGTGTGGCAACAGCTACAGGGGGGGGCCCGTGTGGCAACAGCTACAGGGGGGGGCCCGTGTGGCAACAGCTACAGGGGGGGGCCCGTGTGGCAACAGCTACAGGGGGGGGCCCGTGTGGCAACAGCTACAGGGGGGGGCCCGTGTGGCAACAGCTACAGGGGGGGGCCCGTGTGGCAACAGCTACAGGGGGGGGCCCGTGTGGCAACAGCTACAGGGGGGGGCCCGTGTGGCAACAGCTACAGGGGGGGGCCCGTGTGGCAACAGCTACAGGGGGGGGCCCGTGTGGCAACAGCTACAGGGGGGGGCCCGTGTGGCAACAGCTACAGGGGGGGGCCCGTGTGGCAACAGCTACAGGGGGGGGCCCGTGTGGCAACAGCTACAGGGGGGGGGCCCGTGTGGCAACAGCTACAGGGGGGGGCCCGTGTGGCAACAGCTACAGGGGGGGGCCCGTGTGGCAACAGCTACAGGGGGGGGCCCGTGTGGCAACAGCTACAGGGGGGGGCCCGTGTGGCAACAGCTACAGGGGGGGGCCCGTGTGGCAACAGCTACAGGGGGGGGCCCGTGTGGCAACAGCTACAGGGGGGGGCCCGTGTGGCAACAGCTACAGGGGGGGGCCCGTGTGGCAACAGCTACAGGGGGGGGCCCGTGTGGCAACAGCTACAGGGGGGGGCCCGTGTGGCAACAGCTACAGGGGGGGGCCCGTGTGGCAACAGCTACAGGGGGGGGCCCGTGTGGCAACAGCTACAGGGGGGGGCCCGTGTGGCAACAGCTACAGGGGGGGGCCCGTGTGGCAACAGCTACAGGGGGGGGCCCGTGTGGCAACAGCTACAGGGGGGGGCCCGTGTGGCAACAGCTACAGGGGGGGGGGCCGTGTGGCAACAGCTACAGGGGGGGGCCGTGTGGCAACAGCTACAGGGGGGGGCCGTGTGGCAACAGCTACAGGGGGGGGCCCGTGTGGCAACAGCTACAGGGGGGGGCCCGTGTGGCAACAGCTACAGGGGGGGGCCCGTGTGGCAACAGCTACAGGGGGGGGCCCGTGTGGCAACAGCTACAGGGGGGGGCCCGTGTGGCAACAGCTACAGGGGGGGGCCCGTGTGGCAACAGCTACAGGGGGGGGCCCGTGTGGCAACAGCTACAGGGGGGGGCCCGTGTGGCAACAGCTACAGGGGGGGGCCCGTGTGGCAACAGCTACAGGGGGGGGCCCGTGTGGCAACAGCTACAGGGGGGGCCCGTGTGGCAACAGCTACAGGGGGGGGCCCGTGTGGCAACAGCTACAGGGGGGGGCCCGTGTGGCAACAGCTACAGGGGGGGGCCCGTGTGGCAACAGCTACAGGGGGGGGCCCGTGTGGCAACAGCTACAGGGGGGGGCCCGTGTGGCAACAGCTACAGGGGGGGGCCCGTGTGGCAACAGCTACAGGGGGGGGCCCGTGTGGCAACAGCTACAGGGGGGGGCCCGTGTGGCAACAGCTACAGGGGGGGGCCCGTGTGGCAACAGCTACAGGGGGGGGCCCGTGTGGCAACAGCTACAGGGGGGGGCCCGTGTGGCAACAGCTACAGGGGGGGGCCCGTGTGGCAACAGCTACAGGGGGCACTGTGGCAAATGAAATTTGTGGGGAGGAAGCGATCCCTACATTGCGCTCACCTTGCAGTAAAAAACATGTTGACTTTATTCTGCCGTTCAATAGGATAATAGAGATGCCAAATTTTTAGGTTTTTTTTCTATAATGTACTACTTTTACAAAGAAAACGATTTGTTAAAAAAATTAATTTTTTCTGCCATTGTTTTAAAGAGGCCTCCCCTTTGTTCTAACTGCTGCAGTCGCTACAGAGCGCAGCATCGGAGTAATGTCTGATCGCAGCCGTTACAGTGAAGTGTCGGCTGTAACATATAGCCGACAACTACGGTGCGAGCTCAGCCTATGTGTTCACTCCATACTCCCCCTTAGCGACTATGGCGTATAGTTACATCATTTTTTAGCAAGTTATGAACAATTTTAGATTTATGCTAATTAGTTCTTAATGACCAAGTGAGCGTTTCAATTTTAGATTTCGTTTCTTAATGCCCAACTGGGCTTGTTTTTACTTTTGACCAAGTGGGCGTTGTAAAGTAGTGTATGACACTGACCAATCAGCATCGTACGCTTCTCATTGTTCCAGCCCTGCTAGTTTCACTGCACAGCGCAATCAGGTTCTTCATCTACATGAACCAGCCCTTAAAGAGGCTCTGTCACCAGATTTTGCAACCCCCATGTGCTATTGCAGCAGATAGGCGGTGCAATGTAGATTACAGTAACGTTTTTATTTTTAAAAAACGAGCATTTTTGGCCAAGTTATGACCATTTTTGTATTTATGCAAATGAGGCTTGCAAAAGTCCAAGTGGGCGTGTTTAAAGTATAAGTCCAAGTGTGCGTGTGTTATGTGCGTACATCGGGGCGTTTTTAATACTTTTACTAGCTGGGTGTTCTGACGAGAAGTATCACCAACTTCTCTTCAGAACGCCCAGCTTCTGGCAGTGCAGACGCAGCCGTGTTCGAGAGATCACGCTGTGTCGTCACTCACAGGTCCTGCATCGTGTCGGCCACATCGGCACCAGAGGCTACAGTTGATTCTGCAGCATTATCAGCGTTTGCAGGTAAGTAGTTACATCGACTTACCTGCAAACGCCGATGCTGCTGCAGAATCAACTGTAGCCTCTGGTGCCGATGTGTCCTCGCTCATCCGACACGATGCAGGACCTATGAGTGACGACACAGCGTGATCTCTCGAGAACACGCTATGTGTCTGCACTGCCAGAAGCTGGGCGTTCTGAAGAGAAGTGGATGATACTTCTCGTCAGAACACCCAGCTAGTAAAAACGCCCCGATGTACGCACATAATACACGCCCAGTTGGACTTCTTCAAGCCTCATTTGCATAAATACAAAAATGGTCATAACTTGGCCAAAAATGCTCGTTTTTTAAAAATAAAAACGTTACTGTAATCTACATTGCAGCGCCTATCTCCTGCAATAGCAGATAGGGGTTGCAAAATCTGGTGACAGAGCCTCTTTAAATAGGTGGGCCAAGATTTTAATCTTTTTTTTTTATAAAAAGGATTAAAATAAAATAGGTTACTCACCTGTTAATGGGGTTTTCCAGTCCCCAAAAATTGATGGCCTACCCTTCGGCTAGGCCATCAATATGTGATTGGTCAGAGTCCACCCACACCAATCAGCTGGTTTGAATGAGCTGCAGTTCTCATACAAAGACTGCTTGCCCTTCAAAACAGCAGACCCCGACCAATCACATTGATGGCCTAACCTGAGGCTAGACCATCAATTTTTATAAAAGTGAACGAAGAGAAGTGCATGACGCGGATTGGTCAGCATCACACACTTCACAACACCCAGTTGGTAAAGGAAAAAAAAAAACACACCCAGTTGTCTAAAACTAATTACAATAAATGTAAAATTGTGCATAACTTGCTCAAAATGGAGTTTTTCAAAATGAAAACCTGTCTTGCAGTTTCACAAGAAATTAGAAGACAGTGAAAGGAGGGAGAATCGGTACAGCCGGGACAAGCACTTATAGAATAGCCAGTGGGAATGCAGCTCCAGACACAGCCTTACCTTGGGCATAGAGAGAGTCTTTACCCTTCTTGTACTGCGTCACTTTGTGGGGCTGATGCTTCCCACACTTCTTGCAGTAGGTTCTCCGGGTCTTAGGGACGTTCACCTGTAGATTAGAATTATTATAAAAAAAAAAAAAAAAGGGAGTGCTTTATCTGCCCCTACACTATAGAGAACCTCCCAGCTTAATTCTCATCACCCAAACACTCAAAATAAAGCTCCCGGCCAGCCGGATAGGCCTCCATAACGAAACAGCGGGATTGAGGGAAAACAAGCGTACAGCAGGAAACACTCGGCAATATTACTGCGGCTCTAATCCACTGGATGCTGCGGAACTAAACATAATGTTATTGGTGAGAACCGGCAGCAGATACGAAGGATGCCGAGAGATTGCACAAAGGACGCGCCGAAGCCATCCAACTCACCATCGTGGTCGACAGCGTAAAGAGGAAAGAACAGGAAACGGAAGTTCTATGATAAGCGTACAGCCGGTCACCATAGAGCGCACTACTGGCTAGAGAGTACTGCGTCAGCGGCTCATATGTCAAGGTCTCGCTTACTTGTCCTGGAGAACTCTACTATTCAGGGATACTTGAGTGTGCGTGTCCTACAGCTATAGATCACTGAGCTTTATTATTATTTTATTTTTTTATATAAAGCAAAAGTATTTGTAATCTTTGGTTGTTATTTGCACTTTACTATATTTGTTATGCAATTATGGATTTATGTACTAGCACTTTATTATTGCCTTTGCTGTGTTTTAAGGGAATGTGTCGCTAGAAATGTTTTAATTTTTTTTTTCAGTTAAACAATTAGTATTACACATTGTTTTAATTTTTTTCACAAGTCCGGAAATATTATAAATTAGATTCTAATTTATAACATTTCCATGTGCTGGGCACTAGAGGGAGCAGTTCCCAGAATTGCAGCATGGTCAATGTGGTAAAGCAACCTCATTGATTTATGCTGCAAATTTGGGCTGGACTCGCTCTCCTCTAGTGACCTCGCACAATCCCCCCTCCCTTCTTCTGGCTAGTGCCAGGAGAAGGAAGGGTTTGAAGGTCTTCATACCGCCTACACTGTATGCCGCCATTTTCTGAGCGACTGCACAGTGTAGGAGGATTAGATACAGGGCTCAACAGACCGTATCACACGAACATACACGAATATGATACACACATCATACACCAACATAAATTACCTGCTCCTGCCTCCGCTGGTCAACGCTCCTCTTCCTTGCGCCTTCGCTTCCTTGAACATATGGCCGGAAGTCGTCATCTGACTCTCCGGCAGCGGCTTCCGGTCCACATGAAAATGGCGCCGGATTTTGCTATACGAACGAGCTTCGTTTTGGTCTGTGTGGGAGCAGCACATGCGCCGTTACCACACAGACGGCACACGCAACTGAGAATGGAACGGCTCCCGTTCGCATTCTTTATGGGGTTGTATGTGCCGTATTCCATCTCTGTATGTGTCGTTAATCGACAAATACAGAGATGGAAAACAAATGGCAGGCCCCATAGAGAAGTAAAAGTAAGAATACATTAAAAAATGAGAACACAATTAAATACTATTTTTGTTATTATATTAAAAGCAATATAATAAAAAAAAAAAAAATCATGACACCTTCCCTTTAACCCCTTCCCAACATTTGTCGGAACTATACAACATGGAAAGCCAGTGCTTCCCGCAAAATGTTGTATACTTATGACAAATGCATGGCACTCGCTCAGAAGCTGAGTCGGTGCCATCATCCCCGGATGTCAGCTGTATCTGACAGCTGACATCCTGCTGTAACGGCGGGGGACCGAAGTTAGCTTCGATCCAGGCCATTAACCCCTTAAATGCAGCCGTCAAAACCGATGGCTACATTTAAGGTGTTTGCAGCTCATCGACACCCCAGCATTGAAATCGCCGGGGTGACGGTGGCTGCAATGGCAACCGGAGGCCTTATACTGGCCTCCCGTGTGCCTAGCATAGAAAACTTCCAGCCCCTGCCCAGAGGCGGGGCCTGAAAGGCTTCCATAGCCGCCGTCAAGATGGCGCCGGCTCAGGAGATGAGCCGGCGTCATCAGCGGTGGATATCAGCTGTATGTTACAGCTGACATCCACCTGTAACGGCAGGAACCGGAGCTAGCTCCGATCCCTGCCATTAACCCCTCAGATGAAGTGATTGGATACGATTGCTGCATCTTTGTGGTTGCTAGCAAATCGGCAGCTGTGCCCTGCAATCGCACGACTGCCGACTGCTATTATGAGACCTAACAATGGCCTCCTGTTTGCCATTACGGAAGCCGATTAGGCCCCGCTCGAGGGCGAAGCCTAATCGGCTTGCTGTCAGTGAATGACTGACAGATCTAATACATTGCACTACCTAGGTAGTGCAATATATTAGAAAAAAAAATCTGACAGTTGGACCTTAATGTCCCCTAGTGGGACTAAAGTAAAGTGTAAAAAAAAGTGAAAAAAAAAGTTGTCAAAAATATAATAAAAGTTTTAAGTAATAAAATAAAACACAATCGCCCTTTTTCCCTTATCATGTCCTTTATTATTGAAAAAAAGAAATAAACCATACAAATTTGATATCGCCGCGACCGTAACGGCCTAAACTATAAAAATATTATGTTATTTATTCCACGCGGTAAAAAAAAACGTAAAAAATAATGCCAGAATTTCTGTTTTTTGGTCACCTTGCCCTACAAAAATGTAAATAAAAAGTGATCAAAAAGTCGCATGTATCCAAACATGGTGCCTATAAAAACTATAGCTCATCTCGCAAAAAAAAAGCCCTCATACAGCTCCTTCGATGAAAAAATTAAAAAGTTATGGTTCTTACAACTTGGCGACAGAAAAAATACATTATTTTTACAAAAGTAATTTTATTGTGCAAAAAGTTGTAAAACATAAAAAAATTCTAGAAATTAGGTATCGCCGGAATCGTTCTGACCCGCAGAGTAAAGTTAACATGTAATTTATAACGCATGGTGAACACTGTATAACAAAAACTAAAAAACTATGGCAAAATTGCAGTTTTTTGGTCACCTTGCCTCTCAAAAAATAGGATAAAAAGTGATCAAAAAGTTGCATGTACCCCAAAATGGTACGAATAATAACTGCAGCTCATCCCGCAAAAAAACAGCCCTCATGCCACTACGTCTATGAAAATATAAAATTGGTTAAGGCTCCAATAAGTCAGGAAAGAAAAATATCGAGTTGTGCAGATCAGAGGGGAACATTTCGTCTGCTTCAAGAGGCGATTTATCAGGGCCCTAAAATTAGGGAACCAGGAAGGGGGGGGGCCTAAACATATCTGCTAGAAGCGAGGGTGCCCGTATTATACCAAGACACAGTTTATCAGTGCGACACCGGCCTGTGCAGAAAGGATTGCTTCACAGCGCAACACACATCTATAGATAATTTTATTGTTTACCTCATTAGGCCCCTGATGTACTCTGCCCAGCTTACATATGCCCCTACATTATAAACGGAAACATCAGTAATACTCAAACAAAACTACTACCATGCAAAATCCACGCTTCAAAAGCCAAATGGCGCTCCCACCCATCTGAGACCTACAGTGTGCCCAGACAGCAGTTTACTTCCACATATATGGCACCGCCATAGCCTGGAGAACCCTTTTAACAATTTTTGGGGTGTGTGTCTCCAGTGGCATATGCTGGGCATGACGTAATTGCCAACTCTGGGGAAAAATTTTAATTTTTACTTTACACCATATACGCAGCGCATTCATTTATGGAAAAGACCTGTGGGGTGAAAATGGTCACTACACCCCTTAAAAAATGCCTCGAGGGGTGTCGTTTCACTTCTGGGGGGTTTCTTTTATTATTTCCCATCTGAGCTTCTGCAATTGTGAACCAATTCTGTGTAAATCGCCAAATTATGCATCAATTTCGCATGGTACTCTTTCACTCCTGAGCCCTGTCAAATGTCCAGTCAGAAGATTAGTACCCCCATGTAGGGTGATTCTAAAACCGGGAAACACAGCATAATAATTAGAAAAAACACTTCTGACACGTGAAGCGTTCTGGATATTCAATCTAAAAACAAGATTCCCGCATGGTCTGAATTTGAGGAAGGAATTGATGTTTCTATATTGAATCAGCTAGGATAACCAAATCCCTTCATTGTTTCTATTTTGATCCGCTCTGGACTTCATGACAGTTATATGTAGTTGGTTTTATTGAAAAAATTGATATTCTATGTGCATATTAATTCTGACATATGGAATATGGTATATAAACAATCATCTCTATATCAACTACAATTAATATTTTATGACAAAACAGAAGTTTATAAGTTACATTACATTTCATCTTCTCAAATAGAAGTTAATATAAGCCATTTTATACCTGCATGACCCTATTCAGGTCACGCAATGGCCACACCTTTAATTATATTTTCTATAGTGGTCAAGGTGACATCTCCACTAATATCAACATGAATGTCATCTGAATAATAATTCTCATACAGGGAACAAACAACGGTTTTTGTATTTGCTCATATTAATTGAATCGTCAACAAGAAGGTAATACATCACGACCATCAGTTCAGACATTCCAACCAGAATCACCAAGTTTTTCAATATTATTAAATTTATGTCCAAACTTATAAAAATAACAAAAGCATTAGCCAATGTTCTGTGCGTCAATAGAGTGACAGCCGACACAAAGTTTATATAACAATTTTAAAAAAGTCATAAGTATATATGAATATCTGGGTAGTTATAATAAAATATTAAACCCCTAAATACAATATTATGACATGACTACATCTCAAATTAACTTATATAACTATAAGTCTCCACTATATATATTTTATTCATTTGTCTACGGAAGAATTTCCAAAAAATTCAGTGTAAAACTCAGTTGATTATATCTTTAGGTTTACAGGATTGTTAGGAGAAATTCATTTCTACTACATATGTATAAACCTAATCAACTGTGTTTTTGTTTATGATATATTTCAATTTTAAAATTTTCTTTCTTTCTTCTGAATGTCCGTTTTTATGTTTTTCTTATGTTGAAACTGGTTGCAACGTTGGTATGTAATTGGGAATCATTCACACACAGGGACACGAGGTTAACAAAAGTTTGAATTTACTCACATTCGTGTTGAGTTGCCAGGGTCCCGTTCTGGATGCGGTTGTTTGCGATCCGTCTTCCGACTGCGATTTTTTATGTTCTACACTACAACAAGCCGTAAGTTAATAAATTACTCAAATTAGGGATTCAGATGTATAAACATTATACAAAATCCCAAAAAAAGAATTAAAAACGGTAAAATAGACAATAAAAACATGAGTATTGCAGTGACCCTGAGGTTTCTTGCACAGTGTTCATTTACATACCTGGAAGGGTTAACTGTTGTATCTAACCACCAAAACACATACATAGGGTGTCTCTGATTAACCACCTGGTAAACTCCACCCATCTAAAATCAACTATATAAACCCATACTATTGTGTCCCAGTGAGTGAATGAATGCCATGACTAAGAGCACCAGCCGTGCTTGAAACGCGTAGGCCCATTACACCTACCGAATACTGCCTTGACGCCAAGCCTGTTATTGACATTTTAACAAGTCTTTTTTGATACCAATAAAAGTGGGAATACGTTCCTTTTTAAAGAACATCACTGCAGCGCTGGATCAAATCCTTTCTTTTTGTACCATAATAATTAGAAAGCTGTCTTGTTATGGTGGCACAAGCTGGGCACCACATATTCGCATATCTATTGAAAAATCCCATTTTTACTCTGCAATATCGAGTGCACACTAATTTATGCAAAACACCTGCGGGATTAAAGGGAATGTGTCACTAGAATTTTTTTTTAGTTAAACAGTTAGTATATAAATGATTACACATTGTTCTAATTTTTTACATTTTTTTCACAAGTCAGGAAATATTATAAATTAGATTCTAATTTATAACATTTCCATGTGCTGGTCACTAGAGGGAGCAATTCCCAAAATTGCAGCATTGGCATGTGGTAAAGCAACCTCATTGCTTTATGCTGCAAAATTGGAGAAGACACACTCGCTCTAGTGTCCTCACACAATCCCCCCTCCTTTATCCTGGCTAGTGCCAGGAGAAAGTAGGGGGTTGAATGTTCAAACCTCCTACACTGTGTGCCGCCATTGTTTGAGCGAATGCACAGTGTAGGAGGATTAGATACAGTGGTAATCACACAGTATAACACGAACATACACACACATCACATACACAAACATAACTTACCTGCTCCTGCCCTGCCGCCGCTCCTAGTCCTTGCGTCTGAACATATGGCCGGAAGCCGCGACCGGAAGTAGTCATCTTACTGTCCGACCGCGGCTTCCGGTCCACATGAAAATGGCGCCGGATGTCGCTCTGCCGAAGACCTTCCTTTTGGACTGTGTGGGAGCGGCGCATGCACCGTTCCCACACAGACGGCGTACGCTATAGTGAATGGAACGGCTCCCGTTCGCATTCTCTATGGGGATGTATGTACCGTATTCCATCTCTGTAGGTGTTGTTAATCGACACCTACAGAGGTGAAAAAAAAATGGCATAGAGAAGTAAAAGAAAGAAAAAAGTATAGCACAAAAACACAAACAAATTAATATATATATATATATATATATATATTTTTAAATCAGTTCAAGTTTATTAAACAAACAAACAAACAAACAAACAAACAAACAAACAAACAAACAAACAAACACATTGTTACAGGTCATCATACAATCTTAAATGCTTTTATATCAGAGCCTCAAAGACCCAAAGAATGCATCACCATCAAAACAGATCAACCCATCCCCAACTCCCCCCTCCCCAACCTCCCTCCCGCAAACCTCCCGCAAACCCTCAGCCGTCCTTCTTGCCAAGGCTTCCATATAATATCTCCATCTCCTCCATAATCCAGCTCCCCACCTCCCTCCAGCCTATCACGTGCATACCCCAGTCATACCAACATATCCAAAGATCCCCATCCTCAGAAGAGAAGCCTCCCCTTTCCCCTTGTGGAACACCTCTACCCTTGCGGAAAAGCTGCATTGATGTTAAACTGGAACAAACGAGCGGAGTGCCAGGAGTTCCGATGAAGCGCAAACAGAGTGATCAATCCACCTAGCCCATTGTTTCTCAAATTTATATCCTATATTCCATCAAAATCTGGAAGTTGAGTGTACCTATGATTTCTTGCTTTGAGGGTGGTTCCGCGTCCAACCAGTGCTTTGCTATACCCTTCCTAATTTGATACAACATTTTAGCAATCACCAAACATGTCATCCGATCCCCCTCCAAATCTCCCACATATCCCAGCAGCATTACCATGGGATCCAACGGAATCTGCACCTCAAACACTTGTCCCATTAACCCTAATATCTCTCTCCATAGTGTCCCCAAAATCCTGCAGGACCAAAACATGTGAAAAATATCCGCCTTTTCTTCTGGACACCGAGGGCCCATGGCATCCGCTCGCAATCCCATACATTTCAGATCCCAGTGGGTCCTATATACCCTATGTATCAGAAATAGTTGGGACCTCCTTTGCGCTACATTAATAGTCAGAGTACATGGTGACGCCAAGACAGCCTCCCAGTGGTCCTTGGGAATGGGACCTACATCTCTTTCCCATTTTGCTTTAACAGGTGCCATAAGATCGCCCAGATGTTTCCGACAGTAACCTGCGATAGACCAACGAGATCAACCCTCTCGATGGAGCTGCTTTCGAAATATGTTCCAACACTCCCATTCCATGTATCGTCAGGTCCAACCTGGTAGCTTGTGTCTGTACAGCATGACGAATCTGTAGATACTGATAGAACATGTGGGAATCCAGCTGAAACCCATCCCTTAGTTGCTGAAAGGATTTGAGGGTGTCCCCCTCGTACAACTGACTCAGTCTAACAATGCCACGCTGTTCCCACCCCTGCATCCCTTCCAAAATGTACAATTCCCACAGATACGGATTCTGCCAATGTGGAGTATATTTATTGCATTCCCCTATCCCCAACAATTGCTCACACTGCCACCAGACCTTATGTATGAGAAGCAGGGTGGGTTGATTACTCGCTAGCCTCTTATAACTGTGTGCTTCCAGTCCTGCCAGCGGATTGTCCCCTCCCCCCAGATATGAGAGAATATGTGCACTGGACCCCCATGTTTCCACCCGCTCCCACCCCCAAAAATGCTGGCACTGAGCAGCCAAGTAATATACCCACGCATTGGGCAGAGCAAGGCCCCCCTCGTCCTTAGGCAATTGAGGCTTCTCCAATTTGATTCTGGGCACTCCCCGCTTCCACACTCGGTCTCTAAAAAGGTTATGCAGCCTCCTAAACCAATATTTGGGTATCCACACCGGGGAGTTATGAATGACGTACAACACTTGAAGCATAAGGATCATTTTCATCAAATTCGTCCTACCCAGAGGGGAGAGAGAGGAGAGATGGCCTGTTCCAAGCCTCCACTTTGGCCTTTGTCTTTGGTAAAATTGGCACAACATTAAGGGACATATAATCCTGTACTTTCACCATCACCCGAACCCCTAAATATTTTAACTCACTGACAACCGGTATTGCAACTTCGCCATCCCCAGTCTGGATAACCCCCGGATCCATGAATATAAGAGCAGATTTCGACCAATTTATTAGCAATCCAGAGTAGTCCCCAAAGCGTCTAATCAGGGCCATAACCAACGGCAGGGTGTGCTCGGTATCTGCCATGAACAACAGCATATCATCCGCATATAATGCAATTCGCTCCTCAACCCCCCCATATCTCAACCCCTGTATGTCATCATGTTGGCGGATCGCACATGCCAATGGTTCCACCGCTAGAGCAAACAACAACGGTTACAAGGGACAGCCCTGGCGTGTTCCCCTAGCCAACGCAAACCAGTCAGAGAAGGCACCACTCACCCTTATCCTTGCAGTGGGGGCCACATATAACAGCTTTATCCATTTTATAAAATTAGGACCGAACCCCATTTTATCCAGAACCCCCCATAAATATCCCCACTCCACGCAATCGAACGCTTTAGCAGCATCTAATGAAAGAATGGCTTTTCCCATCGGATTATCCGGAAGCACCTGCAAATTTAAGAACAACCGTCTCAGGTTTACTGCCGTTAACTTAGATGGCATAAAGCCGGCCTGGTCTCCATGTACCACCCCAGCAACTACTCTGGAAAGCCTAACTGCCAAAACCTTCGCCCTAATTTTAATATCCGCCACCAATAGGGACACTGGTCTATAGGATTCTGGCAGCTGAATATCCTTACCCTCCTTAGGCAAAACCAGCTTCATACATTGAATCCGGGAGCCGTCCCCTATCAAAACTTTCCAGCACAGTAACCAGTAACTGAGGTGTTAATTCCTCCCCATATTCCTTAAAAACCTCACCGGAAGACCATCCGGCCCTGGAGCCTTTTCGTTTGCTAGTATCCCTATGGCTGCCTGAAGTTCCTCGAGAGAAATAGGCTCCTCCAATTTTGTTCTCTCCTCCCCTCCCAATCTGGAAAGACAAACCTCCCCTAGATACTACTCCAGCTGTTGAAGTCTGTGCTCTGCTCTAGAGGCATATACATCAGAGTAAAACTTCTGAAATACTTGTAATATCCTTCCTGTATCAGTCTCTGGCCTATCCAACTTCCCCCTTATGGTATGTATAAAATTATTCTCCCTCTGGGCCTGTGGCATTTTGGCTAACAACCATCCTGTAGTTTCCCCTTCTTCACAATATTGGCGTTTCAGAAACATCCTCTTGTTTTCTGCCCTCTCCAACTGGTGCTGTTTAACAGCCTCTGTGCCTCCTCCCAATTCCTCAAATTATCTGGCGTATTATCCGCGATATGCAACCGTTCTGTCTCCGCCACCCTTTCCAATAATGTGTCCCCCAACTGTCTAGACCTGGTTTTTACCGCAGTAATGTGCTGGATGAACACCCCTCTCAACCATGCCTTCATCGCATCCCACAGTATCTCCTGTGGCACTGTACCGGAATTGAACTGAAAATATTCCTTTATCAGCTCTAGAATCTTTGTATTATCTATCAACGTCAGCCAAAATGCATTGAACCTCCAGCACCCCTGCCCCCGCCCTGTCCTCCCCTCCGTCTCCACCTTTATTAACATAGGAGAATGGTCCGATAAAGCTCTTTATAAGTACTCTATCTGGACAATAAAGAGTACCGCTGTAGGCGAGCACAGTACCAAGTCAATCCAGGAGAGAGACTGATACATTGAGGAAGCACATGAATACTGATACTGTCCTGGATGCTTATCTCGCCATATATCCTGCCAACCCATCTCAGCAATAAGTCGGCCAAACGCTGTTATCCCTCCCCCCGCATTACCAAATTTATCCATGCCAGTATTCATCACAGCGTTAAAATCTCCCATCAAAGGTTCAGGCACCTCCGGGAATCTAGACAATTCTTCCACAACTTTTCTAATACACCCACATGAAAAGGGAGGAGGAACATACAGCACAACCATCACACATTCCCAATGATAGAGAGAACAATGTACCCCTACAAACCGCCCCTCCCCATCCTGGAAGGAAGAGTGACAAATAAATAGTATGGCCCTGTGTATGAGAAGGCTCACCCCCCTGGAATAAGTGGTGTGATAAGAATGAAAGCTATATCCAGGCCCTATGTATCAAGGATGCAGAGTCCCTGGTCATTTGCGTCTCTTGTAATCCAATCACCCGTGCCTCCTGCTGCTTGATAAATTCAAATACTGCATGATGTTTCCTGGATTCACGCAGGCCTCGAACATTCCAGTTCAGACAATTAAGTGATCCCATCAACCCTCAACATAAACCAATAAATTTTACCCTGTAGCTTTAGTTGTGTATATCTGACCGACTGAGTCAAACTCCCCCCCCCCCTTCCCTACCCAACCCCTGTAACAACTCCAATAAACCTACCCTCTCAAAGGGTCAGGCGATAGATAGTATCTGTCATCGCCCATATCGACGAGCATCGGCAGACAGTCACCGCCCACCGCATAATCAGTGATACCATACTCACAATTCACCATGCTCATCTGACCATTACTCCCACTGCCCTGTGCAAATAATCAGCCAGCCCTTCAGCATATTTTAACCCCCCAATGTCCAAAAACACACCCCTCTCCCCCAGTCCTTGGTGTGCCCATCAGAAAGGCCTTCAGAGGCGACCAGGAATCCCACCAGGAAACCATAGACCACAATTGGCCGTCAGTGCCAGTTCTTGCAATAGTCTACGGCACCTGCCACAGTCCCGTATCACCGGTCTCGTCGTCCAAGCCCGTCCACTCCAGGATCAGCGCCGTCCCTCCGCATCTTCCGGTCTCAATTGGCTTTCATGGCTGTCCAGCCATCTAACCGTTCTCTCGGTGTCTCATAGAATGAAGTCGTTTCCAGGGCCACCACCCTAAGCCGGGCAAGATACATCATGGAATATTAAACTTGTAACGCCCTAAGGCGCCTCTTTACATCCTGAAATTGCGATCTTTTCCGTTGCACTTCCATAGAAAAATCAGGGAAGAAGGATACTCGCACTCAGTTGAAAGAGATATATTGACGTTCTCTCGCTTTCCGCAAAATCTTGTCTCTATCCTTGTAATGTAGGATCTTTATGAGAACGGGTCTCGGCGGTACCCTGTGAGCTCTCTCCACTGCAAACAGAGGAGTCAGTTCCTCTCTGCCAAATGTGTCAATCAGCCATTTTTCGTAGAAATCATCCAGATTCGAGCCCTCCACTCATTTCGGAACCCCCACAAGGAGAACATTGTTCTGTCTCAACCGATTCTCCATATCATCTGTCTTTGCTTGTAATACAGCCACTGCCTGAGAATGTGCCTGTACATCCAGCCGTATAGCAGGAATAGCATCCTCCATGTCTGACACTCTCCCATTCATAGCAGTGGTGCATTCCGCTACTTTCTGCAGATCATTTCTAAGCAACAAAATGTCCTCTTTCAATCTACCCATCTGACAGGTTAGTGTAGTGAGGACCATGGAGTTCTGCTTTATTGCAGCAAAAATGTCCTGTAATGAGGGTTCCCCCTTTCTTGCTCCGCTCTTCCTTCCAGTACCTGGCTGACCCCACATGGCACCGCTCACCTCCCCCTCCTCATCTTCACTCCTCATATCCACTGCCAAAGGAGAGTACCTGGATCCAAACGAGGAGCCTCCAGCAGCTTGATCCCGTGCCGACTTTTCTTGCAGTGCAGCCGCGCCCGCTGCATTCGGCGTGAGGGCGAACCGCTCCAGCTTGTCTGCTGCTTCCTATCTGAGGCCTCTAGTCCGTCCTTCCTTCTCGCCGGCGCCATCTTGGGAGCAGGACCCGGGACTCGCCGGCGGCGATTTCTGCTTCTTTGAGCGGGTCATCGTGGCCGGGCACTCCAGCACAACCACCTCCAGGTCAAGGTAAGGCACAGGGGAGAAAGCTGTCCCCGGATTCAGCGGGCAAATAGGGATGTCAGGATGGGCACAGCAGGAGCTCCGGTCACACACATCCGCTAGGCCACGCCACCCAATTAAATTTATTTTAATGACATACTAAAAGAAATAACATATAAAAAATAAATAAATTCGTGACACCTTCCCTTTAACATGCTCACTATACCCCTAGGTGAATACCTTGAGGGGTGTAGTTTCCAAAAAGGGGGTCATTTTTGGGGGGTTTCCACTGTTTTGGTCCCACAGGGGTTTTGCAAATGCTACATAGCGACCAGAAACCAATCCAGCAAAATATGTACTCCGAAAGCCAAATGGCTCTCCTTCCCTTCTGAGCCCTAAATTGAGTTTATAACTACATATAGGGTATTGTCATACTCGGGAGATATTGCTTAACAAATGTTGGTGTTCTTTTTCTGCTTTCTTTTTTGAGAAAATGAAAAATGTTGCGCTAAAGCTACGTCTTATTGGAAAAAAATTAAATTTTTATATTTACTGCCCAATTCAAATAAAATCTATGAAACACCTGTGGGGTCAAAATGCTCACTACACCACTAGATTAATTCCTCAAGGGGTGTAGTATCACAAATGGAGTCCCTTTTGGGTAGTTTCCACTGTACTGGTACCTTAGGGGCTTTGCAAAACCGACATGGTGTCAAGAAACCAATCAATCAAAATCTGTGCTCCAACAGCCAAATGCCGCTCCTTCTCTTCTGTTCCTTGCCATGTGCCCAAACAGCAGTTTATGACCACATATGGCGTATTGCCGTACTTCAGAGAAGTTGCTTTACAAATGTTGGGGTTCTTTTTTTCTTTTATTTGCTGAGAAAATGAAAAATTTTGAGCTAAAGTTCAGTCTTATTGAAGAAAAAGGATTGTTTTTATTTTCACTGCCCAATTCTAATAAATTCTATGAAACACCTGTGCGGTCAAAATGATCACTACACCCGTAGATAAATTCTTCAAGGGGTGTAGTTTCCAAAATGGGGTCACTTTTTGGGTGTTTTCATTGTTTTGTCCCCTCAGGGGTTCCGCAAATGTGACATGGCCTCCGCAAACCATTCCTGCTAAATTTGAGCTCCAAAAGCCAAATAGCACTCTTTCCCTTCTCAGCCACGCCGTGTCTCCAAACAACCGTTTATTACCACATGTGATGTATTGTTTTACTCGGGAGAAATTGCTTTACAAATTTTGCAGTGCTTTTTCTCCTTTAGTCCTTGTGGAAATGAGAAAAAATTAGCTAAACCTACATTTTCTTTGAAAGAATGTAGATTTTCATTTTTACGGCCTACTTCCAATAATTTCTGCAAAAAACCTGCAGAGTCAAAATGCTCACTATACCCCTAGATAATTTCCTCAAGGGGTGCAGTTTCCAAAATGGGGCCACTTGTGGGGTGTTTCCACTGTTTTGGTCCCTCAGGGGCTTTACAAATGCTACATGGCCTCCGAAAACCATTCCTGCTAAATTTGAGCTCCAAAAGCCAAATGGCGCTCTTTCACTTCTAAGCCCTGCCGTGTGTCCAAATAGCCTTTATGACCACATGTGGGGTATTGTTTTACTCGGGAGAAATTGCTCTACAAATGTTGTGGTGCTTTTTCTCCTTTAGTCATTTTGGAAATTAAAAAAATTAGCTAAACCTACATTTTATTTGAAAGAACGTAGATTTTTATTTTCATTACCTATTCCAAAAATTTCTGCAAAAAAAACTGTCCGGTCAAAATGCTTACTATAACCCTAAATTAATTCCTCGAGGGGTGTAGTTTCCCAAATGTGGTCACTTTTGGGGGGTTTCCACTGTTTTGGTACCACAAGAGCTCTTCAAAACTGACATGGTGCCTAAAATATATTCTAATAGAAAGGAGGCCCAAAATCCTCTAGGTACTCCTTTGCTTTGGAGGCCTGTGCTTCAGTCCAGTAGCGCACTAGAGCCACATGTGGGATATTTCCTAAAACGGCAGAACCTGGGCAATAAATATTGAGTTCCGTTTCTCTGGTAAAACTTTGTGTTACAAAAAAATGGATTAAAAATGAATTTCTGCAACAACAAAAAAATGACATTTGTAAATTTCACCTCTACCTTGGTTTAATTCCTGTGAAACAACTAAAGGGTTAAGAAACTTTCTAAATGCTGTTTTGAATACTTTGAGGGGTGCAGTTTTATAAAATGGGGTGACTTTTTGGAGGTTTCTAATATATAAGGCCCTAAAAGCCTCTTCACAACTGAACTGGCCCCTGTAAAAATAGCCTTTTGACATTTTCTTGAAAATGTGAGAAATTGCTGCTAAAGTTCTAAGCCTTGTAACGTCATAGAAAAATAAAAGGATGTTCAAAAAACTATGTCAATCTAATGTAGACATATGGGGGATGTTAATTCGCGACTATTATGTGTGGTATAACTGCCTGTCTTACAAGCAGATACATTTAAAATTTAGAAAAATTCAAATTTTTGCAATTTTTCGCAAAATTTTGGTGTTTTTCACATTTAAATACTGAATGTATCAAGCAAATTTTGCCAGTAACATAAAGTCCAATGTGTCACGAGAAAACTATTTCAGAATTGCTTGGATAGGTGAAAGCATTCGGAAGTTATTACCACATAAAGTGAAACATGTCAGATTTGAAAAATGAGGCTCTGTCAGTAAGGTCAAAAGTGGCTAAAGAGGAAATAGGTTAATACACTCTGCATTATGCGGGATGCGCAGGGCCGATTCTAGCTTTTCTGCTGAGGCGAAAATTTAAATGGCGCCCCCCAGATTTTGATTGACATCCCCCTGGCTGTTCTACCTCACTAACAGCCTCCTCAAACTCTTGCGGATGCGCCATTGCCGTGTACTGGCATGCACGGTGCAGCCATGAAGCCGGGCAGAGTACACCTCGCTACACGGTGGGTGGCCAAGTAGTACAAGGCAATGGCGCATCCGAGAAAGTTGTATCAGCCAGGGGGATGTCAATCAAGCATTGATAGGTTTGGAGGCAGGACTATATGACTTCAGGATAGCGGCACCGCCCCATGACCCTTTAATGAGTAATTAGCATATAGTGTGCGCCGTTTTAAAAGTTGATTTTATAGATTTTGCTGAAAAAAGCATACAAGGGAATGTTTGGAAATATTGTCAGATTATGTATCACCGCATGGTGGTGTTTCAAGGGGTTAAAACTACCAGACAGGTTCCCATTAAATATACAATGAATTGAAAACAACTACATCTGCCCTGCAATTTTGTTATTATAAATATATCCTATATAACTACAGCATCAGCACCAAGCCCTGACATATACAGCTCCTGAACCAAACTCAATACATATATACAACACCAGAACAAAGCTCATTACATATATACAACACCAGAACCAAGCTCATACATATATACAGCACCAGAACAAAGCTCAGTACATATATACAGCACCAGAACACAGCTGAGTACATACTAGCCCTCAATTAATTAGAATATCATAAAAAGTGAATTTATTTCAGTAATTCAATTAGAAAAGTGAAACTTACATATTATATAGATTCGTTACACAGAGTGATCTATTTCCATCATTTTTTTCTTTTACTGTTGATTATTATGGTTAACAGTTAAGAGAACCTTTCACCTCCCCATACATGTGTAACTGAGTGCAGCATGTAATGGGGAGGGCTGAACAAACCCTGGGGAACTTTACATTTTTTTTCTACCTCCCTCCGTTATTTAGATATCGGTGCCATTATATTTGGCACCCAATATTTAAATAACCCCCTGAACAGTCAACGGGACTTGTACTCGCAAGGGAGCGTGTTACTATGGCTGAGAAACTGTCCAATAAGATATGGACAGTGCCACAGCAGGAGAGAGAGTGTGGGTTTGCAGACTTTTCATCCGAACAGGCTAGGGGGCGTGTCAGTGCTACGGACAGTGTAAGCGCTCTTACACTGTCCGTAGCCGTGACACGCCCCCTTGCCAGTTCGGCAGACAAAGTACAAGACTAATCTCTTACAAGAGATGAGAGCGCACATGTGTGCTCTCCTCTCCACAGCTCTGTCGGTAGCACTGACACGCCGCACACTCTCTCTCCTGCTGTGGCAATGTCCATATCTGATTGGACAGTGTCACAGCCATAGTAACACGCCCCATTGCCAGTACACGCCCAGTTGACTGTTCAGGGGGTTATTTAAATATCGGGCGCCAAATATAACGGCACCGATATCTAAATAACGGAGGGAGGTACATGCTGCACTCATGAAAACCCAAAATTTAGTGTCTCAGAAAATGTGAATATTATATAAGCCCAATTTAAAAAATTATTTTTTATACCGCAATGTTTGCCCACTGAGTGTACAGTATATGCACTCAATACTTGATCGGGGCTTCTTTTGCATGAATTACTGCATCTATGCAGCTTGGCATGGAGGGGATTAGCCTGTGGCACTGCTAAGGTTTTAAGGAACCCAGGTTGCTTTGATAGCGGCCTTCAGGTTGTCTGCATTGTTGGATCTGGTGTCTCTCATCTTCCTCTTGACAATACCCCATAGATTCCCTATGGGGTTTAGGTCAGACGAGTTTGCTCGGCAATCAAGCACAGTGAAACTGTGGTTATTAAACCAGGTATTGGTAGTTTTGGCAGTGTGGGCAGGTGCCAAGTCCTGCTGGAAAATGAAATCAGCATCTCCATAAAAATTGTCAGCAGAGGGAAGCATGAAGTGCTCTAAAATTTCCTGGTAGACATCTGCGTTGACTCTGGACTTGATATAACAACAGCAGATGACATGGCTCCCCAAACCATCACTGACTGTGGAAACTTCACACTGGCCCGCAAGCAACTTGGATTGATGCCTCTCCACTCTTCCTCCAGACTCTGGGACCTTGATTTCCAAATTAAATGCAAAATGTACTTTCATCTGAAAACAGGACTTTGGATCACTGAGCAACAGTGTTGCTCCACTGTGTTATATCAAGTCCCCAGTCAACGCAGCCGTCTACCAGGAAATTTTAGAGCACTTCATGCTTCCCTCTGCTTACAAGCTTTGTCACGGACACAGGGTATGTGGACCCACTAGGCCGCTCCGCCGTAGCGGGGAGGCAGCTGACCAGGTCACAGTCTATACGGAAGTCAATGTCAGACAGTAATGCTTGGGTACCTGAAACAGTCCGGGCGGTGGCTGTGGCTCCAGCACGGATGGAGACTGGTGCGGCAGGTGGCGCCAGTCGTGGCGGGCAGTATCTGATGAAGCAGAAAACACTTGACGTGGCAGAAGACACTTGACGTGGCAGAAGACACTTGACGTGGCAGACGACACTGGACGTGGCAGAAGACACTTGACGTGGCAGACGACACTTGACGTGGCAAACGACACTGGACGTGGCAGAAGACACTATTCCAATGCTGGTAGGCACAGGAACTGGAACAATACGGAATACAGGAATGGTAACAGGGCACGGGTAACAGCTGGAACGGGAGACACTAAGGGACCGTTGCTAGACAGACTGGGAAAGACTAACAACGCTCAGGCATCGAACTAGGGGGCTGGACCCCTCTTATAGCCCAGGGTACTCACGGGTCAAAGGTCGTTCAAGATGTCCGGTGCGCGCGCTGCCCCTTTAAGAGCGGGGACGAGCGTGCGCGCTCACCCTGCAGGCTCCGGCGGAGGTGAGTGGATGCAAGCGCTGGCGTCTCCTGAGGAGGAGGCTGGGGCCAGCGCTTGCCGACTCGTGGCTGCGGCTGTCAGCGGGAGGCTGGAGCTGACAGCCCGCAGCCACGGACATTAGAGTATCCCCCCTCTTACGCCCCATCTTCTTGGGACCGGAGCGAGAGAGAAAGTTCTTTAGAAGAGTAGGGGCATTGAGGTTCTCTTCTTGCTCCCAGGACCTCTCTTCGGGACCAAACCCCCTCCAATCCACCAAATAAAAGGTCTTTCTTCTCACTCTCTTGGTGTCCAAGATCTCCTTGACCTCAAAGATGTCCGAGGAGCTGCTGGGAGCAACCGCAGGGCTGGGAGTCTTGGAATAGCGGTTTAGGATCACAGGCTTCAGGAGGGAGACGTGGAAGGAGTTGGGAATCCTGAGGGTAGGAGGCAGCCGAAGCTTGTAGGCGACAGGGTTGATCTGCTGCAGGACCTCGAATGGTCCAAGGAACCTGGGAGCGAACTTGTATGAGGGCACCTTCAAGCGAATGTTCCGAGAGGACAGCCAGACTTTAGTCCCCGGAAGATACTGAGGCGGCTCTCTTCTCTTAGTATCTGCCTTTCGCTTCATGCGATCTACTGCCAGCAAAATAGAGGACCGGGTCTGTTGCCAGATTTGCAGGAAGTCCCATATGCAGAGTCAGCAGCGGGAACCTGAGAAGAAGTCGACACAGGAAGAGGGACTCTGGGATGTTGACTGTACACGATGTGAAACGGAGTGTGGTTGTTATATGAAAACTCGGCCCAAGGAAGAAGCTGTACCCAGTTATCGTGCTGAGAAGAGATGAAGTGGTGGAGATAATTTTCCATGATCTGGTTGATTCTCTCTACTTGCCCATTAGATTGGGGGTGATAGGCAGAGGAAAAGTCTAAACTCACATCCAGGAGTTTACAGAGTGCTCTCCAGAATTTAGAGGTAAACTGAACCCCCCGGTCGGACACAATGTGAAGAGGCAAGCCATGCAAGCGGAAGATGTGCTGAATGAAGAGACACGCCAGTCGGGGAGCAGAAGGTAGGCCGGTCAGCGGGATAAAATGTGCCATCTTAGAGAACCGGTCCACCACCACCCAGATGGTGTTGCATCCTGCAGAGAGAGGAAGGTCTGTGACGAAGTCCATTGCGATGTGCTGGGTACAGGCAGAGGTTGAAGCAGGCTGGCAGGCTTGGAGTGAGTCACTTTATTAGAGGCACACACCGTGCAAGCAGAGACAAAGTCCAGAACATCCTTAGGTAGCGTGGGCCACCAAAAGTGACGGGCAATCAGGTCTTGGGTTGTACGGACACCAGCGTGCCCAGCTAGTTTAGAACTGTGTCCCCAGCGGAGAATTCTTTTTCTGTCTGCCAACCGAACAAAAGTTCTCCCCAGAGGGATATTTCTAAGCTGCAGAGGATTGGCGGTGACAACGCAGGATGGGTCTATGATCGTCTGAAGGGACTCCACCGTCTCTTCCGTCTCAAATGATCTGGACAGGGCATCGGCCCTCACATTCTTGTCAGCGGGACGGTAGTGGAGCAGAAATTGGAAATGGGTGAAGAACAGTGACCACCTGGCTTGACGAGGATTCAGTCTTTGAGCGGACTTAAGGTAGGTGAGGTTCTTGTGGTCGGTGAAGATCAGGATGGGGTGAGCTGCGCCTCCTAAAAGATGTCTCCACTCCTCCAGGGCCAATTTGATAGCCAGTAGCTCCCGATCTCCAATGGAGTAATTGCGTTCAGCAGAAGAAAACAGTCTTAAGTAGTAGCCACATACTACTGCCTTTCCTTTGGAGCTCCTCTGGAACAGAAGTGCGCATGCACCAACAGAGGAAGCGTCCACCTCTAGTGAGAACTGCCGAGATACGTCAGGGTGATGGAGGATTGAAGCTGAAGTGAAGGCTTTCTTGAGGCTAATGAATGCGGACTCTGCCTCTGGAGTCCACACCTTGGCGTTTACGCCTTTCTTGGTAAGGGTAGAGATTGGAGCCGTCAGAGAAGAAAAGTTCGGAATACACTGCCGGTAGAAATTGGCGAAACCCAGGAACCGCTGTATGGCCCTTAGGCCTTGACGACGTGGCCATTCCAGGACAGACTTTAGTTTCCCAGGGTCCATCTTAAGGCCTTGATCCGAGATGACATAGCCCAGGAAGGGCAAAGACCTCTTTTCAAAGGTGCATTTTTCTAACTTGGCATACAAGCGATTCTCTCTTAGTCGCAGGAGAACTTGACGAACATGCCTCCGATGGGTCATCAGATCTGGGGAGAAAATTAGAATATCATCGAGATAAACTACAACACACATATAGAGGAGATCTCGGAAGGTATCATTAACGAACTCCTGAAATACTACGGGAGCGTTACACAGTCCGAAGGGCATCACTAGGTATTCATAGTGCCCATCGCGGGTGTTAAATGCCGTCTTCCATTCGTCACCCCGGCGAATCCGGATTAGATTATAGGCCCCCCGCAGATCTACCTTGGAAATTTTTTTGGCTCCTCGTATGCGATCAAACAGCTCGGAAATAAGTGGCAACGAGTATTTGTTCTTGACCGTGATCTGATTGAGACCACGTAGTCAATGCAGGGTCGGAGAGATCCATCTCTCTTTTTAACGAAGAAGAAGCCTGCCCCGGCTGGGGAGGAAGATTTTCGAATAAAACCCCTCTCCAAGTTCTCCTTGATATAGGCTGACATCGATAAAGTCTCTGGCAAGGAGAGAGGATATACTCGTCCATGGGGAAGAGAAGCATTGGGAACCAGTTCAATGGGACAGTCATAATTCCGATGTGGAGGCAACGTCTCAGCCTCTCTTTTGCAAAAGACATCCGCAAAACTGGCATACTGAGATGGTAGGCCTGAAAGTGACTGAGGCAGCGGGGGCACAACAGGACGGACTTGTGACAGGCAATGGCTATGGCATCTGGAACCCCATTGAAGAACCTCTCCAGAATTCCAGTCAAGTGTCGGGGCGTGTAGACGGAGCCATGGCAGACCCGGCAGGAAAGGGTTGATAGCCTTGGATAGTACCAGGAAGGTGATCTGTTCCGAGTGAAGAGCTCCGACCCGTAGTGTCAACGGCTCAGTGATGAGCATGATCGGATCAGGCAATGGTAGACCATTCACAGAGGCAACTGCCAGGGGTCTCTCCAGACGGACTGTGGGTAGTCGAAACCGATCCACTAGATCCTGGTGGATAAAATTAGCAGCTGCTCCAGAGTCAAGATAGGCGGAGGAAGGATGTGATGTCTGTCCGGTGACGATGGCCACAGGTATCGATAATCTGGATGAGGTTATAACGTTTGGAGACGTTCCACCTAGAGTTGCCTCTCCAACCAACCCTAGGTACTGGAGTTTCCCGGTTTCTGTGGGCATTGGCGCACAAAATGACCCTTGAGGCCACAATACATACAAAGTCCAGAGGAGCATCTGCGCTGCTTCTCCTGTTCAGATAACCGGACTCTGTCTACCTGCATGGGTTCCTCAGGTAGCGCACTAGGAGTGGACAATAGTGGTCTCTGGTGCTGGTCTGTGGGCCCGGTTCTCCTGACGAACCACTTGAGAGCGCTCCCGGATTCTCATATCAACCCGGGTGGCTAACAGGATGAGGGCATCCAAGGTAGAAGGAAGGTTGCGGGCTGCCAGTTCGTCCTTGATGTGAGAGAACAGTCCCTGCCAGAAGGTCGCCACTAGTGCCTCATTGTTCCATGCCAGCTCGGCTGCTAGGGTACGGAAGGAGATAGCATACTCCCCTACTGTGGAGCCTTCTTGCTTGAGGGTCAACAGAGTAGCTGCGGCAGAGGATGTTCGACCCGGCTCTTCGAACACGACACGAAAGGACTGCAGGAACAAGGCTAGGTCCGCGGATACAGGTCCTTGTTGCTCCAAGTTTGGGTATTCGCCCATGCGAGGGCCTTGCCAGCGAGGAGGGAGATGATAAATGCCACTTTGGCCTCCTCGGAGGGGAAGAGATGAGGCCGTAGCCTAAAATGCACCGTGCATTGATTGAGAAACCCTCTACATGCTCTGGGGTCACCGTCGTAGTGAGGAGGAAGGGGCAAAGGAACTGAGGATCCGGAACAAACAGGGGGAGCAACAGGCAGTGGCACGGCAACAGCTTCCGGAGGAAGAACCAGAGGTGGAACAGCGAGTAGATCCAGGCGGATGAGGATAGAATTCACCGCCTCAAGAAGTTGATCCTGACGTGTGCGTAGGTCATGCATCTCTGTCTGAATCTTCTGTACTGGGGTCTTGGGCTGGCCAGCGGGTTCCATGGCCTGAGCGTACTGTCACGGACACTGGGTATGTGGACCCACAAGGCCGCTCCGCCGTAGCGGGGAGGCAGCTGACCAGGTCACAGTCTATATGGAAGTCAAAGGCAGACAGTAATGCTTGGGTACCTGAAACAATCCGGGCGGTGGCTATGGCTCCAGCACGGATGGAGACTGGTGCGGCAGGTGGCGCCAGAAGTGGCGGGCAGTATCCGATGAAGCAGAAGACACTTGACATGGCAGAAGACACTTGACGTGGCAGGAGACACTTGACGTGGCAGGAGACACTTGACGTGGCAGACGACACTTGACGTGGCAGACGACACTGGACGTGGCAGAAGACACTATTCCAATGCTGGTAGGCACAGGAACTGGAACAATACGGAATACAGGAACGGTAACAGGGCACGGGTAACAGCTGGAACGGGAGACACTAAGGGACCGTTGCGAGACAGACTGGGAAAGACTAACAACGCTCAGGCATCGAACTAGGGGGCTGGACCCCTCTTATAGCCCAGCGTACTCACAGGTCAAAGGTCGTTCAAGATCCCTCTTATAGCCCTGCGGGCTCCGGCGGAGGTGAGTGGATGCAAGCGCTGGCGTCTCCTGAGGAGGAGGCTGGGGCCAGCGCTTGCCGACTCGTGGCTGCGGCTGTCAGCGGAGGCTGGAGCTGACAGCCCGCAGCCACGGACATTACAAGCTTTATGGAGAGGCTGATTTCATTTTCCTGCAGGACTTGGCACCTGCCCACACTGCCAAAAGTACCAATACCTGGTTTAATAACCACAGCATCACTGTGCTTGATTTGCTAACTCGTCTGACCTAAACCCCATAGAGAATCTTTGCAGTATTGTCAAGAGCAAGATGAGAGACACCAGACCCAACAATGCAGACGACCTGAAGGCCGCTATCAAAGCAAACTGGGCTTCCATAACACCTCGGCAGTGCCACAGGCTGATCGCCTCCATGCCACGCCGCTTAGATGCAGTAATTCATGTAAAAGGAGCCCCGACCAAGTATTGAGTGCATATACTGGAAATAGATTTCTCTGTGTGTAATGAATCTGTATAATATATGTGTTTCACTCTTTGAAATAAATTAACTTTTTGATATTCTAATTCATTGAGAAGGACTGGTATATACAGCCCCAGAACCAAGCTCAATATATATACACAGCCCCAGATCCAAGCTCAGTACATATATATACAGCACCAGAACAAAGCTCAGTACATATATACAGCAAAAGAACCAAGCACAAGCACAAATACAGCTGAATTTAGTGCAACCCCTACCGCAAATGTTTGTATGGAGTAAAAAACTACAGCTCCCAGCATGGCCCGAACAAGGGTAAGGATATGCTGGCAGTTGCTGTTTCACAAAAAAACAAAACATATCATAATCATAGCACCCATCATCTCGCTGCAGATCATACAGTGACTACATTACTAATTAGAGGCAGAATAAACATTTACGTTAAGTTTCTCCCCTGTGACGTCTCAGATTCTAGTTGTTCTTTTTCTTTTTTGTTCTCCATCCAGTCCAGATCTCTAGGATGACTTCTCCCGGCCACAACCCATTTCTTCAGTTTGCCGCTCTGATGTTTTCAGCTTCTCACTTTTAAAAGATTCCGTACCTATAAACGAAGATAAAACTCTCAACGCCCCTAAATATAATAGCGCCATACACTGCACCTCTAATTATAATAGCGCCATACACTGTGTCCCTGATTATAATAGCACCATACACTGTGTCCCACACACACACTGTGCCCCCTGTAGACAGTGCCACCATAGCCCCCTGTAGATATTGACCCTCATAGGGCCTGTAGATAGTGCCCACATATGGACTCCAGCGCTGCAAGGCAATAGTGCTAACCAGTGAGCCACCGTGCTGCGCTACATATAGCTCCCCCTATCGATAGTGCTCCACATATAGCCCACCTCTGTAGATACTGCCCCACATATAGCTCCCCCTGTATATAGTGTCCCACATATAGCCGACCCCTGTAGATAGTGCCCTACCTATAGATCCCCCTTTAGATAGTGCTCCACATATAGCCCTACTGTATATAGTGTCCCACATATAGCCCACCACTGTAGATAGTGCCCTACATATAGCTCCCCTATAGATAGTGCTCCACATATAGCCCACCCCTATAAATAATGCCTCACATATAGCTCCCCCTGTATATACTTCTCCACATATAGCCCTCCCTGTAGATAGTACCCTACATATAGCTCCCCCTATAGATAGTGCTCCACATATAGCCCACCCATGTAGATAATGCCTCACATATAGCTCCCCTGTATATAGTGCCTCACATATAGCTCATCCCTGTAGAAAGGGCCCTACATATATCTCCCCCGGTATATAGTGCTCTACATCCCCACATGTAGACCCCCCCCCCTGTAGATAGAGCCCCCCCTGTAGATAATGCCACTCATAGTTTTATTAGAAAAAACCCCAAAAACTTTACATACACACATGATCACATTCCCACGATGTCCGGTGGCAATGCAGACCTGCTCTTTTCTCAGCAGTTCTGCTGGGGCTGAACGACGCAAGCGGCGCAATGACATCATCGCGTCACTTGCTTTATTGAAAGGCGCTGTTTGGCAGGGCAGAATGACTTCCCCGTCAATCAGCGCCTTTCAACAACGGAAGCATCATAGCTTCGTTGAAAGGAGCTGATTGGCGGATCCAGTAATTTTGCCCTGCCAATCAGAGTAATTGTAAGACCATTCAGCGCTTATGCATGTAATTGTGTCTGTGTCCTATAGATGCAGGTACAATTACTGCAGATGGGGGTGGCGGCGGCTGGTTTCAGTGGCGCCACCGCCCCTTCAGAGTAGCAGCAGCCCTGGGGCCGCGGATGGCTTAATTGTTTCACATCAGTATTTTGTGTTTAAACTTTTTGTTATATATTTACTGTGAGGGTATGTTCACACAGGGCGGATATTCTGTGTAAAAGTACACAGCGTATCCGATCTGGAGCCCGCAAGGAATTCTGGCCGAAAAACTGCACCAAACTGTGGTGCAGTTTTTTGTGCTGAATGTCCGTTACAGAAAATAGCACGTTAAAAAAAAAAAGAAAGCCTATACTTACCCGTAGTCATGGCAAGACGTCTCTCTGACATCCTGCAACAGGCCTTCTGGGATGAAGTTTCATCCCATATGACCACTACAGCCTGTGATTGGATGCATCAATCAAATGGGATGAAAAGTCATCCCTGTAGGCTGGTCTAGATACAGAAGCATAGACATCTGGGTAAGGCTTCATTCACATCTGCGTCAGGGTCCCATTCTGATGTTCTGTCGGAGCTTCCCGTCAGAACGGGACCCTGACTGAAACTAATGTAAACCATAGACTTCCGTTTGCATCACCATTGATTTCAATGGTGATGGATCCGGTGCCAATGGTTTCCGTTTGTCTCAATTGTGCAACGGTTCCGTCGTTTTGATGGAACGAATAGCAGTGTCGACTACAATATTAATTCCGTCAAATCGACGGAACCCTTGCACAAGGGAGACTAACAGCCACCATTGGCACCGGATCAATGGTGATGCAAACTGTCTGGCTTCGTCAGAACGGGACCTTGACGCAGATGTGAACGAAGCTCAAATATAATCTTTTCTTTTTTTTTTACTGAGTTTCGATTTGCAGCTTTTCCGCCACAAAAATTGCAGCATCTGCTATTTGTTGCGGGTTTTACCTTGCATTGAATTCAATGGGGAAAGCTCACAACAAAAAAAACAATGATTCGGCTGTATAAATTGACATGCTGCAGATTAAAAAAAGGTATTTCATCAGATTTTTTACGTAGCGTGTGGCTGAGATTTGTTAAAATCTCATCCACTCTGCTGCTACTGTATTATGCTCCGATTTTCTGCATTGAAATACTTTGCAGAAAATTTGCAGTATTTACGCTACTTGTGGACATACCATGATAGTGCTTCACTTGCACCAGCCGTGCTTTGTCTTATTCGGGGCACATTTGGTCTGCGTTTAGTTGGCCTGTTCACATCAGTGTTTCTGTTGCTCTGGTCTGTCAGGAGCAGAACAACATAGACACCAGAAGCACCAGTTCCATTGCATGACGAACACCAAAGGCATTTGACAGAACCCATTAAATTTAATAGGTTCCATCTGTTTTTTTGCCGTGCTGTCCCTCATTTTACCAGAAACAATAGCGCAGCATTTATGTCATGAGGTATAGTCATGCTGGAACAGAAAAGGGCCTTCCCGAAACTCTTCCCATAAAGTTGTAAGCAAACAATTGTCCAAAATGTCTTGGTATGCTGAAGCATTAAAGAGGTTTTCCCATGAGAGACATTTATGACATATCCACAGGATATCATAAATGTCAGATAGATGCCGGTCCCACCTCTGGGACCCACGCCTCTCTCCTGAACGGGGCCCCCTAAACCCCATTCCGCTGCTCTCTGTTGCGGCTGAATGAGGTGAATTCCGACCATGAAAAAGTTTATATGGTCGTGAGCTATAGAACTTAATGGTAGTTACGGAAACATGCGAGCTACGCTGCTTCTGTAACTGCCATTCACTACTATGGGAGTTATGGAAACAGCGTAGCTCAGCGAGCTACGCTGTTTACGTAACTCACGACCATATAACCTTTTTCATGGTCGGAATTCACCTCATTCAGCCACAGCACAGAGCAGCTGAACAGGGTTTAGGGGGCCCTTGTTCTGCAGAAGCTTGATTTATCACTCCATAGAACATATTTCCACTGCTCCAAAGTCTAGAGTCTAGTAGTGGCGTGCTTTACACCACTTTACTAGAACAAAACAAAAGGACACGGCGCCAAGACTTGCGGAATCAATAGAAAAATGAGCGTGATAAAAACGCACATAAATGCTCACCTCCAAGGTTGCAAATTACCGGCATGTAATTTGTTGTAGAAAGCTGCTGCCAATCCCAACGCAAACTCCCAAGGGGTTGCCAAGGTAATAGAAATACAATTGGAAAAAAGGGGATAAACGGTGCTGCTTAGTGAAATAAATTATTTATAATTTCATAAAGGAGAATAATGCTACGCGTTTCGACGCCGGACCAGCGTCTTCATCAGGCATATCAACAGGAAAGTACAAAAAACACATATATATACACAGATGTACAAAGTCATTAACAAAATGATTGGACCAGTTCAGACCAGCCTCCTGGCCAAAAAAACCGCAAAAAAAGCCAGGTCAAAGTTCAGCAGTAACAAAGAAGGTAAACAATTAAAAAAGGTGAATAAAAGTCATAGATAGATTACTAGCAAACATTGGAAGCATGTACTGATCAAACTTGGTAGAATTAGCAAATGAGCGCAATGGAGGATGATCCGTTCAACCCAAAGACAAAGAGTAAATACACATCGTAAAAAACACTGTATACAATACATTGAATTTGTTCGTAAAAGTCAGATGTTATTATTAGGATAAATGAGCATATTATATGCAAGAGAAATATACATACTAGCGTTGTCAGGGAGATGGTCAGCAATATGATGCCGGAAAACAGTACAGGATCCTATTGGAGCGCATCGTCATGGTAACTGTAAAGAAAACCATACCGGAAGAGAGGAGAAATTGTGGTGGAACGCATGGTGGAGCGCAGGACGCAGTTAATGCGCAGGGGGGAAGTTTTACCCGAAAGCAGATCGGCGTATATTTGTATTTAAGAGGGCATAGATAGGTAAATAGATGCAGAAAGAGGATGTGTTTATTCAGAATCGGAAACAGCGAACAGACTATGAAGAAAAAATGTGGTCATGATGACCACTAACAGCTACGGTGGCCGGACAGGTTCAAGCCGTTTTCTGGGGACGAAAACGCGCATGGCACTAGACAAATGATGTATGAAGAGAAAAGAAGAATTAATGTAAGAAGCAAGAAGATCGAGAGGGTAGTGAAACATATAGTATAATTGCGTCATAATTAGAACAATTGAGCAAGGAATACATGGTAAATGGGTATGCCGTATATGTTGCACAAAATGATGATGGTAATATGGGTATGCCGTATACGTTGCAAAAATGATGAATGAGAATAAAACACATTGATTCGTTGTGACAATATCTATATCCTCAATAAATAGAAAATAAAAATAAAAATAAATATAAATAATAAAATAAAAATAAAAATTAATAAAAATAAAAAATAAAAAATAAATAAATAAAAATAAAATTAAAAAGTGGTAAATACGCAATAAATAAAAATCATGTAGACGGATGAAAGGAACGAAAAATATTGTCATTAATCCAATGCGGACTCTGTAATATCATTGAGGCCATTTGGATATAGTGTCACCAGTTTATATATCCCAAAATTTTCCCTTTGCTTCAATCTAATGAATCTATTGGATATGTCAGAAGGTATTTTCTCAATGGGAGTCACCGTGATGGAATCAAAATTGCAATTATGTTCAGCGGCACAGTGGCGGGACAGATCACATACAGAAGGGCTAAAACGCTGAGAAATATGATTGCGCCTAGTAAACTACAGAAAATTATTCATGACCCCCTGAAAACATCATTGATTATTAATGGGTCTTATCGTTGTGGCAAATCCAGATGTCTTTGCTGTCTAAACATTACAAATAAAAAAATGCACTTCACTTCTGTTATTACGAAGGAAAGTTTCCCGATAAAAAGCTTTCTTAATTGTGGTAGTGACTATGTTATCTACCTACTACAATGTACGTGTGATCGACAATATGTGGGTCGCACTACTCAAACCCTCAGATGTAGGGTTAATAAACATAGATTTAATGTTAGGACTGGTTTTGAAAAACATAGTGTGTGCCGCCACTGTGCCGCTGAACATAATTGCAATTTTGATTCCATCACGGTGACTCCCATTGAGAAAATACCTTCTGACATATCCAATAGATTCATTAGATTGAAGCAAAGGGAAAATTTTTGGATATATAAACTGGTGACACTATATCCAAATGGCCTCAATGATATTACAGAGTCCGCATTGGATTAATGACAATAATTTTCGTTCCTTTCATCCGTCTACACGATTTTTATTTATTGCGTATTTACCACTTTTTAATTTTATTTATTTATTTTTTATTTTTATTTATTTTAATTTTATTATTTATATTTATTATTATTTTAATTTTCTATTTATTGAGGATATAGATATTGTCACAACGAATCAATGTGTTTTATTCTCATTCATCATTTTTGCAACGTATACGGCATACCCATATTACCATCATCATTTTGTGCAACATATACGGCATACCCATTTACCATGTATACCTTGCTCAATTGTTCTAATTATGACGCAATTATACTATATGTTTCACTACCCTCTCGATCTTCTTGCTTCTTACATTAATTCTTCTTTTCTCTTCATACATCATTTGTCTAGTGCCATGCGCGTTTTCGTCCCCAGAAAACGGCTTGAACCTGTCCGGCCACCGTAGCTGTTAGTGGTCGTCATGACCACATTTTTTCTTCATAGTCTGTTCGCTGTTTCCGATTCTGAATAAACACATCCTCTTTCTGCATCTATTTACCTATCTATGCCCTCTTAAATACAAATATACGCCGATCTGCTTTCGGGTAAAACTTCCCCCCTGCGCATTAACTGCGTCCTGCGCTCCACCATGCGTTCCACCACAATTTCTCCTCTCTTCCGGTATGGTTTTGTTTACAGTTACCATGACGATGCGCTCCAATAGGATCCTGTACTGTTTTCCGGCATCATATTGCTGACCATCTCCCTGACAACGCTAGTATGTATATTTCTCTTGCATATAATATGCTCATTTATCCTAATAATAACATCTGACTTTTACGAACAAATTCAATGTATTGTATACAGTGTTTTTTACGATGTGTATTTACTCTTTGTCTTTGGGTTGAACGGATCATCCTCCATTGCGCTCATTTGCTAATTCTACCAAGTTTGATCAGTACATGCTTCCAATGTTTGCTAGTAATCTATCTATGACTTTTATTCACCTTTTTTAATTGTTTACCTTCTTTGTTACTGCTGAACTTTGACCTGCCTTTTTTGGCGTTTTTTTGGGCCAGGAGGCTGGTCTGAACTGGTCCAATCATTTTGTTAATGACTTTGTACATCTGTGTATATATATGTGTTTTTTGTACTTTCCTGTTGATATGCCTGATGAAGACGCCGGTACGGCGTCGAAACGCGTAGCATTATTCTCCTTTATTAAATTATAAATAATTTATTTCACTAAGCAGCGCCGTTTATCCCCTTTTTTCCAATTGTATTTCTATTACACAACTTTAGGAATTTGAGGATTAATGTGGAAGTAATGGTTTACCACAATCAGCACAGTTTAGATATAACCAATTAGTTAAAGAGGCTCTGTCACCACATTATAAGTGGCCTATGTTGTACATGATGTAATCGGGGCTGTAATGTAGTTTACAGCAGTTTTTTTTATTTAGAAAAACGATCATTTTTGACGGAGTTATGACCTGTATTAGCTTTATGCTAATGAGTTTCTCAATGGACAACTGGGCGTGTTTTACTTTTTGATCAAGTGGGCATTGTGGAGAGAAGTGTATGACACTGACCAATCAGCATTATGCACTTCTCTCCATTCATTTACACTGCAGATAGCGATATAGCTATATCGCTATGTGCAGCCTCATACACACACTATACTCATGTGTCCTGACAATGAATATACATTACCTCCAGCCAGGACGTGATGTGTATTCATTCTCCTGACCACTTCTGTAGCGTCTGTGTGATTTACAGCACAGCACAGCGAGATCTCACTGTGAATGACAGCTAACAGCGTAATCTCGCGACACTATGCCTGCTATGCTGTAAATCACAGAGATGCCACAGAAGTGGTAAGGATTCTGAATACACATCACGTCCTGGCTGGAGGTAATGTATATTTATCGTCAGGACACATGAGTAGCGTTATAGTGTGTGTATGAGGCTGCACATAGCGATAAAGCTATATCGCTATCTGTAGTGTAAATGAATGGAGAGAAGTGTATGACGCTGATTGGTCAGCGTCATACACTTCTCTCCACAACACCCATTGGTCAAAAAGTAAACCACGCCCAGTTGTCCATTAAGAAACTCATTAGCATAAAGCTAATATAGGTCATAACTCCGTCAAAAATTATTGTTTTTCTAAATAAAAAACACTGCTGTAATCTACATTACAGCCCCGATCACATCATGTACAATATAGGCCACTTATAATGTGGTGACAGAGCCTCTTTAACAAATTGGTTATATCTAAACTGTTATGATTGTGGTAAACCATTACTTCCACATTAATCCTCAAATTCCTTAACCTGCCTATAGTGAAGAAATCCCTTACAAGTCTTAACCCATATTTATGCTAAAAAAAAACTCCATCCTGAATTTTTTTGATCTCTTTAAATTTACTATTGTAGAAAATGGGGATAATTTCAAAGCTACCTGAATCTGAAGCACATATTTTACCTGCATTCCTAACCTATATAATAATATATTGAGATATTGGAGCTGGGTAGCCCAAAAGTACAATCTAAAGTCTGGAACAGCGAGGCCCCCCGTTTCTTCATCTTCGTTTTAGGAAAGGTGTCATTAAAAAAAAATATATATTATAATTTTATGTGTTATTATTTATTTAAATATTTGATTTATTTTTACAGTAAATTTTTTGTAATTTACACTTTTTTATTTTTATGGTGGCTGCCATCTTTTATTGCATCTGTGTATGTGTATCTTCACGACGTATACACAGTTGCATTATGGCAGCTACAGGGCATAGGAAATAGAGTCGAGAGCCGACTCTATCTCCTATACTTCTGCCATTCTGACTGAACTGACTGAACTGCGCCTGCTCCACACCATGTTGAACTGCGCCTTCTATTGTTTTAAAAAGCCATAAAGGACTATTAGCCAAGATATACATAAGTTGTGGCAACACAATCATCTTGCCTAAACCTATTCTGTCTGTCCATGTATGGACCGTTAGCCAGATTTAGATTAAAGAGGCTCTGTCACCACATTATAAGTGCCCTATCTCCTACATAAGGAGATGGGCGCTATAATGTAGGTGACAGTAATGCTTTTTATTTAAAAAAACGATCTATTTTTAAAACGTTAGGAGCGATTTTGGTTTATGTAAATGAGTTTCTTAATGCCCAAGTGGGCGTATTTTTACTTTCAACCAAGTGGGCGTTGTACAGAGTAGTGTATGACACTGACCAATGGGCATCATGCACTCCTCTCCATTCATTTAGACAGCAGAATCGCGTTCTTACTAGAACATGATCTTCAGCCACATACACAGCGATTCTGCTTGATTAACATTAATCCAGTGTCCTGATAATGAATACACATGACCATCCAGCCTGGACGTCATGTGTACTCAGAATCCTGACACTTCTGAATCTTTTCTGTGAGATTCCAGCAACGGATACGAAATCTAACGAGATTACGGAGGTTATTTTGAAAAAATAAAATACATTTTCAGCAATTTAGAGGACTTACAAATTGAATAATAATTTTATAAATTTTGAAGTACATTTTGTTTTCCTGCACCAAGCCAGGTTTTCAGAGGCTCATAAGTCTCAGAGTGATGGAAACCCCCACAAATGACCCCATTTAGAAAACTAGACCCCTTAAGGTATTTATCTAGGGGTATAGTAAGTATTTTGACCCCACAGTTTTTTGCTAAATTTAATACATAGCAGGTGAAACAAAAAATGATTTCACTGTAATGGCAGGGGGGTAGCGAAACAGACAGTGAGCCCTAATCTACCCACCACTCAGTCCCTGCCTACTTGCAACGACCCGCCCTAGTCGACGGGGTACAACTGGGCGACGGTCCCTACGCTCAGTAGGTGCACGACAGACAAACAGACAAGGGGATACAAGAAAAGGGAAATGGGGCAGTTGCCCACGGCAACACCGTGAGCAACAAGAGAGGTGAACGAGCCGAGTCAAACCAGGAATGTACGAGGTACCAAACGCAGAGCAGGAGAGTAGTCAGTAAGCCGGGGGCAGTATGAAGCAAGGTCAAATAGCTAGGAGCTGCAGCAAGGCCAGGAAACCACACGAGAAGAATCACAAGCAAAGGAGGAACAGGAAAGGCAGGAATAAATAAACAGAGGGCGGGAGCTAGCTCCGACTGGCCAGGCTGCGATAGGCTCTCCCACTCCTAATCCTGCATCCTGAGTGGTGGAAGATGGAGTCAGTCTCAGAGACATAGAACCAGGTGCAGACTGATTACCCATGGGCGTATACACAGAAGTTGTGCCTGGCAGATCCTTTACAGTACCCCCCCTTTTATGAGGGGCCACCGGACCCTTTCTAAGTGGACCTGGTTTATTGGGGAAACGAAGGTGGAACTTCCTGAGCAATACCCCAGCGTGAACATCCCGGGCGGGTACCAAAGTCCTCTCCTCAGGCCCGTATCCTATCCAATGGACCAGGTACTGGAGGGAGCCTTGGACCATCTTGCTGTCCACAATCTTGGCCACCTCGAATTCCACCCCCTCAGGGGTGATAACGGGAACAGGAGGTTTCCTCGAGGGAGCCCAGGACGGGGAGCAGCGTTTAAGGAGGGAGGCATGAAACACGTCGTGTATACGAAAAGATGGGGGCAACTCCAGTCGGAAGGAGACAGGATTGAGGACTTCAATGACCTTATACGGCCCTATGAACCGGGGAGCAAACTTCTTGGACGGGACCTTAAGGCGCAAGTTCTTAGACGATAACCACACGAGATCCCCGACCATAAACAAGGGGTTAGCAGAACGTCTTCTATCAGCTTGAGTTTTTTGTATACTCTGGGACGCCTCTAGGTTCTTCTGAACCTGGGCCCAGACTGTGCACAGTTTTCGATGAACGACCTCTACCTCGGGATTGTTGGAACTACCAGGTGAAACGGAGGAGAACCGTGGATTAAACCCAAAATTACAGAAAAAGGGGGAGACCCCTGACGAGTTACTGACCCGGTTATTAAGGAAAAATTCGGCGAGGGGAATGATTGAGACCCAATCATATTGACAGTCAGAGATAAAACACCTTAAATATTGTTCTAGAGACTGATTAGTCCTCCCAGTTTGGCCATTAGTTTCAGGATGGAAGGCAGAGGAGAAGGACAGATCAATCTCCAACTTTTTACAGAAGGCTCTCCAAAACAATGAAACAAATTGTACCCCTCTGTCCGAAACAATACCCCATGGAGACGCAGGATGTGTTTGACAAACAAGGTAGCTAACGTCTTAGCATTGGGTAGTTTCTTGAGGGGCACAAAGTGGCACATCTTACTGAAGCGGTCTACTACCACCCACACCACCGACTTGCCTTGAGATGGAGGCAAATCGGTGATAAAATCCATGGAGATATGGGTCCAAGGTCTCTGGGGAATGGGCAAAGAACGTAGTAAGCCCGCTGGTCGGGACCTGGGAGTCTTGGACCTGGCACAAACCTCACAAGCGGCGACGTAGGCCTTAACGTCTTTAGGCAACCCAGGCCACCAATAGTTTCTGGCAATGAGGTGTTTGGTACCCAGGATGCCTGGATGACCAGATAGTGCGGAGTCATGATTTTCCCTAAGTACCCTTAGCCGGAGTTGCAGGGGGACAAACAGCTTGTTCTCAGGAAGGTTCCCGGGAGCTGAACCTTGATCAGCCGAAATTTCAGAGACTAAATCAGAATCAATAGAAGAAATGACTATACCAGGAGGCAAAATACAAGCAGGATCTTCCTCCGAAGGAGGGCTGGCCATGAAGCTACGCGACAGTGCATCGGCCTTAATATTTTTAGACCCAGCCCTATAGGTAACCAAAAAGTTGAATCTGGTAAAAAATAGCGCCCATCGAGCTTGTCTCGGGTTTAGCCTCCGGGCAGATTCTAGGATAACCAGATTCTTATGGTCGGTAAGGACCGTTACCTGGTGCCTAGCCCCCTCCAGGAAGTGGCGCCACTCTTCAAATGTCCATTTAATGGCTAAGAGTTCGCGGTTGCCAATATCATAGTAACTCTCAGTGGGCGAAAACTTCCTGGAGAAGTAGGCACAGGGACGGAGATGGGTGAGGGACCTGGTACCCTGGGACAAGACAGCCCCCACTCCCACCTCGGATGCGTCAACCTCCACGATAAATGGCTCCATTTGGTTGGGCTGGACCAGCACCGGAGCCGAGATAAAGCACTTCTTAAGGACCTCAAAAGCCTGGACAGCCTCAGGAGGCCAGTGGAGGAGATCAGCACCTTTGCGAGTGAGGTCCGTAAGAGGCTTAGCGATGACCGAGAAGTTAGCAATAAATCTCCTGTAATAATTAGCGAACCCCAAGAAACACTTTAACGCCTTCAGGGAGGCAGGTTGGACCCATTCCGCCACAGCCTGGACCTTGGCGGGGTCCATGCGGAATTCCTGAGGAGTGAGGATTTGACCCAAAATGGTATCTCTTGCACCCCAAACACACATTTTTCGGTCTTAGCAGTTTGTTTTCCCGAAGGACCTGGAGCACCTTCCTGACATGCTCAATGTGGGAGGACAAGTCCTTGGAAAACACGAGTATGTCATCAAGGTACACTACAAGAAATACCCCCAGGTAATCCCTTAAAATCTCATTTATGAAATTCTGGAAGACCGCGGGGGCATTACACAACTTAAAAGGGCATGACGAGGTATTCGAAATGACCTTCGGGCGTGTTAAACGCAGTCTTCCACTCATCCCCCTCTTTGATACGGATAAGGTTATACGCCCCCCCGTAGATCAAACTTAGAGAACCATTGGGCCCCCTGGACTTGATTAAAGAGAACAGGAATCAAAGGAAGGGGATACTGGTTCCTTACAGTGACCTTATTCAAGTTACGGTAGTCAATGCATGGCCTAAGACCACCATCCTTCTTCCCTACGAAGAAGAAGCCAGCACCTACCGGAGAAGTAGAGGGGCGAATGTAACCCTTGGCCAGGCATTCCAGGATATACTCTCTCATGGCTTCACGTTCGGGACAAGAAAGGTTAAATATCCTACCCTTGGGGAGCTTAGCTCCTGGTACCAAATCGATAGCGCAATCGTATTCTCTATGAGGAGGTAACACTTCGGAGGCCTCCTTAGAGAAAACATCGGCGAAGTCCTGAACAAACTCAGGTAGCGTGTTCACCTCCTCAGGGGGAAAATTGGAATTAACAGAAAAACATGACGTCAAGCATTCATTACCCCATTTGGTAAGCTCCCCAGTATTCCAGTCAAACGTGGGATTATGCAACTGCAACCAGGGAAGGCCTAAAACCAAATCGGACTATAATCCCTACATCAACAGTACAGAGCACTGCTCCAAATGCATGGAGCCAACAAGGAGTTCAAAAACAGGGGTATGCTGAGTAAAATAACCATTAGCAAGAGGAGTGTAGTCGATACCCACTACCGGGACAGGTTTAGGCAAATCAATCAAAGGCATAGCTAGAGACATAGCCAATTCCACAGACATGATATTAGCAGAAGACCCTGAATCCACGAAGGCACTGCCAGTAGCAGACCTACCACCAAAAGAGACCTGAAAGGGAAGCAAGATTTTATTACGTTTCATATTTAGGGGAAATACCTGTGCGCCCAAGTGACCTCCCCGATGATCACTTAGGCGCGGAAGTTTTCCGGCTGCTTATTCTTACGCCTAGGACAGGTGTTCACTTGATGCTTGTCATCCCCACAATAGAAGCAGAGACCATTCTTCCTGCGGAACTCTCTACGTTGTCGGGGGGACACGGAGGCCCCGAGTTGCATAGGTACCTCCAAGTCTTCCGTGGAAGAGCGAAGCAACGAGACCTCGGGAGGCATCATGGGGGAGTCAGAGGGGAAAACACAAAAACGTTCAAGTTGTCGTTCCCTGAGACGTCGGTCAAGTCGTACCGCTAAAGCCATAACCTGGTCTAGGGAGTCAGAAGAGGGATAGCTAACTAGCAGGTCTTTCAAGGCTTTCGACAGACCCAACCTAAACTGGCACCTTAAGGCAGGGTCATTCCACCAAGAAGCTACGCACCACTTCCTAAAGTCAGAACAATACTCCTCAACAGGTCTCTTACCCTGACGTAAGGTCACCAGCTGACGCTCGGCAAAGGCAGTCCTGTAAGTCTCGTCATAAATGAGTCCGAGAGCAGAAAAGAAACCATCAACGGAGGAAAGTTCAGGGGCGTCAGGAGCCAAGGAGAAGACCCACTCTTGGGGTCCTTCCTGGAGCCGGGACATAATTATACCCACCCGCTGGCTCTCAGAACCTGAGGAGTGAGGCTTTAAATGAAAGTAGAGCCTACAACTCTCCCGAAAGGAGAGAAAAGTCCTCCGGTCCCCTGAGAACCGGTCAGGCAACTTGAGGTGGGGTTCAAGAGGTGAGGGGCACTACCATGGTAGCGTCAGGCTGGTTGACCCTCTGAGCCAGGGCCTGGACCTGTAGGGAGAGACCCTGCATTTGCTGGGCCAGGGTCTCAAGGGGGTCCATAGTAGAGACAGGGACCAGGGTAGACTAGGTAATGGGCTGGGGTGATTATGTAATGATAGGGGTAGGGAAACGGACAAGTGAGCCCTAATCTACCCGCCACTCTGTCCCTGCCTACTTGTAACGAACCGCCCTAGGCGACGGGGTACAACTGGGCGGCGGTCCCTACGCTCAGTAAGTGCACGAGACAAACAGACAAGGGTACACAAAGCTAAGGGAAATGGGGCAGTTGCCCACGGCAACACCGTGAGCAACAAGAGAGGTGAACGAGCCGAGTCAAACCAGGAGTGTACGAGGTACCAAACGCAGAGCAGGAGAGTAGTCAGAAAGCCAGGGTCAGTATGGAGCAGGATCAAATAGTCAGGAGCTGTAGCTGGGCCAGGAAACCACACGAGAAGAATCACAATCAAGGAGGAACAGGAAAGGCAGGTATAAATAGACCGAGGGCAGGAGCTAGCTCTGTCTGGCCAGGCTGTGATAGGCTTTCCCACTCCTAAGCCTGCCAGCCTGAGTGGTGGAAGCTGGAGTCAGTCTCAGAGACATAGACTCAGGTGCCGACTGATTACCTATGGGCGTTAACCCCCGAAGCTGTGCCTGGCAGATCCTTTACACTAGGTATAGGGGCTTGTGATTATGTAATGGCAGGGGGTAGGGAAACAGACAGTGAGCCCTAATCTACCCACCACTCAGTCCCTGCCTACTTGCAACGACCCGCCCTAGGCGACGGGGTACAACTGGGCGACGGTCCCTACGCTCAGTAGGTGCACGACAGACAAACAGACAAGGGGACACAAGAAAAGGGAAATGGGGCAGTTGCCCACGGCAGCACCGTGAGCAACAAGAGAGGTGAACGAGCCGAGTCAAACCAGGAATGTACGAGGTACCAAACGCAGAGCAGGAGAGTAGTCAGTAAGCCGGGGTCAGTATGAAGCAAGGTCAAATAGCTAGGAGCTGCAGCAGGGCCAGGAAACCACACGAGAAGAATCACAAGCAAAGGAGGAACAGGAAAGGCAGGAATAAATAGACAGAGGGCGGGAGCTATCTCCGACTGGCCAGGCTGCGATAGGCTCTCCCACTCCTAAGCCTGCCATCCTGATGGTGGAAGATGGAGTCAGTCTCAGAGACATAGAACCAGGTGCAGACTGATTACCCATGGGCGTATACACAGAAGTTGTGCCTGGCAGATCCTTTACATTCACTTTTTTTCATAAAAGAGTCAGTTTGAAGACCGATTTCTTTGTAAAGCGACCATGAGAATGAAGAAACACACCACAAAATCTATCAGCCTGTTTCTCCTGTTTTTAAAAATACCCACATTGTGGCCCTAATGCGCTGCCTGGACACATGGCAGGATCCAAAAGGAAGGGAGCAACCGGAGGCTTTCAGGACTCATATTTTGCTCCAAAATGTTTTAGGCCCCACTGTACATTTGGAGAGGCTTTGAGCTGGCAGAACGATAGAAACTCCCCATAAACGACCCCATTTAGAAAACTAGACCCCATAAGGTATTTATTTAGGGGTATAGTGAGTATTTTGATCCCACAGTTTTTTGCTAAATTTAATGCATAACAGGTGAAAAAAAAATGATTTCACTTTTTTCATAGAAGTATCAGTTTGAAGACCAATTTCTTTGTAAAGCGAACCTCAGAATGAAGAAACACACCACAAAATCTATCACCCTGTTTCTCTTGTTTTCAAAAATACCCACATTGTGGCCCTAATGCGCTGCCTGGACAAACGGCAGGGCCCAAAATGAAGGAAGCACCCGGAGGCTTTCAGGACTCATATTTTGCTTGAAAATGTTTTAGGCCCCACTGTACATTTGGAGGGGTTTTGAGCTGCCAGAACGATAGAAACTCCCCATAAACGACCCCATTTAGAAAACTAGACCCCATAACGTAATTATTTAGTTGTATAGTAAGTATTTTGACCCCACAGTTTTTGCTAAATTTAATGCATAACAGGTGAAAAAAATAATAATAATTCCACTTTTTCCATAAAAGTATTAGTTTGAAGACCGATTTCTTTGTAAAGCGAACATGAAAATGAAGAAAGACACCCCAAAATCTATCACCCTGTTTCTCCTGTTTTCAAAAATACCCCCATTGTGGCCCTAATACGTTGTTTGGGCACACGGCAGGGCCCCAAAGGAAGGGAGCACCCGGAGGCTTTCAGGACTCATATTTTGCTTGAAAATGTTTTAGGCCCCACTGTACATTTGGAGAAGATTTGAGTTGCCAGAACGATAGAAACTCCCCATAAACGACCCCATTTCGAAAACTACACCCCTTAAGGTATTTATCTAGGGGCATAGTTAGCATTTTGACCACACAGGGTTTACGCTAAATATATTGGAATTAGTCTGTAAAAATTAAAATGCGCTTTTTTTCTGAAACAACATAGAAATTTTTAATATTTACAAGGAATAACGAAGAAAATGCACCCCAACATTTGTAAAGCAATGTCTCCCGATTACGACAATACCCCATATGTGGTAATAAACTGCTGTTTGGACCCACAGCAGGGCTCAGAAGGGAAGAAGCACCATTTGGATTTCACTGGAATGGTTTTCGGTGCCATGTCGCATTTACAATGCACTGGAGGGACCAAAACAGTGGAAACCCACCAAAAGTGACCCCATTTTGGAAAAACCTTCAAGGAATTTGAATGGGTCTTTTGCAGAGTTTATTAGAATTAGGGCGCGAAAATTGAATATCAAAATTTTTTCCACTAAAATGTTGAATTTTGTCATTTTCACAAGGGATAAAGGAGGAAAAAAAAACAACAATTTTTTTTATAAAGCAATTTCTCCCGAGTACGGAAATACCCCACATGGGGTCATATGTTTTTTCATGAGAAATTAATTAACCCTTTCAGGACTGATCCATTTTTTGCTTTCTTATTTTACATTTTCACTCCCCACTTTCCAAGAGCCATAACTTTTTTATTTTTCCATCAATAGAGCGGTATGAGGGCTTATTTCTTGCGGGAGGAGCTGCAGTTTTTATTGGTACCATTTTTTGGTACATAAAAAGTGATTAAAAAGTTGTATTACATTTTTTTTAGAGCTAAGGTGACAAAGAAAAAAAAACAGCGGTTTCAATTATTAATTTTTTTTAAGGTGTTCACTGTGCAAATTAAATAATGGTATATTGTACTAGTTCAGGCTTTTACGGACTTAGCGATACCAATTTTGTTCATTTTTTTTTTACATTACTTTAGAAGAAAAATGGGAAAAGGTTTTTTTTTTTTTTTTAACTTAAAAAAATAATAATAATTCTCACTACTAATAACTATAATTCTTCTACACATTTTATTAATCCCCTTAGGGGACTTGATCCAGCGATCATTGGATCGCTGGTACAATACACTGCAATACTAATGTATTGCAGTATATTGTTATTCTTACAGGCTTCTGTAACAGAGTGATCGCTGTTCCTGTCCGTTAGTCCCGGGTGTCAGCTGTTATACACAGCCGACACCCACAGCGTATGGAGCGGCCTCCGCACGTGAGACGGCTCCATACAACCCCCGCACCATGACGGGCAATTAAGTCATAGTGCGCAAAGGGGTTAATGCACAGCGGATGGTTCAAAGTGAAAATTGCAATTTTCCACCGATATGCCATTTTAGTGCATAATATGTTGCGCCCAGTTTGTGCCACAGAAGACAAATACCTCATAAAACGTTAAGCGGGTTCTCTCAGGTATGGCGATGCCATATATGTTGGCGCAAACTGCTGTTTGGGTACGCTGCAGGGCTCAGAAGGGAGGGACGCCATTTTGCTTTTGGAGCGCAGATTTTGCTTGGTAGTAGTTTTGTTTGGGGTTTCGCTGATATTTCAGTTTATAATGTGGGGGCATATGTTATCTGTGCGGAGTACATCAGGGTATATGTAATCTGTGCGGAGAACATCAGGGCATAATAAGAGGGTATAATAATGCAGTAAATAAATAATAATTCATAGATATGTGACCAGTGTCGCACTGATAAATGTCACCCGATCTTATCAGCTTTTGGACACTCTGCACATTTTGCATCACCATATTCTGAGAGCCAGGACTTTTTTATTTTTTCACCACCGGAGCTGTGTGAGGGCTTATTTGTTGCGGGACAATCTGTAGTTTTCATTATTACCATTTTGGGGTACATGCGATTTTTTTTTTATTACTTTTTATTACACTTTTTTGCAATCCTGACCAAAAAAACAGGAATTCTGACACTGTTTTTTAGGTTTTCTTTTTGCGGCATTCACCATACCCTATAAATGGAATTTTGACTTTATTATGCGAGTTAGTACGATTACGGCGATACCATATGTATATAGGTTTGGTCCTTTTTTTTTAGCGTTTGCACAATAAAATCACTTATTTATAAAAATAATAATTTTCTGTGTCACCATATTCTGAGAGCCATAATTTTTTTATTTTTTAGTCAAAAAAGCGGTGTAAGGGCTTGTTTTTTGCGGGATGGATTGAAGTTTTTATTGGTACTATTTTTGGGTACATGCGACTATTTGATCACTTTTTATTCTTTATTTAGGGAGCGGTGGTGACCAAAAAAAAAGATTCTGTCGTAGTTTTTTATTGATTTTTTTGGGGGTGTTCATCGTGCGGGAAAAATAACATTACAGTTTTATAGTTGGGGTCGTTACGAATGCGGTGATACCAAATATGTGTACTTTAAAGTGTTCATTTTTTTTCTATAATAAAAGTCTTATTATAGTAAAAAAAACAAACATTTTTTGTTTATATAACTTATAAACTCATTTTTACACTTTTTTTTTTTTTAAAACCTTTATTACTTATTTTTACTTGTTTTACTTGTCCCACTAGGGGACATTGAGACTTGCAGCTTTGATCGCTGCTAGAGTACATTACACTACACACGTAGTGTAATGTACTCTAACTGTCAGGGTATGTGCACACACACTAATTACGTCCGTAATTGACGGACGTATTTCGGCCGCAAGTACCGGACCGAACACAGTGCAGGGAGCCGGGCTCCTAGCATCATACTTATGTACGATGCTAGGAGTCCCTGCCTCGCTGCAGGACAACTGTCCCGTACTGAAAACATGATTACAGTACGGGACAGTTGTCCTGCAGCAAGGCAGGGACTCCTAGCATCGTACATAAGCATGATGCTAGGAGCCCGGCTCCCTGCACTGTGTTCGGTCCGGTACTTGCGGCCGAAATACGTCCGTCAATAACGGACGTAATTAGTGTGTGTGCACATACCCTCATTGTGACGTGACAGTCACACTGACAGGAAGCCTCGGGGGACCGGCAGGAGGCTGCTCCTCCGAGGCTTCCGTACATGGCAACCCGGAGGTCATTGTCTGATCTCCGATTGCCACGACAAGCATCGGTAGCCCCCACAATCACTTCGTGGGGGCTGCCGATGTGCTTCAAACCACTTAAATGCGGTGACGGCAATCCGTCGCCGCACTTAAGGGGTTAACTGCCGAAAGCAGCGGCGATGGTCCGCTGTCCAGCGAGACTGATGTCTCAGCTGTCTAGGACAGCTGTCAGCGCGCGTCTGTCACTCTGTGTTTACACAGAGTGACAGTTTGAAATGCTGACGAAAATGAACGTCAAGGTGCGGGAACTAGCAGCCGACCATGACGTTCATTTTCGTCATTGGTCATGAAAGGGTTAAATAAAAAGCATTACTGTCACCTACATTATAGCGCCCATCTCCTTATGTAGGAGATAGGGCACTTATAATGTGGTTACAGAATCTCTTTAAATAATTTTACAGTAAGGAGGTTACATCTAATTCATGATATCTCCCTATGTCCCCAGATATCACTATACCAAGATACTTTTAAGATACTTAAAAGTCTCTTCTCCAAAACCTTTATTTTCTAATATTTAATGTCCCCATCCAAAGGCAAAAGACCAGTCTTGCCCCAATTATTCTTTAGACTAGTCATTTTTCCAAATTCCTTTATCCCTGCCCTCACCCTGATGCAGCGTTCTATGCGTATTGCCTAAAAAGATCAACACATCTGCATATAATGATATTTTGTCCTCTCCCCCGCATCCAAAGCTCTCCACCATATCATCCTGCCTTATCTTGATGGTCAGTGGTTCTATATAGAGAGCAAAGATGATGGGAGATTGTCACAAAGGGTCTGTGGACCCACTGGGCCGTACCGCCTTGGCGGTAAGGCAGCTGGCCAACAGGGCGCAGGTGAGAGTCTATAGTTACATAGTTAGTACGGCTGAAAAAAGACACATGTTCATCAAGTTCAACCAAGGGACGGGAAAAAGGAAGGGAAACATTTCTACACATAGGAGCTAATACTTTTTTGTTCTAGGAAATTATCTAACCCTTTTTTAAAGCCATCTACTGTCCCTGCTGTGACCAGCTCCTGCGGTAGGCTATTCCATAGATTCACAGTTCTCACAGTAAAGAAGGCTTGTCGCCTCTGCAGGTTGAACCTTTTTTTCTCCAGACGGAGGGAGTGCCCCCTTGTTTTTTGAGGGGGTTTTTGTAAAGGATCTGCCAGGCACTACGTCTGTGGATACTCCCAGGATTAATCAATCGACACCTGAGGCCGGACCTCTTAGACTGACTCCGGCTCCCACCAATCAGGGTGGCAGGCTCAGGAGTGGGAGAGGCTATCGCGGCCTGGTCAGTCGGAGTTAGCTCCGCCCCCTGTCCATTTATACCTGCCGTTTTCTCTTCCTCATTGCTTGTGATTCTTCCTGGTTTCATGGCCCGGCTCCAGCCTTGCTCCAGCCTGCTTCTGCCTTGCTTCAGCCTTGCTACAGCTTCCGCTTATCCTGCTTCGCTCTGCCCCCGGCTTGCTTCCTGCTCCTTGCTCTGCGTTCGTATACTTCGTGACATCCTGATCCTGACTGGCTCGTTCACCACTCTGGTTTCCTCACGGTGTTCCGTGGGCTACTGCCCCTTCCCTTGCTTGTTCCCTGTTTGTATTCCCTTGCACTTAGTCAGCGTAGGGACCGCCGCCCAGTTGTACCCCGTCGCCTAGGGTGGGTCGTTGCAAGTAGGCAGGGACAGGGCGGTGGGTAGATTAGGGCTCACTTGTCCCCTTCCCCTCCTTCCTGCCATAACATAATCACAAGCCCATACCTAGTCTACCCTTTCTTCTACTCTATCATGGACCCCCTTGAGATCCTGACCCAGCAGATGCAGGGCCTCTCCCTACAGGTCCAGGCCCTGGCTCAGAGGGTCAACCAGCCTGACGCTGCCATAGTAGTACCCCTCGCCTCACCTCTAGAACCTGACCTCAAGTTACCTGACCGGTTCTCAGGAGACCGTAAGACTTTTCTCTCCTTTCGGGAGAGTTGCAGAATTTACTTCCGTCTAAAACCTCACTCCTCAGGTTCCGAGAACCAGCGGGTGGGAATCATTATATCCCGTCTCCAGGAAGGGCCCCAAGAGTGGGCCTTCTCCTTGGCTCCTGACGCCCCTGAACTTTCCTCCGTTGATCGTTTTTTCTCTGCCCTCGGACTCATTTACGACGAGACTGACAGGACTGCCTTAGCCGAGAGTCAGCTGGTGACCTTACGTCAGGGTAGGAGACCTGTTGAGGAATACTGTTCTGACTTTAGAAAGTGGTGCGTAGCTTCTCGGTGGAATGACCCTGCCCTAAGGTGCCAGTTTAGGTTAGGCTTATCTAACGCCCTGAAGGATCTGCTTGTTAGCTACCCCTCTTCTAACTCCCTAGACCAGGTTATGGCCTTAGCAGTACGACTTGACCGACGTCTCAGGGAACGACAGCTTGAACGTTTCAGTGTTTTCCCCTCTGACTTCCCTGCGATTACCCCCGAGGTCCCGTCTCCTCGCTCTTCCACGGAAGACTCGGAGGTACCTATGCAACTCGGGGCCTCCGTGTCCCCTCGACAACGTAGAGAGTTCCGCAGGAAGAATGGTCTCTGCTTCTATTGTGGGGATGACAAGCATCAACTGAACACCTGTCCCAGGCGCAAGAATAAGCAGCCGGAAAATCCGCGCCTAAGTGATCATCGGGGAGGTCACTTGGGCGCACAGGTATTTCCCGTTAATATGAAACGCAATAAAATTTTGCTTCCCTTTCAGGTCTCGTTTGCTCGTCGGTCTGCCACCGGCAGTGCCTTCGTGGATTCAGGCTCATCTGCTAATATCATGTCTGTGGAATTTACTATGTCTCTAAAAATGCCTTTTATTAATTTGCCTAATCCTGTCCCGGTAGTGGGTATCGACTCCACTCCTCTTGCTGATGGTTATTTTACTCAGCATACTCCTGTTTTTGAACTCCTTGTTGGCTCCATGCATTTGGAGAAGTGCTCTGTACTGTTGATGCAGGGATTATCGTCCGATCTGGTATTAGGTCTTCCCTGGTTGCAGTTGCATAATCCCACGTTTGATTGGAATACTGGGGATCTCACCAAATGGGGTAGTGAATGCCTGACGTCATGTCTTTCGGTTAACTCTATTTCTCCCCGTGAGGAGGTAAACACGCTACCTGAGTTTGTTCAGGACTTCGCTGATGTTTTCTCTAAGGAGGCCTCCGAGGTGTTGCCCCCTCATAGAGATTACGATTGCGCCATCGATTTGGTACCAGGTGCTAAGCTTCCTAAGGGTAGGATATTTAATCTTTCATGTCCTGAACGTGAAGCCATGAGGGAATATATCCAAGAATGCCTGGCCAAGGGTTTCATTCGCCCCTCGACTTCTCCTGTAGGTGCTGGCTTCTTCTTCATGGGGAAGAAGGATGGTGGTCTTAGGCCGTGCATTGACTATCGTAACTTGAATAAGGTCACAGTAAGGAACCAGTATCCCCTTCCTTTGATTCCGGATCTTTTTAATCAAGTTCAGGGGGCATAATGGTTCTCTAAGTTTGATCTACGGGGGCCGTATAACCTTATCCGCATCAAAGAGGGGGATGAGTGGAAGACTGCGTTCAACACGCCCGAAGGTCATTTCGAATATCTGGTCATGCCCTTTGGGTTGTGTAATGCCCCTGCTGTCTTCCAGAAAATTCTGAGAGATTACCTGGGAAATTTTCTTGTAGTGTACCTTGATGACATACTGGTGTTTTCCAAGGACTGGTCCTCCCACGTAGAGCATGTCAGGAAGGTGCTCCAGGTCCTCCGGGAAAATAATCTGTTTGCGAAAACCGAAAAATGTGTGTTTGGGGTACAGGAGATACCATTTTTGGGTCAAATCCTCACTCCTCATGAATTCCGCATGGACCCTGCCAAGGTTCAGGCTGTGGCGGAATGGGTCCAACCTGCCTCCCTGAAGGCGCTACAGTGTTTTTTGGGGTTCGCTAACTATTACAGGAGATTTATTGCCAACTTCTCGGTCGTCGCTAAGCCTCTTACGGACCTCACTCGCAAGGGTGCTGATGTCCTCCACTGGCCTCCTGAGGCCGTCCAGGCTTTTGAGACCCTCAAGAAGTGCTTTATCTCGGCCCCTGTGCTAGTTCAGCCCAACCAAGGGGAGCCATTTATCGTGGAGGTTGACGCGTCCGAGGTGTGAGTGGGGGCCGTCTTGTCCCAGGGTACCAGGTCCCTCACCCATCTCCGCCCCTGTGCTTACTTCTCCAGGAAGTTTTCGCCCACGGAGATTAACTATGATATTGGCAACCGCGAACTTTTAGCCATTAAATGGGCTTTTGAAGAGTGGCGTCACTTCCTGGAGGGGGCCAGACACCAGGTAACGGTCCTTACTGACCACAAGAATCTGGTTTTCCTAGAATCTGCCCGGAGGCTTAATCCGAGACAAGCTCGATTGGCGCTATTTTTTACCAGATTTAACTTCTTGGTTACCTATAGGGCTGGGTCCAAAAATATTAAGGCTGATGCACTGTCACGTAGTTTCATGGCCAATCCTCCTTCGGAGAAGGATCCTGCTTGTATTTTACCCCCTGGTATAATCGTTTCTGCCACTGATTCTGATTTAGTCTCTGACATTGCGGCTGATCAAGGTTCAGCTCCCGGGAACCTCCCTGGGGACAAGCTGTTTGTCCCCCTGCAATACCGGCTAAGGGTACTTAGGGAAAACCATGACTCCGCACTATCTGGTCATCCTGGCATCTTGGGTACCAAACACCTCATTACCAGAAACTATTGGTGGCCTGGGTTTCCTAAAGACGTTAGGGCTTACGTCGCCGCTTGTGAGGTTTGTGCTAGGTCCAAGACCCCTAGGTCCCGACCTGCGGGCTTACTACGGTCTTTGCCCATTCCCCAGAGACCTTGGACCCATATCTCCATGGATTTTATCACCGATTTGCCTCCATCTCAAGACAAGTCGGTGGTGTGGGTGGTAGTAGACCGCTTCAGCAAGATGTGCCACTTTGTGCCCCTTAAGAAACTTCCTAACGCCAAGACGTTAGCTTCTTTGTTTGTTAAACACATTCTGCGTCTCCATGGGGTCCCAGTCAATATAGTTTCTGACAGAGGGGTACAATTCGTTTCTTTATTTTGGAGAGCCTTTTGTAAAAAGTTGGAGATTGATCTGTCCTTCTCCTCCGCCTTCCATCCCGAAACTAATGGCCAAACGGAGAGGACTAATCAATCCCTGGAACAATATTTAAGGTGTTTCATCTCTGACTGTCAATTTGATTGGGTCTCATTCATTCCCCTCGCTGAATTTTCCCTGAATAACCGGGTCAGTAACTCGTCAGGGGTCTCCCCGTTTTTCTGTAATTTCGGGTTTAATCTGCGGTTCTCCTCCGTTTCTCCTGGTAGTTCCAATAATCCCGAGGTAGAGGACGTTCATCGGGAACTGTGCACAGTCTGGGCCCAGGTTCAGAAGAACCTAGAGGCGTCCCAGAGCGTACAAAAGATTCAGGCTGATAGAAGACGTTCTGCTAACCCCCGGTTTTTCGTCGGGGATCTGGTGTGGTTGTCGTCTAGGAACTTGCGCCTTAAGGTCCCGTCCAGGAAGTTTGCTCCCCGATTTATTGGGCCTTATAAGGTCATTGAAGTCCTCAACCCTGTATCCTTGCGTTTGGAGCTGCCCCCATCCTTTCGCATACACGACGTCTTTCATGCCTCCCTCCTTAAACGCTGCTCCCCGTCCTCGTCCCCCTTGAGGAAACCTCCTGTTCCCGTTCTCACCCCTGAGGGGGTGGAATTCGAGGTGGCCAAGATTGTGGACAGTAGGATGATCCAGGGCTCCCTCCAGTACCTGGTCCATTGGAGAGGATACGGGCCGGAGGAGAGGACTTGGGTACCTGCTCGAGATGTTCACGCTGGGGTATTGGTCAGTAGGTTCCACCTTCTCTTCCCCACTAAACCAGGTCCTCTTAGTAAGGGTCCGGTGGCCCCTCATAAAATGGGGGGTACTGTAAAGGATCTGCCAGGCACTACGTCTGTGGATACTCCCAGGATTAATCAATCGACACCTGAGGCCGGACCTCTTAGACTGACTCCGGCTCCCACCAATCAGGGTGGCAGGCTCAGGAGTGGGAGAGCCTATCGCGGCCTGGTCAGTCGGAGTTAGCTCCGCCCCCTGTCCATTTATACCTGCCGTTTTCTCTTCCTCATTGCTTGTGATTCTTCCTGGTTTCCTGGCCCGGCTACAGCCTTGCTCCAGCCTGCTTCTGCCTTGCTTCAGCCTTGCTACAGCTTCCGCTTATCCTGCTTCGCTCTGCCCCCGGCTTGCTTCCTGCTCCTTGCTCTGCGTTCGTATACCTCGTGACATCCTGATCCTGACTGGCTTGTTCACCACTCTGGTTTCCTCACGGTGTTCCGTGGGCTACTGCCCCTTCCCTTGCTTGTTCCGTTTGTATTCCCTTGCACTTAGTCAGCGTAGGGACCGCTGCCCAGTTGTACCCCGACGCCTAGGGCGGGTCGTGGCAAGTAGGCAGGGACAGGGCGGTGGGTAGATTAGGGCTCACTTGTCCCCTTCCCCTCCTTCCTGCCATAACAGTTTTACATGGAACAGGATTTCACCATATTTTTTGTATATGCCATTAATATATTTATATAAATTAATTATGTCCCCCCTTAGTCGTCTTTCTTCAAGGCTAAATAGGTTTAATTCTTTTAATTTTTCCTCATAACCTAAATTCTCCATGCCCCTAATTAGCTTCGTTGCTCTTCTGTAAAGGATCTGCCAGGCACAGCTTCGGGGTTAACGCCCATCGATAATCAGTCTGCACCTGCTTCTATGTCTGTGAGACTGACTCCATCTTCCACCACTCAGGGTGGCAGGCTTGGGAGTGGGAGAACCTATCACAGCCTGGCCAGACGGAGCTAGCTCCCGCCCTCTGTCTATTTATACATGCCTTTCCTGTTCCTCCTTTGCTTGTGATTCTTTTCGTTTGGTTTCCTGGCCCTGCTGCATCGTCTTGTACTATTGTCCTTGCTTCATTTTGACCCCGGCTTGCTGACTACTCTCCTGCTCTGCGTTTGGTACCTCGTACACTCCTGGTTTGACCCTGGCTTTACTGACTACGCTCCTGCTCTGCGTTTGGTACCTCGTACACTCCTGGTTTGACTCGGCTCGTTCACCACTCTTGTTGCTCACGGTGTTGCCGTGGGCAACTGCCCCGTTTCCCTTTGTTCTGTGTTTCCTTGTCTGGTTGTCTGTCGTGCACTTACTGAGTGTAGGGACTGTCGCCCAGTTGTACCCCGTCACCTAGGGCGGGTCGTTGCAAGTAGGCAGGGACTGAGTGGCGGGTAGATTAGGGCTCACTTGTCTGTTTCCCTATCCCTGTCATTACACATCTAGTATAACATTAAGCTTTCTCGCTTTCTACGTTATTTTCTCTAGGTTCTAAACTAAACCTTTTCCTGCATAGCTTTCTAACGATTTCTGCTGCGGTTTTGCCCCCACCCAAAACATTGGGCGGCATGTCCCTTCATCTTGGCTGGCCAGCACTTTGGGCACACGTACAGTAGCTCCAGATGTCCCTATGCGCTTTGCTAAATATTTTAGTCTGTCAAACGGGAGTTCCCTATGAACTCTGCTAAATCCTGGCCTACTAAACCCTTCAACCTACATTTAGACTGTCATTAGGGGTTCCCTTTGCACTCTGCTAAATCTTTTAGTCTGTCATAGGGGTGTTACCATATGCACTCTTCTAAGTCTTTTAGTCTGTCATTAGGATAGCCACGTATCTAATCTGTTTAACCCTAAACAGCTGCCAAATAAGTTACGTTAACCTACTTTGTGAAAAGGGATGGGTATGATTCATAACTGTCTAACTGTCTTAGGGGCCCTTAATAATCAGCAACTCATTAAGATTGGGCATCCGAAAATGAGCCTACATACACACTCTTCTGGCCAGGTGCGCCTCCTATGGGTCATAGTCTGGATGCGCGAAAGTCCTAACAATAACTTGGGCGGGGATGGTTACCCGTCACTTCTGCAAGGATCAATTTGCTACCTGATCTTAATAAAGACTAAACCCAGGGGCCGGAGGGAACACTTCGAACAGGCCGTTTAGTATTATCTCGGTATTTGGTTGTTTCTGTATGTCTTGGGATCAGAAAACGAACGCTTCCTTATCTCAGCCTCTCACAGATACACTCACAGATTCGTGTCTACTTACACACCTATTCCTATAACATACAACAACTCATAGACAAATGGTGTTCATGGTTCCCAAATAGTCAAAAGAGACAATACCTGGACGGCAGCTAAATCAAGAGAGAAGTGCACTGTAAGAATAACATTTCTTACTCACCGGTTTTGTGTTCAGTTCTCCGTCATCTACCTCCGATTGTCGCCTTCAATCTGTTTTGAGAATCCCGGACAAGAGCCCCCAAGTAATCTCGCTGCAGAATTTACGTTGTCCGTTAAAGTTGGACATCATCTGCATTTGTCTATAAGTTCCAAATTAGTGAATGCTCTCTCACTGGTGGATCTGAGAGAGGCCGGCCGGCCGGCCGGAGAGAGACCATGACACGCAGCGTCAGTGTTCAAACAGTCTCTGCCCTAGGGGGCGGATCCATCTTTATTTATAGGAAAATGAGAGTAGGCGGTAACCTCGACTTGCACATAAACATTCTAGATATGGTAATATCCCAATCTCCTCTTCAGTATTATATATCTTTAGCCATAAGAAATACAATGTCATCATGTTTTCTCATGTTGCCTTTGTAACAGCTGAAATGCAAAGCCATAAACCAAACGACTTAGAATAGAATAGCCATCACCCTGTAGGCTGTTTTAGCAGATCTTTGAGATTCAGTGACAACTGTCCGTCCATGTGAAGCAACTTTAGGTTCACACATTTAAAGATATTAAAATGTTTTTGACAAATCCGAACCCATCAAGGCGACGAGTGGAAGACAGCGTTCAACACCCGACACAGGCACTATGAATACTTTGTGATGCCTTTCGGACTGTGTAACGCTCCCGCGTCTTCCAGGAATTCATCTATAATATCTTTCGAGATCTCCTCTATGTCTGTGTTGCAGTCTATCTCGATGATATTTTTATTTCCTCCCCAGATACGACGACTCATCCGAGGCATGTCTGTCAGGTTCTACTGCAATTAATGGAAAATTGTTTCTATACCAATCTGGAGAAGTGTGTCTTTGAAAAGAATTCTCTGCCCTTCCTGGGCTACATTATCTCAGATCAAGGTCTCAGGATGGATCCTGAAAAAGCAAAGTCTGTCCTGGAATGGCCACGTTCTCAAAGCCTGAGGTCCATACAGCGTTTCCTGGGATTCTCCAATTTCTACCGCCAGTTTATCCCAAACTTCTCATCACTGACAGCTCCCATCTCTACCCTTACCAAGAAGGGTGGGAACGCCAAAGTGTGGACTCCAGAGGCAGAATCCGCATTTATTAGCCTCAAGTAAGCCTTCACTTCTGCCTCGATCCTCCATCATCCTGACGTGTCTCGGCAGTTGTCATTGGAGGTGGACGCTTCTTCTGTTCCAGAGGAGCTCCAAAGGAAAGGCAGTAGTATATGGCTATTACTTGAGACTGTTTTCTTCTGCAGAGCGCAACTACTCTATTGGGGATTGGGAGCTACTGGCTATCAAATTGGCTCTGGAAGAGTGGAGACATCTGCTAGAGCGCGCAGCTCACCTCATCCTGATCTACACCGACTACAAGAACCTCACCTATCTCCAGTCGGCTCAACGTCTAAACCCCCGTCAAGCCAGGTGGTCGCTGTTCTTCACCCATTTCCAATTTGTGCTCCACTACCGTGCCGCTGACAAGAATGTGAGAGCCGATGCCCTGTCCAGGTAATTTGAGATGGTCCCCTCGAAGTATCATAAACCCGTCCTGCATTGTCACTGCCAATCCTTTGCAGGTTAGAGACAACCCTCCAAGGAGGACTTTTGTTCGGTTGGCAGACACGAGAAGAATTCTCCGCTGGGGACACAGCTCTAAACTGGCTGGGCACGCTGGTGTTCTTAAGACCCGAGACCTGATTGCTTGTCACTTCTGGTGGCCCACGCTACCCAAAGATGTTGTGGACTTTGTTTCTTCTTCTTCTTTGTGCTTCTAACAAGGTTGCTTACTCCAAGCCTGCCGGCCTGCTCCAACCCCTGGCTGTACCCAATGTCCCCTGGCAGCACATTGCGATGGACTTTGTCGCAGTCCTTCCTCCCTCAGCAGGATGCATCACTGGGTGGTGGTGGACCGGTTTTTGAAGATGGCACATTTTATCCCGCTAACCGGCCTACCTTCAGCTCCCAGACTGGCGGGTCTCTTCATTCAGCACATCTTCCGCTTGCATGGCTTGCCCCTTTACATCGTGTCGGGTTCAATTTACCTCTAAATTCTGGAGAGCCTTCTGTAAGCTACTGGATGTGAGATTGGACTTTCCCTCAGCCTATCACCCCCAGTCCAATGGCAACTCGAGAAGATTAACCAGATCATGGAGAATTATCTCCGCCAATTCATCTCCTTACAGCATAATAACTGGGTACAGCTTCTTCAAGTTCTCGTATAACAACCACACGAGTGAGTCCACCACTTCTACAACATTCTACATTGTGTACAGTCAACATCCTAGTGTCCCTCTTCCTGTGTCAATTACTTCTCAGGTACCCGCTGCTGACTCTGCATTCGGGGACTTTCTGCAAATCTGGCAACAGACCCGGTCCTCTATTTTGCTGGCAGTCGATCGCATGAAGCAAAAAGTGGATAGAAAAAGAAGAGAGCTGCCTCAGTATCTTCCAGATACCAAAGTCTGGCTGTCCTCATGGAACATTCGTTTAAAGGTGCATTCATACAAGTTTGCTCCCAGGTTCCACTGACCTTTTGAGATATTGCAACAGATAAACCCTGTCTCCTATAAGCTTCAGCTGCCTCCTACCCACAGAATCCCCAACTCCTTTCATGTGTCCCTCCTGAAGCCTGTGGTCCTGAACTGCTACAATTAGACTCCCAGTCCCGCAATTGCTCCCAGCGGTTCATCTGATGTTTTGAGGTGAGGGAGATCCTGGACTGCAAATGGGTAGGAGGAAGGACTTTCTATTTGGTGGACTGGAGAGGGTTTGGTCCTGAGGAGAGGTCCTGGGAGCCGGAAGAGAACCTCGGTGCCCCTGCTCTAATTAAGTTCCTCTCTCGCTCTGACCCCAAGAAGAGGGGACGTAAGAGGGGGGATACTGTAGCATCCATGGCCGTGGACTGTCGGGTTTACCCATCCCCCGGACGGCTGCAGCCATGGATCTGTCAGCGCTGGCTCGCATCTCCTTGCCAGGAGATGCCAGTGCTTACTTCTGGTCCGGTCCGCTGTGTCCTGTAGGGTGCAAGTGCACGCTCGTGCCTAGTCCTTAAAGGGCAAGCACGCGCACAAATGGAATCGTCATCATCATCAACTGCCCATGATTCCCTGGACTATAAAAAAAGGGCCCTACCCTTTTGATCTTTGCCTGAGCGTTGTTAGTTTATCCCATTTCAGTCTTGCAAATGGTCCCTTAGTGTTATCCCGCTCCTGTTGTTACCCGTGCCCTGTTACCTGTATCCTATATCCCGTGCTGTGTTCTTGTTCATGAGCCTGTTAGTGTTGGCGTCGTGTCCCACTGCATATGCTGTCGTCTGCCATGTCCAGTGTCATCTTCCACATCCAGTGTGATCCGCCACGTCTGGCGCAACCTACTGCACCTGCTGTCATCCACCACATCTGGCGTAACCTGCTGCACCTGTCAGGTCTGTATTTCACACAGAGTAACCACCTCTGTAAATTGAAAGCTGAAGGCATGCCTGGAAAGAAGTACACCACACAGAGTAATGTTGGTAGACATCCCCTCCGTTAGCCAGGAGGAAGACTAAAACTTTTATTCAGAACAAAGAAACACAGAAAAAGAAAGACACATGCCTCCTCCCTAGAGATGTGGGAGTTCCCAAGCCCCCACCGGTTTCTCAGCTGTAACTTCTCAGACTCACTCTTCTTGCATTCCAGGGGCGGTGTCTTCCATAGGTGTGTCCGACATGAACAAAGAACTTATTATATATCAGTATATTACACAAAGAACTGAAATGTATATACATATGTTTGAGGATAATATTTTTCAAACAATATACATAGTAATGATCCCTGACACACCCACCTCCATCCATGCCAAAGGCTCGGCCACTGTCTGGACTATTCAGGTACCCTAGTGCGGGACTTTGTATTGCTGGGATGCTCTGTTGTTTTGCCAGCTGCCTTCCCGCTACGGTGGTGCGGCCTAGTGGGTCCCCATATCCACAGACCATGACACTGCTGCTCTAGGGTCCCTATAAAGAGCTTTTATCCAGTTTACAAATCTTGGTCCAAATACATATCCCGCCATCAAATGCCAAAAGAATAATAATAATAATCTTTATTTATATAGTGCCAACATATTCTGCAGCACTTTACAGTTCAGGGGGTACATTGCACAGACAACATCAGACATTGCATTTTGAGAAAACAAATTTACAATTCAAAACAAGAGGAGTGAGGACCCTGCTCGCAAGAGCTTACAATCTATGAGGAAATAAGGGAGACCCAAAATTAAAATAAACGCTTATTAAGTACAATGGTCCAGCCATCTTTTAATCATATGGGGTCAGGGCAGTACTACTAGTACTCCCGTCAGGGGCCCGGCCACATGGATGAAGAAAAGGGGCCCGCCGGGCTGTTGTCTCCCCCCCCCTCACAACGCTCACAGCCCCCCTCGCAACACCACCTTCATACCTGTTGTTGCTTCACATACTGGATGGGGAAGATGCAGCATGTGCAGACGCTCCGTGTGGAGATCCCGCCCCCCTGCCACCCCCTCTACACTGCTGACCGGACCTGCAAGCTGGTGGGTGTTTTCCTCTATCCATCCTGCTTCTCATTTCCCCTGACCCCATTTGTAGAAAGTATTAAGTATGTTACAATCACGCGGCCACACACCATATACAGATGCCACACTGAACTTTTGCACGCGCAAAACGCAGCGTTTTTTGCCTGTCGCAAAATGGACACGTTCGTGTGAATAAGGCCTAAGGCGATATTCAGACCAACGTGTGTGAAATCAGATGTGAAGAACGCCAGTTTTTCGTGACCGATTTGCAGCCGTGCGGGACCCGTTTTCAAAGATCTCTCATAGACTTGAGTCTATTGAGGGATCCATGAATACGCACAAAAATAGGACATGTCCTAGTTTTTACAGGCCCTTCACACGGTCCATTAGAACAACGACCATGTGAATAACCCCATAGAAATACATGAAGCCGTGTGACGGCCATTAAAAAAACGTCCTTCATACGGACGATTAACACGTTAGTCTGAATAAGCCCTGACTCATGTGAATGGGGTTTGTCAAAACCTCATGCACGTGCAGCATTTCACCCGACAAATAATTTTTTTTCAGCTTCCTAGGACATTATGCGGTACAATAAATGGTGCCATGAAAAACTACAACTTGTACCGCAAAAAACAAGCCCTAAAATAAAAAAAATTATAGCTTTTGGATGGTGGAGAGGAAAAACCAAAAGTTAAAATCTGAAAAATGGCTGAGGAGGGAAGGGGTTAAATCAGCTGTATGCCTATTAGGATATGTTCACACGCTTAGCAAAAACAGTCTGAAAATACGGATATTTTCAAGGGAAAATAGCTCCTGATTTTCAGAAGTTTTTTTGACGCGTGTTTTTCACGGCCGTTTTGGGAGCTGTTTTTTTTAAAAAAACAATGAAAAACAGCTCCAGAAACGTCTGAAGAAGTGACCTGCACTTCTTTTTCCCCAGTTGGTGTTAAGTTCAGCAGGCAATCCTTCATGAGTGCCAAAAGGCGGCTGTAAATTCTCACAAAGCTGGGATGGGAGCCATACACTATTGTTCAAATTATATTTTGCTACAACAGCCTCCAATTTATTGGAAAGACTAATGGGTGAGGCACTTGTATCAAATTTCCCTAATATCTGGCACAGGTTTGTCTTATCTTGTATGGAAAGCGTTGTGGATTGGGTAGGATTGTTACCATTAATAAGCAAATTGTCTCTTCTTCGTTTTTTTCCTTCAGACACAGGAGTAGAGAGAGAGGAACTCTGATTTGGGGTTGATTCTAGGTCTTCTGCAGTGCAGACAGGTTGTACTTGCCCCCCCCACCCCATTCCGATTTCTTTCCTGTTGTTCAGCAGATTTGCACACTTGTGGTTGACTACAATGCAGCCCCCCTGCACCACATCAATAAAAAGTTACTATAGTAACTCAGGCCGCGTGCCCCTGTTACTATAGTAACAGACTGTACTTACCTTCCTGGTTCCGGATCGCAGCGGAGGTCCTGACGTCAAGCGCTGTGCGCAGCGCATGACGTCACAGCGCTATGCGCCGCACACAACATTGAGAGGACAGGACCTCCGCCGCGGCTGAAGAGGAAGGTAAGATTAGTAGCCCTGACTGGAGGGGTCCGACTCCCGGGACCCGCCAATCAGCTGTTTTGAAGGGGCCGCAGCACTCATATGAGAGCGGCTTCCCCTTCATTCCGGTCACACTGTGAATCGGTGTTGGCGATTCACAGTGTGAGCGAGTAAGTGAAATGAAGGGGAGGCTGCTGTCGTACGAGTGCTGCGGCCCCTTCAAAACAGCTGATTGGCGGGTCCCGGGAGACGGACCCCGACACATCAGCTATTGATGAGGATAGGCCATCAATGTTTAGGGACTGCACAACCCCTTTAAGCCTACGATGTAACAGGCTTAGAGGGCCCATGAGACAGGATCACAGATTGTGTGATCCTGTCTGCTGGGCCCTGTATCTAAGCCAATCACATGGTAGGCTTAGATACATGGCCCATGTGTGATCCTGTCTGATGGGCCCTGTATATAAGCCTACCACACGGTAGGTTTAGATACAGGGCCCCAGCACACAGTAATCTTATACTGTGTAAGATTACTGTCTGCTGGACTCTATATCTAAGCCTACCTTGTGGTAGGCTTAGATACAGGATCCCACAGACCGTATCACACATGGGCCCTGTATCTAAGCCTAACATGTGTTACTAATCGGTTTTTTTTGTGTGTTTTCTTACAGGTTCGGTCGTTGGACTACGTTGGTTTCCAGGACGACTTCGATGACGGCTTTTTTTTATTATCAATAAAATAGTTAATGAGGGTTGTGTTTTTTTTTTTAATTTCAATAAAATATGTTTTCTATGTCTTTGTGTTTTTTTTTTAAACTATATTACTACCGCCTTAGTAATGGCCGCCGGCTGATTGACAGCATCCATTGCTAAGGCGGGGCTTAGTGTTAGCCGGTGCAGAGGCTAACACTAACCCCCTTTATTACCCCCGTACCCACCGCCACCAGGGGTGCTGGGAAGAGCCAGGTACCATCCAGTACTTGACCATCTGTAGTGATGGTTGGCCACTGGGGTGTCCGCAGGCTGGTATTATCAGGAGGGGAAAGGCCAAAAACAGTGGCCCTTCCCACCCTGATAATGCTAGGCTGCTGCTGCTGCTTTATTGTATCTGTCTGGTTATGAAAAATGGGGGGGACCACACGTCACTTAAAAAAAATAAAATAAAAAATAATTGGAAAGAACGATGTCGGGTCCCCCCCCCCCAATTTTCATAACCAGCCAGATACAACACAGCAGCAGCAGGCAGCATTACCACTGTTTTGGCCTTCCCCAGCCTAGTACTACCAGCCTGCGGCCGCCCCGGTGCCTGGCCGTCACTACAGATGGTCGGGTATTGGTTCGTACCAGACTCTTCCCAGTACCCCTGGTGGCGGTGGGTACCGGGGCAATAATGGGGGTTAGTGTTAGCCTTTGCACCGGCTAACGGCTAACACTAAGCCCCGCCTTAGTAATGGAGGTTGTCAATCAGTCAGCGGCCATTACTAAGGCGGTGATAATAAAGTTTAAAAAGATACAAGCACATAGAAAAAATATTTTATTGAAATAAAAAAACACAACCCTCATTAACCATTTTATTGAGAATAAAAAAACGCCGTCATTGAAGTCGTCCTCGAATCCGAAGTAGTCCAACAACCGAACCTGTAAAAAAACACAAACACACAAAAATAATCAGTAACACATAAAAAAGCAAAACAATTATTATTCTTACCTTTCCTGGGTCCAGCGCTGGAGCTGCAATGTCAGCGAGCTGAGTCCTGTATCTAATCCGATCATGTGTGATACGGTCTGCTGGGCCACTGTATCTAATCCAATCATGTGTGAAACTGTCTGCTGAGCCACTGTATCTAATCCTATCATGTGTGATACGGTCTGCTGAGTCATTGTATCTAATCCTATCATGTGTGATACTGTCTGCTGGGCCACTGCATCTAATCCTATCATGTGTGATACTGTCTGCTGGGCCACTGTATCTAATCCAATCATGTGTGATACTGTCTGCTGGGCCACTGCATCTAATCCTATCATGTGTGATACTGTGCTGGGCCACTGTACCTAATCCTATCATGTGTGATACTGTCTGCTGGGCCACTGCATCTAATCCTATCATGTGTGATACTGTCTGCTGAGCCAATGTATCTAATCCTATCCATAGTTTATAGGGTCGTAGTGGCATAGATATGATATGCTGTCTCCTGTACACACATTTTTTTTGGGTGGACAGATATGTATTGGGGCTATTTCCCCTGATGTTTTAAGTCCTTAGTGACGCCCCTGGCTGCTAGTGCTGCATTGTTGGGTCACTTAGGAGACCCAGCAATGCAGCTGAAAGCTGCGGACCGTCGGTCATGAGAAGTTTGCGGGGGGGGGGGGGGGCAACAAGAACTTTTGCATCGGGGCCTATGAGCCTTTAGCTACACCCCTTAATGCTCCCTTTGCCTTAATTGTAAAGTGGCACCATGCAATTGATTCTTTACCACTACCATAACATCATCATGTTTTGCTTCTCTCTCTTCTAGGGATGCAATTCACTGTTCTCGGAGTCTACATCTTTCTTCATACTCATCCAACTTAAAGGGGTTGTCCGAGATAAATTTTTATTTAAAAGTTAAACACACAATACACACATTAAATATTCCCTAATATACTTACCTGTGCAATCTTGCTTCTGTTCTCCGTTCTGGCAGCTCTTTTCTTCAGATCACCTGTCTTCTGACGTCACGTTTTCTTCCTCCTCCACTGTCGTGTCGTGTCCCGATCACATGGTCTCGCCCCAGCGAGACCTCGGATGGGACACGACACGTCACTGGAGATGTGTCGTTTCTGCGGGTGCCCGCCCAGCCTATGCAGCTTTTTTTCACTGTGAGCGCGCCTATGCGTGTTCACAGTGAAAAAAGTGAAGAGGGACGGCACCCGCGGACTAGAGAGGTACAGTGACCTCTGTACTTTTAGTTCTTCCCCTATCAAAGCCTACACATAGTAGGCTTTGATAGGGGATCAGACAACTCGATGCAGCACACGGGTCGCATGCAGCCCTTGAGGCTGTTATCTGCGGCCCGCGGGACACCGTTGCGCCGTAGCACCGAGCAGGCCCAAGGAGGAGCCGCACTACGCTATTATAGGCTCTGCTACGATGTCAGGAGTCCCGGAGCAGAGCGTATAATATTAAACTGTAAAAGATCTTCTGGGGTCCTGTATCTAAGCCTACATTGTTAGGCTTAGATACAGTGGCTAAAAAAAATTGTCACACATGGAGCCTGTATCTAAGCCTAACACAATGTATGCTTAGATACAGGACCCCAGATGACATTCTTTTTATTCCTGTATAAGATTTGTGTTTTGGGGCCCTGTATCTAAGCCTAACATGTATTCTTAGATACATGGCCCATGTGTGACACTGTCTGCTTGGGTAATGTATCTAAGGCTACCTTGTGGTAGGCTTAGATACATGGTCAAACAGACAGTATCACACATGAGCAGTGTATCTAAGCATCACTTTTTTTTTCTTAGTTATGTGTTTTTTACAGGTCAAGGACTACTTCAATGACACCCTTTTTTATTTTTAATAAAATCGTTAACCAGTGTTGTGTGTGTTATTTCATTACAATATTTTTTCTATGTCCTCATTTATTTTAAAATGTATTACTGGTTCATTACTGTCTAACAGCGTCCATTAGTAAGGCTTCATGCACACGAGCGTGTGTATTTTACACGCGTGAAAAACTTGCGTCAATCATGTCTGTGTGTGTGCGTTACGGCGGATTTACACGAACGTGCTATACGTCCGTGCAACCCGCGTGGTTTTCACGCGGGTCGCACGGACCTATGCAAGTCTATGGGGGCATGCAGACTGTCCGTGAGTTTTACCCAGCGTAAGTACGCTGCGTAAAACTCGCGACATGTTCTATATTTCTGCGTTTTTCGAGCATCACGCACCCATTGAAGTCAATGGGTGCGTAAAAATCACGCGCACCACACAGAAGCACTTCCGTGGGACGTGAGTGATTCGCGCAACAGCAGTAAAAAGTATGAATGTAAACAGGAAAGCACCACATGCTTTTCTGTTTACAAACATCCAAACGTAGTGTCATAATGATGGCGGCTGCGCGAAAAGCACGCAGCCGCGCATCCATGTGAACATGACACGGAGCTGTCAAGTGCATTTTGTGCACGCAAAACGCCACTGTATTTGCATGCGCAAAACGCACACGCTCGTGTAAATCCGCCCTTATGCATCAGTGTGCTTTTCGATTGTCATGTGTTATTCACGCACTCACAAAGCCAGCACATTTTTTTCATCTAACAAATTGTGTAAATCACGCACCAAACACGTGTGTGCGGTGCGTGGTTTTCACGCAGGCATTGACTTCAATGTGAGTGTAGGTGCAGGATAACGCACCAATAGAGGACATGCAGTATGTTTCACGCAGCGGACTCTCGCTGCGTGAAAAGTCACGCATGTGTCAACGGCCCCATTGAAATAAATGGGTCGCGTGTGTTGTGCGTTTTTTCAAAGCACAGCACACGGACGTGATTCACGCTTGTGTAAATCGTGCCTAAGGCCCCATTCTCAACAGGGTGAATCTCGCCCGTGTGCTGATCGTGAAAACCACGCACAGCACACGCGACCCATTATTTTAAATTGGCCTGTTTTCATATGCGTTTCTCACGGGCGTCAATCTTACACGCAAGTGTGCATGAGGCATAAGACGGGGCTGGACGAACGCAAAAAAAGCCGCAAACAACGCCGCAAAAAACAATAAAAAAACAACGCCAAAAAGGCTACGATAAACGCGGGGAAAAACATAAAAAAAAAAACATGAAAAAAACAGCAAACAAAGAGGCAAAGAACGCCACGAAAAACGACAGGGAAAACGCCACGAAAGACGCAATGAAAAATGCAGAAAAAAAAAACCCCAAAAAAATACGCGAAAAGCGTTGAAAAAAAGGCTATGATAAACGACACGCAAAACGACGAAAAAAATATAGTGGAAAATGACGCGAAAAAGGCCGCAAACAAAGAGGCAAAGAAGGCTGCGAAAAAAAACGGGGAAAACCACACGAAAGACGCAATGATAAACGACGCGAAAAAAAGGATACGATAAACGAAACGAAAAACACATTCAAAAACATCGCAAAAAAAGACGCAAACAAACAAGCAAAAAACGCCAAGATAAAGTCAGGGAAAAACGCCCCGGAAAAAATCGGCAAAGAAAAACGCAAACAGCGCACAAAAAATGCCGGGAAAAACGACGCAAAAAACAACGTGCAGGGAGAGGTAAATCTGCCGCAAACTTCAAGACGGAATTTTGAGGCAGATATTGTTCCTGCCAAAAAACTCTGTGTGAACAAAGCCTTAGTGGAGAGAGACATGAGATAGAGGAGGGCGGACAAGGGTTAGGGTATGTTCACACGAGGGCGTCCGTAACGGCTGAAATTACGGGGATGTTTCAGCCTGAAAACATCACCGTAATTTCAGCCGTACCGGCATGTGCAGGCGCTTGAACGCCGCGTCCATTAGGGGCGTAATTGGCGCTGCTATTCATTGGAGTCAATGAGTAACGGCTCCAATTACGGCCAAAGAAGTGACAGGTCACTTCTTTGACGCGGGCGTCTATTTACGCGCCGTCATTTGACAGCGGCGCGTAAATTACGCCTCGTGTGAACAGACAAACGTCTGCCCATTGCTTTCAATGGGCAGATGTTTGTCAACGCTATTGAGGCGCTATTTTCGGACGTAATTCGGGGCAAAAACGCCCGAATTATGTCCGTAATTAGTGCGTGTGAACATACCCTTAGGGTAGACACGAAGAGGTGAAAAGAGAAATAAAACATAAATGTGAAAAACATAATGGGGGGGGGTAACATTTGCTCATCATCCTTCAAGAATGTCAGCAAGAAGACAAGTCCAGTGAAGGAGGTCAGCGGGGAGGAGCAAGGACAGCTCACATGAACTCTTGGAAGGTACGTGCACGCTCATTGCAGCCTGCAATGAGCGTGCACGTGAAAAAAGTTTCATCACAAGGAAAGATCAACAAACCAGAGCTGAACTGCATGTAAACAAACTGTGCTGAATTCAAAGAAGAAATGTGTTAAGTAGAATTTTTTTAAAAAATAATGCTTTATTTAGGTTGTCTGTATAAGGGGTAATGTATGACAGAGTTTTTGAAAAAATGTTGGGATCTCGGACAACCCCTTTAACATCCAAATTACAATTCTGTTGTACCAATCTATCCACCTCATCTCCCAGATCTTCACAATTATCATTTCCAGCACTAGCAATAGCCAAAGTGACTTCCTGTTCAAGTTTATCCAGTTCACCTCTTAACTGAGGCTTCTCTGAGTACCATTGCAATTCCTTCTGTTCTGCAATCTCTTTCATTTTCATTAGCATGCTAAAAAAAATTGCTAACTTCCCTTTTTTTACTTACTTGTCTAACCTTTTACTTTTGCTGCTCTCATTCTGCCAATCACATTGTTTTATAAGGCAATTAAAGTGATGTGTTAATGCATCATCCACACAAGTTTTGAAACAAGCAGATGCATACTTCTCAATAAAATTACTCACAACTTCCATGTTATTTACAATTATTATTACAGAAGAACTCAGCAACCAATATCAAGATATCACACAGAAACATACAAAACAAACAAATGCAAGGACCAGTGAATGATCATTCACTTACAACAGGGATTCGGATTTAATATAATCCTTCCTAAGGCTTCGTTCACATCTGCATCAGGGTCCCATTCTGACGTTCCGATGGAGCTTTCCATCGGAATAGGACCCTGACTGACATAAACGAAAACCAAAAGGTTTCCGTTTCCATCAACATTGATTTCAATGGTAACAGATCCGTTGCCAACGGTTTCCGTTTGTCTCTGTTGTCGTTTTGACGGAATCAATATTGTAGTCCACTACGCTATTGAATCCATCAAAACGACGAAACCCTTGCACAATGGAGACAAACGGAAACCATTGGCACCCGATCCATCACCATTTAAATCAATGGTGATGGAAACGGAAACCTTTGGTTTCCATTTGTGTCAGGGTCCCGTTCCGACAGGACATCGGAACTAGACCCTGGCGCAGATGTGAACGAAGCCTAAGGAAATCACACTCTATAACAAACCACAATCAGAGTCTCATGACTTCACCTACACTTGATTGACCGTATCTCATCTACTCGATCCAATAAAGATCGAAGATCCAGGCCAAGAGTGATCCCCTATAGAAGCATAAGGCTACTTCCTCTTAACTCAGATATTATCCTGACCTCACTTTCCTCTTAGAGGTTTTATCCTTTAGATCTTATGAAAACTTCAATCAACAGGGTAATAACCCTAACTTGCCAGCAACAACTTAACAAATAAATAAAATATAAAAAATGAACATGAGTTTGCGTATATCACATGTAGTATGCTGCTCAATGTTAACCCCTTCCCGCAGCTTGACATAACTGCATGTCAAGGTGAGCAGTAACTTTGTGCACTGGACTAATTCAAGTCCCCTAGAGGGTCTAATAAAATGTGTCAAATAAAAATAAGTAAATAAAGTTCTTATTATTGAAAAAAACGATAAAAATTTAAAGACTAAAGAACAACCCTTTTCCCATTTTTTCTCTAAAGTAATGTAAAAAATAAAAAAATACACAAAATTAGTATTACTGCATCCGTAAAAGTCAGAACTATTACAATATACCATTATTTAACTCACACAGTGAGCGCCATAAAGAATTTAAAACACCAAAATCACTGTTTTTTGGTCACGTTAGGTCTAAACAATTTTTGAGGAAAAAGTGCTCAATAAGGTGTATGTACCAAAAAAATTTTACCAATGAAAACTATAGCTTGTCCGGCAAGAAATAAGCCCTCACACCTCTCAATCTTTAAAAGTAGTAAAATATTTTAAAAAAATACATTCATTTTCACGGCCCTAATCTAAAAAATTCTGCAAAAGATCTGTGAGGTCTAAATGCTCACTATACCCCTAGATAGATTCCTTAAAGGAACAGTGTCATCACAAATTATTTTTTTTATATGTTAAAGATGTTAGTGCTTTATTAAAAACGTTTATATTCATTTGTGTGTTTGTGTTTTACTTTTTCTTATTTTTACACTTTTTCTTCCCTATGGGGGCTGCCATTTTTTGTTCCATTTCTGTGTGTCGATTAACGACACATACAGACATGGAATACGGCAGCCACAGTCCCATAGGGACTGCGAACGGCTCCCGTCCCATTGACTGCAGTGTACGGCGTCTGTGTGGGAACTGCGCATGCGCCGCTCCCACACAGTCCTATTCGAAATTGGCGCCGTCCGGCGCCATTTTCCTGTGGACCGGAAGTCGCGGCCGGACAGTAATACTACTTCCGGTCGCGGCTTCCGGATTTGTGCACTTGCACCAGCGGCAGCAAACGGAGCGGACGGGCCGGAGGGAGCCGCGGCGGCAGGAGCAGGTAAGAGATTTCAATGTATGTTCGTGTTTGTGTGTGTTTACTACTGTATGTAAACCTACTACACTGTGGGTTAGCTCAAAAAATGGCGACACACAGTGTAGGAGGTTACACCGTTCAAACCCCTCGTTTATCCCGGCACAAGCCAGGATAAAGGAGGGGGGGATGCTGAGAGCTCACTAGAGCGAGGGCTTTTAACCCAATGTTGCAATGCTGCAATTTTGGGAACAGCTCCATCTAGTGACCAAAAATGGGTAGTATTATAAATTAGAAATAATTTATAATATTTCCTGACTCATGCAAAAAAATAAAAAAAATTTGAACAATGTTTAATCACCCACACACTAAATGTTTAATTTTTTTAAAAAAAACATGTTTTTCTGGCAACACATTCCCTTTAAGTGGTGTAGTTTTCCAAATGAGGTCACTTTTGTGGGGTTTCCCCTGTTTTTGTCCCTCAGGGGCTTTGCAAACGTAACATAAATATTTCAGCTAAATTTGAGCTCCAAAAGCCAAATATCACTCCTTCGCTTCCAAGCCCTGGTGTGGGTCAAAACAGCAGTTTAATACCACATATGACATATTGCCGTAATCGGCAGAAATTGCTTTACAAATGTTGGGGTGCTTTTTCTCCTTTATTCCTTGTAAAAATAAAAAATGTCTATGTTATTTCAGAAAAAAAGTAGATTTTCATCTTCACAGACTAATTCCAATGAATTCAGCAAAAAAAAACAAAAAAACTGTGGGGTCAAAATGCTAACTATACCTCTAGAATTTTTTTGGACGGGTGCAGTTTTTAAAATTAGGTCACATTTGGGGGGGGGGGGGGTTTCCAATGTTTTAGTCCCTCCAGTGCATTGCAATGCGACATGGCACTGAAAACTATTCCAGCAAAATCAGCGTTCCAAAATCCAAATGACGCCCCTTCTCTTCTGAGCCATGCTGTGGGTCCAAACAAAAGTTTATTACCACATATGGGGTATTGCTGTACTCGGGAGAAATTGCTTTACAAATGTTGGGGTATTTTTTCTCCTTTATTCTTCGTAAAAATAAACATTTTTAAGTTTTTTTCAGTAAAAAAGTAGATTTTTATCTTCACAGACTAATTCAAATACATTTAGATAAACTCCTTGAGGGGTTTCCAAAATGGGGTCACTTTTGGTTTTGTTTTTACTGTTTTTGCACCACAAGACCTCTTCAAACCTGACATAGTGCCTAAAATATAGTAAAAAAAAAAAAAGGAGGCCACAAAATTGTCTGGGTGCTCCTTTGCTTCTGAGGCTTGTGTATCAGTCCAGTAGCATACTAGGGCCATGGATATTTCTAAAAACTGCAGAATCTGGGCAATAAATATTTAGATGCATTTCTCGGGTAAAACTTTATGTGTTACAGAAAAACTGTATTACAAATGAATTTTCGCAAAAAAAATATACATTTGAATATTTCACCCCTACTTTGCTCTAATTCCTAAGAAATGTCTAAAGGGTTAAAACACTTTCTTAATGTTGTTTTGGATACTTTGAGGGGTGCAGTTTTCAAAATGGGGTCTTTCTAATATATAAGGCCCTCAAAGCCACTTCAGAACTGAACTGGTCCCTGATAAAATAGCCTATTGAAATTTTCATGAAATTATGAGAAATTGCTGCTTTCCAATCTGTGATTATTGTGGACCCACTGGGCCGTACCGCCTTGACGGTATGGCAGCTGGCCATCAGGATACAAGTCGCAGTCTATAGTTCGTATAGGTGTACCTGTGGTAACTTCAGACAGTAGCAGGATAGGCTCGAATGGGACCTTGGCAGCAGGCAGACACCAGGTGTGGTGTAACAAGACAGGCGTATTATACAGCACAACACGACTTCAACTCTACACGGCACTGGAACAAGATAGCATGGGATACAGGGTACAGGTAGCAGGAACAGGAACACTGGAACTGGAAAACACTCAAGGGACCATTTGCAGAGACAGACACATGTAGGTACAAACAACGCTCAGGCAATGCAGGAAGGGGCAGGGTCCTTCTTATAGTCCAGGGTGATCTGGGAGCAATCAGCTCAAATTTAAAACGTGTGTGCTCTGGCTCATTGAGGCCAGGAAAGAGCTGAAGCGCACGCCCTAGTGGTCACTGCAGGACAGGACGGCCGCATGTGCTGGCATCTCTGGGGAGGGCGACGTCTGCAAGATGATAGGAGTCTGTGACCGCGGACGTTACAGTATCCCCCCTCTTACGCCCCCTCCTCTTGGGACCAGAGCGAGAGAGAAACCTCTTCAGGAGGGTAGGGGCATTGAGGTGCTCCTCTGGCTCCCAGGACCTCTCTTCTGGACCAAACCCCCTCCAATCCACCAAATAAAATGTTCTTCCTCCTACTCTCTTGGTGTCCAGGATCTTCTTAACCTCGAATGTATCCAATGAACCGCTGGAAGCAACTGCAGGACTAGGAATCTTGGTGTAGCAGTTCAGGATCACAGGCTTCAGGAGGGAGACATGGAAGGAGTTGGGGTTCTTGAGGGTAGGAGGCAGCCAAAGCTTGTGGGAGACAGGGTTGATCTCGAAGGGTCCGAGGAACCTGGGAGCAAAACTTGCATGATAGCACCCTCAGCCAAATATTTCTGGAGGACAGCCAGACCTTGGTACCCGGAAGAAACTGAGACGGCTCTCTTCTCCTCGTATCTGCCTTTTACTTTGTGCGAGTCAGCTGCAGGCACCTGGGACGAAGCAGACACAGGGTGGATGTTTGGGGTAGACTATGAAGAATGGTGTGGAGGCGGTGTACTCACTTGTGTAGTTGTTAAAGGAGAACTCGGCCCAAGGAAGAAGCTGCACCCAGTCATCATGCTGCCTGTTGATGAAATGTCGTAAGTAGTTCTCCATAATCTGATTTATCCTCTAAACTTGGCCATTGGACTGGGGGTGTTAGGCTGAGGAAAAGTCCAACTTTATATCGAGGAGTTTACAGAGGACCCTCCAGAACGTTGAGGTGAACCCCCCGATCAGACACGATATGCAGAGGTAGGCCATGCAGGTGAAAGATGTGTTGGATGAAGAGGTTGGTCAGTCGAGAAGCAGAAGGTAGGCCGGTCAGTGGAACAAAATGAGCCAACTTTGAGAATCCACCACCACCCAGACCATACTGCATCCAGCAGAGGGAGGCAGACCCGTGACAAAGTCCATTGCAATATGCTGCCAGGGAGCATTGGGCACAGGCAGCGGCTGGCCAGCCGGTTTGGAGTGAGCAACGTTGTTTGCTGCGCACACCGTGCAGGAAAAGACAAAGTCCATGATGTCTTTGGGCAGTGTGGGCCACCAGAACTGACGGGCAATCAGGTCTCGAGTTTTACTGACACCCGCGTGACCTGCCAGTTTAGAGCTGGGTCCCCAGCGGGGGATTCTTCTTCTGTCTGCCAGATGCACAAAAGTCCTCCCAGGAGTAATAGCCACATACCATTGTCTTGCCTTTGGGGCCTCTCTGAAGCAGAAGTGTGCCAGCACCAACAGAGGAGGCGTCCACCTCCAACGAAAACTGTGGAGATACATCAAGATGATGGAGGATTGAGGCTGATGTGAAGGCACTCTTCAAGCTATTCAATGCGGTCTCTGCCTCTGGAGTCCACACCTTGGCATTCATGCCTTTTTTAGTGAGGGTAGAGATGGGAGTGGTAAGTGAGGAGAAGCTTGGGATGAACGGTCGATAAAAGTTGGTGAATCCCAAGAAACGCTGTATGGCCCTTGAGCCTTGCAGGCGTGGCCATTCCTTGACAACCTTTACCTTCTCAGGATTCATCTTGAGACCCTGATCCAAGATAATGTAGCCCAAGGGTAGAGACTTTCTCTCGAACACGCACTTCTCCAGCTTGGCATAGAAGATTCTCCCTTAATCGAAGCAAAACTTGACAGACATGTCTCGGATGAGTTACTGGAGCTGGGGAAAAAATCAGAATGTCATCGAGATAGACCACACGACAGACATAGAGGAGGTCTCAGAAGACGTCATTGACGAACTCTTGGAAGACCGTGGGAGCGTTACACAGGCCGAAAGGCATTACTAGGTATCCATAATGTCCGTCATGGGTGTTAAATGCAGTCTTCCATTCCTCACCCCGACAAATCCAGATTAGGTTGTAAGCACCAGGCAGGTCTTGTTTAGAAAACATTGTGGCTCCTCGTATGCGATCAAACAGTTCTAAAATCAATGGCACCGGATATCTATTTTTTACCGTGATCTGCTTGAGACTTTGGTAGTCGATGCAGGGTCGAAGAGATCCATCCTTCTTTTTGAAGTAGAAGAGGAACCCGGCTCCTGCCGGGGAAGAGGACTTCCGTATGAAGCCCCTCTCCAGTTTCTCATTAATATAGGCGGAAATGGACTGAGTCTCTGGCAAGGAGAGAGAATATACCCTACTACGGGGAAGGGATGCACCAGGAATCAGCTTGATAGGACAGTCATATGGTGTGGGGGCAGCATCTCCGCTTCCTCCTCCTTCCGAGAATGTAGAATAATGACGAGGCAATCACGCCAAGGACTGAGGCAAAGGAGGCTGGGCAGGATGAATCTGTACCAAGCAGCGGCTGAGACACTCGGGATCCCACTGGAGGACCTCTCTAGAATTCCAGTCTAGGACTGGGGCATGTAGTCAGAGCCAGGGTAGGCCCAGCAGCACAGGGTTAATGGCCTTAGACAGGACAAAGAATGATATGAGCTCGGAATGAAGGGCTCCCACTTGGAGTTTCAGTGGCTTGGTCACAGCTACAACCGGGTCTGGCAGAGGTAGTCCATTCACTGATGTAACTCCAGAGGAGTTGTGGGCAACTGGAGAAGATCCACCAGGTCTTTACGAATGAAGTTAGCTGCAGATCCAGAGTCCAGATAAGCAGAGACCTGGTGTGTTTTTTCGCCGGACACTATGGTCATGGGAATGGACAATTTAGAAGAAAACTTTTCTTCACCCAGTGTTGTCTCTCCAAAGAACCCTAGGCTCAGGGCTTTTGAGGCCGCAATACAGAGTCCTGAAGTGCGTCTGCGTTGTTTCTCCTGGGTAGACAGCTTGGAATGGTCCATCCACAAAAACTCCTTTGGAGGAACAGCTGATGAAGACAGCAAGGGTTGCTGCAAAGTAGGAGCCGGGCTAGGGGGTCCTCCCTCCCGACAGGCCTCTTGGAACCGTTCTCGGATTCTTATGTCAATCCGGGCGGCCAGAAGGATAAGGTCATCCAGGGTAGATGGCAGATCTCGGGCGGCAAACTCCTTCTTAATCTCAGGGGACAGTCCCTGCCAGAAGTAGCCACCGAGGCCTTATTGTTCCACAACAACTCTCCTGCCAGGGTGCGGAAATGGATGGCATACTCAAAATGTCCGTAGGAACCCCTGGAAGTCACTGGTCTCTGGTCCTTGTCTCTCCCAGATCGGGTTTGCCCATGCTAGGGCCCTCCCAGTGAGGAGAGAGATGATGAAAGAGACCCTTGCGCCATCAGTAGAAAATGCCCAACTTCAGAAGGTAGCAGGATAGACTCGGATGGGACCTTGCAGCAGGCTGACACCAGGCGTGGTGTAACAAGACAGATGTAGTATACAGCACAACACGACTCCAACTCTACACGGCACTGGAACAAGATAGCATGGGATACAGGGTACAGGTAGCAGGAACGGGAATACTGGAACTGGAAAACACTCAAGGGACCATTTGCAGAGCCCGAGACGGGTAGGTACAAACAACGCTCAGGCAATGTAGGAAGGGGCAGGGCCCTTCTTATAGTCCAGGGTGATCTGGGAGCAATCAGCTCAAATCTAAAACATGTGTGTGCTCTGGCTCATTGAAGCTGGGAAAGAGATCGAGCGCACAATCTAGTCGTCACTGCAGAACAGGACAGCCGCATGTGCTGGCATTTCTGGGGAGGACGACGTCACCGCTGCTAAAGTTCTAAGCCTTGTAACGTCCTTGAAAAATAAAAGAATGTTCAAAAAACAATGCAAAACATAAAGTAGACATATGGGATATATGAAATAGTATCTATTTTGGGTGGTATTACAATCTGTCTTACAAGCGCATACATTTAAATTTATAAAAATGATAATTTTTGCTAATTTTCTCTAAATTTTGGTGGTTTTCACACATAAATAATTTATCAACCAAATTTTTTTCTAAGATAAAGTACAATATGTAATGAGAAAACAATTTCAGAATCACTTGGATACATGAAAGCATTCCAAAGTTATTACCATAAAAAGTGACACGTCAGATTTTAAATAATCGGCTTCGTCCTCAAGGCCAAAACTGGCTCAGTCCTGAAGGGGTTAATGTTTATCTTAAAGTTGTTATTTTTATCTTATAATGTTTTTCTTCAATTGAATTACCTGATTAAGATAAACTAATGATTATGCAGCTAAAAAAACTGTTCTCCACATGAAGTGTCCAACTGTGAGCAGAAGGCATGAAAACCAGATTCTGATGGAATGTGGACGGATAAAGGAAAGTAAACTGGTAGCACCCAAGGCACTCGCATTGATGGTGTGTGACCTCACATATGCCTCCAAGACTGCAAAGATTAATTTGGTAAGATCTAACTGGTATGTCCCAGGTTTTACAGCTGTAACTGGTAAATTCTCTTAGAGCTGTTTGATTTGCCTACAGAACAGTCCTGGCAGACTGATGCCAACCTTATGATCATACCCGCCTCCCACGAAGAGACCTTGAGAGGCCTTCCCAGGTAATACAAGTTGTTTTTAGCTTCCTAAGATATTAGGTATATTTATAAGGGGGTTTGAATCTCAGGGTAGGTAAGAAAAAAATTGGTTTGAGACACTTGCCCGATAAATTATATGGAATCTGTGAATATTACTGTGGTAAGAGCTGTTACAGGTAATCAGCTCAGATCATGGTACAAATCCCAAGTGCAAAATAAAATCTACCCAGTAGCTGCACATTTCCTATATACCCTGTCCAGTGGGACAGAGATAAGCTTATGATAAGTTTTTTTTATAAATGTGTACGACTTAGTCCAAGTGCTTGCCACTTTTATCACATGCACTTAGAACAACTGTTATAGGGCATGTGCATGTTGTTGTTGTTGTTGTCACAATATGAACATTTATTTGAAAAATTTACAAAGGTTGGGTCCCCAGCAAGTGCCAACAAACTTAAACCAAAAGACTTAAAATTGATCAACTCCATCACTGAGATAAATTGAAGGAAGACAAGCAACATGCCAGATGAAGAGGACTTAGATGCAGAGGGTTTGTGGCAGTCATAATGAAGTTCCACTAATCTGCCACGAGGGAACTCACACCAGGCTCAGAGTACAAAGTGCTGTGCACAGCACGATGTCTGACAGATGAAAAGGACCATACAAAAGTCTTGCTGACATCAGCAATCGTCAAGGTAAAGCAAAGGCCAAAGACCTGAGTGAACCAGTCAGCAGCATCCAAGTGAGATAAGTGACTGTCATGACTGTGGGGTATGTGGACCCACTGGGCCGCTCTGCCATAGCGGAGTAGCAGCTGGCCAAACAAGTGTCAAAGATAGTCTTTAGGACAAGAGTACCTGGATAGAAAACTTGGCAGATGCATTACATGGCATAAGCTAAACATGGTAGACGCTAGACTTGGTAAACACTAGACTGGACAGACGCTAGACTTGGCAGACACTTGACTTGGCAGACACTTTGCACAGAAGTAGCGTAGTCATCTGGGCCCACGGGCCGGCACATGCACTGGGTATGGATGGTGAGCTCGACTGACTCTAGACTTCGCACAAGCATTTAAACAGAATTACTGTACACGGGATAAAGGAAAAGAGGATACTGCTCAAGAACCATTTGCAGAGCAAACATGGGAAGACACAACAACGCTCAGGAAAGGAGGAAGTGGGCAGGGTCCTTTTTAAACTCCAGGGTTCGTTGGGATTGGTTAGGGACATTTGTACTAGTGCCCATGCTGGCCCTTTAAGGCTGAGAACGAGCATAAGGGGAGAAGCTCTGAGTGTTCTGCAGTCGTGGCTGTCGGTGAGTAGGAAATGCCGACGGTCAGCGACCACAGGCATAACAGTGACTATGAGATGGATAAATATAAATCCCCCACATGACACCACCGTACAGTCTAACTCCACTTATGTGTGAGTTACTGTTAGGAAAGTTTTATTTTAAATTTATGTTTACTTTATGTTACTGAGACTAAAATGTGTATTAAGCTATACAAGCTTCTCAGGAAAGTCTTTGGCTAACAAAGTGTTAAATATGCTTTACTTTAAACTGATAACAAGTGTGAGGGGGGGGGCTGGTGAATTCCTCAATAGAAAGATTAGAACTAGCTAGGACTGGTTTTACCACCCCCCATTATATGTATAAAAACCAGTGTTATTCAGTGAAAGTCTCAGACAGAGGCTGAAAGACGATTCTTGATCTACGGCCGTTTTGTCTCTTTGTTAACAAGAATAAAAAGCTGCGCTTTTTGACTTATTCAGGTGACTCCTTGAACTTTATTTGATAAGAATAGAAAATTCTCCTAACATCTTGGGTCTTCGAGCCAGAATCCAACAGCTCCGGACCCTCGTCCTCTCAAGGACTATACACCGTGCACGGGGTGAGTTGTTCAATCAACTCACTAAATCTAAAGACCTCCGGCTGAATTGCCATCAAACTGAGGCCAGTCAGACAGAGAGACATGGTGGAGTGACCGATTCTAAAGAACATAGTAAGGAGAATTGAAGATTCAAGTTTTCATCTGAATAAAGGTAACATAACTATGTTTATATATATTTTTATTATTTTTCATACTTACACGTTATAAGGTTATGTGATAAAAACCTAAGTTGGATATTAGGTACTAAGAGTAGTCTTAGTTCTATTAAGCAAGGGTCTTAATATAAAAACCTGAGAATACGGTTCTCGAGGTTAGAAGTCCAAAGCCTGTGTGAGAAGGCTACAGGTAATAAATAACTCCGTGCAGCATGTAAAAGATAAAGTACTTGGAGATTTGGAGGATCTCTTATAGGTTAAGGATTATAGAGTATTAAGATTATTTGTTTAATAAAGTTCAAGATTATGATTAAAAGTATTGAATGATTGTTATAGATTAAACATATATGAGACTCCTTGACTGTGAAGATTAAATATATGAGGGTTAAATAAATAAAACCCTGTGTGTATAAGGGAGTCCAATTAGGAATGGTCCTAGGTAAAATTGTTACCAGGACAAATTAGTAAGAAAAATACTGTTTAAACACCCAGGAACATTAAGTATATGAATGATCAACATAATACTGCTGAATGTTGTTGTGAGCGTTGTGGGTGTACTGTGACTTTGGTGATAATACCTTGTGGTCACATATACTTAGATAGTACACACTCAACAATATATCATAGACCTCCGATATACCACGGAGATATAACTATACCCTTTGTTGCCATGAAATAATATCTTCAGAATTTATCGGTAAAAGGTGGCAAGATATAGAAAAATTTAAACAAAGATATTTAGGACATAGGATAATCTCTGAAGACTATTTAGATCTGGGATATTAATGAATACCACTGAAGCTTGTCTCTCCAATCTGAAGTGGCTTGAGGCGCACTGTCCAGAAGGATTTACATTGATTATTCTGGGTGTAGTATTCTTTACAATATTCTTGGGTCTTCGGGTTGTCAGAAATATTAAAAAGGGTCTTCCACCAACTGCATTATTTTAAATGTCCTGTCCAGACTGTAAATTTGGATTAACATTAGCCATTTCTTCAGAAGTTTTGTTAAACTGTGAAAATTAAGATAAAGGGTACGATAAACAATTTACTGGGTACGGACCTGTCTGGAAAATTGTCTGATTTTAAAGTTTTAAGGTTAAATATACATGTACTTCCAGCCGTTCAGACAATTATAGGTACTCCTTTTCATTATTTTGAAGAAGGTATACTGTATAGTAAGGTGTCCACAAAATCAAGGCCACCTTGAAGACTATACAACATTAGCTAAACTGCAGGTCTTGAATCAAGGATTTCATCCTTAAAAAAATAAATAAAATAAGGGCCATGGGGAATGTATCAGGAAAAGCTTCAGGATGTGTTTTTTTCTGCTGTTGTCAGAATAATGAAGGTTTAGTAGGTGATATGAAATGTATGCACAAAATTGACCCAGAAAGTATCAAGTACGTAGGTAAATGGAAAAATAAATTTAGTTTTACTAATAAACTAAGTCTCATTGCATGTCAAAAGTTAGTAAAGGATATTGAAGGTTGCAGTGAAAAAGATTTAAGAATATATGGTCTAAATAGTGCAAAAAGATGGTTAAAATGAGGCACAAAAGAGAGAAACTGGAAATAGGAAATAAAGAGAAAGGTAATAATAATAATAATAATAAAAAAATGTTGCTATTATATTGATTCTGGGGCAACCTATGAGTTAAAGCTAATCTAACAACAATAGCTTATTTCAGAGAAAAGTGGCTTCAAGAACACAAGGTTAACAAAGACTCCTGGTGGAATAATACCTTTTCTTTCTTAAACCCAGCAAATTGGTTTAAGGGAATAGCAGGATGGCTGATGAGTATTATTTAGTTTTGCATACTTGGCTATATAGGCTTTAATTTGCTAATATGGCTAATGTACTGAAGTACAAGGTTGTGTAAAAAGACTGGTTTTTTTTTATGTACCTTATCTATAAGGTTTAAATAATTAATGTGAGCTGTGTAAAGTCAGGTTTTAGAGTCATAAATACAGCAGAAATTGAGTTTCCTTTCAGCACTATTGGCTTAATGAGGCTTATAGTTCTATAAGAAAAGAGAAGTAGTGAAAGACGTGGGGGGGGGGGGGGGGCAGCAGCTGAATGCAGGGTATGAGAATGTTAGCAGGAATGTAAAATGCTGCTCTCTCTCTCTCAGTTGAAATATTACAACAAGCATGGTCTGCATAAATGAGAGATTGTTAAGTTATTAGGAAATAAACGGATAACTCCCATTGTGCCTCCCTATAATACCCCATTTTTCTCTATCCCTCTGTGATCGGATTGTTAGCAATATTTTGCCTTCACATACAGAGGCAAACAGTATGCCTGGATGGTGCTTCCCCAGGGTGCAGCAAATTCCCCTGATATTTTCACCCGTATAATGAAAGAACTGTGTGATAAGTAGTCCCCCAAACACTTCACCACTTGTCTATTGTAATATGTTGATGATTTGCTTTTGTGTTGTATCTGTTGACATATGTGCTCAGAAAACAGTCTCATTATTGTTGTATCTCTCCCATATAGATTGCAAAGTATCCAGGAACAAAGTACAACTTTCTAAGCCCATTATTGTTTTCCTTGATCATTGCCTATCTGCTGGTGTATTGCATCACACTACCTCCAGGTTTACTGCTATCCAAAACCACCCAGTCCCACACAACCATCACTATGCCTATGGTTGTAGAGAAAGGAGGGGAAGTGGGGGATGCCAGACCCTTAATGTACGAACTTGCAAATGACAATGTCTTGTTTGATATGGAACATGAGCGTCACAGTTTAATGCAACTTGAAACCCAAGGGTTACCAGGTGTCACTAATGTACCTTTGACTAATTATGATATTCAGTATTTTGTAGACGGATCCAGATACTGGAATGAGCAGACAGGACATTTCAACACCGGGTATGCAGTAGTCCAGGAAGGTAAGAGTGCTGTAAAAGTCAACGTCCTCCATCAGTTCTGCCCAAGAGGCAGAACTCATGGCACTCGCAGAAGCATGTAAGTTGGGCACAGGTAAAAGGCTGAACGTCTATACAGACTCAAGGTACACCTTTGGAGTCGCATACGATTATGGCACAATATGGCGAGCAAGAGGTTTTCTGACTTCAGCAGGCAAACCAATCAAAAATGCTGATGCAGTACAACAATTACTTCAGGCTCTAGCATTACTTACAGAGGTAGCCATAATTAAAGTGCAAGCGCACACAAGATTAGATGCCCCTGAAGCAAAAGGTAATGCACAGGCTGACCAGGCAGCAAAAGCAGTTGCAACCCTCCCTGTGTTGGTAGTCCAAGAAGTGGGCCCAGTCATGGAGGACTTGCTGTGTGCTTTCCAAACCCAAGCGCCGGCCCATGAACAGAAAGTGTAGCAGCAGACAGGAGCTGTCAGTGGCGAAGGAGAGCCATGGTGTGTGAAGGGTAGAACGTGCTTACCACATCGTTTTTTCTCCTATCATGTGTGCCCTAGTGCATTCCCCAGTTCAAAACTCAAAAGGAGCAATGAGTAGCACAGTGTTACAATACTGATAGGGCTCTGGAATTCAGAACGCAGCTGCTCGACATGTAGAGGGTTGCCTGACATGCGCCAGACAAAACCCCGGTAAATTGTCAAAAACACCCAGTAAGCACATGCCTTGCCCTGATTTACCCCTTCCAGTGACTGAAGGTGGACTACATACAGCTACCCAAGGTAGGTGTATATGAATATGTCCTCATATGTACTGACTTGTTTTCAAACTGGCCTGAGGCATGGCCAGTAACCATAGCCGTAGCTGAAGCACTCACATTACAGGAAATCACACCAGAAACCATAAAACCTACAGATTATAGCTGATATGCAACAATTATTACTAGAACAAGATAGAGAACTCAGGGAACACCCTGAGTCCTTGTTGTCCCAAGGACCTGTGGACGTGGGTCTAATGAAAGGAGTGGAATCTGTAATGATTACTCCTAAATTTACCTTTAGGCCACACCAGAGATAATATCCCCTGAAACCTGAAGCAGAAAAGGGTATTGGGAATCTCCAACCATATTTTCACAAGCCATGTCTGCAAATTTGGCCCGATTTGAACCTCCAAAATGGTAGCCAGATACTTCTGTGTGTAGATGATCTTCTCTCTTCTAATGGCATCACCCACAGAAAAAGACTTCAAGGCAGATACAAAAGCCTTGCTATGGTTCTTAAATGAACAAGGCCACAAAGTAAATAGAAGCAAACTACTCTTGCAAAATACATTTCGATACTTGGGATATAATTTATCCCAAGAAGATAAGTATCTAGATGAAAGAAGAAAGTCAGCAAAACTCCAAGTACCGAAACCTCTGACAAAAAGAAAAATTATGTCCTTTTTGGGTATGATCAACTTTTGCAGAAGTTGGATAGCCAATCATGCTGCTATTACGGGACCATTGATGTCTTTGATTTATTAAGAACCCCTTGCAGCCCAGGATTCCATTAAATGGACTACTGAAGCTGAGGAGGCATTTTTTTTTTTCAGATAAAACAGGCTCTTGTAGGATCTCCAGTGCTTGGACAACCTGATGTTTCAAAACACTTCATTCAAACTGTTGATTATAAAAATGGATACATGACTTCAGTACTAACACAGGAGTATGGAGGAAAGGATAGATCTCTATCTTACTACTCATCAGAATTTGACTCAGTAGCTAGAACCTTACCTCCCTGTGTTCAACCAGTTGTAGCTGCTGCAGAAGCTATAAGAGCTTCCGCCATGTTAGTGTTATTTCATTTATTAACTCTTAAAGTACCACACGCAGTAGCTGTCATTTTAATTACAAAACAAGATTTCTTATCTTTCACTATCCAGACACTTGTCATACATGACATTGTTACTTTCACAACCACATTTGATGATAGAAAGATGTACCACTTTAAATTCTTCGACCTTGATGCCTACTTCTGAGGATGGTGAACTATATGATTGCCTATCCTCCATAGCAGAAAGAGTGGAACCAAGATCAGATCTCAAAGATACTCCACTACCAAATAGTAATCTCATACTGTTTGTAGATGGATCTTGCAAAAAAAAAATCTGGATGGCACCAATGATGGGTTTGCAGGGGTCACACAAGAGGAAACATTAATAGCTAAAGCCTTACCTAAACAGTTGTCAGCACAAGCAGCTGAATTAATAGCATTAACCGAAGCGTGTAAATTGCAAAAGATAAAACGGTAACTGTCTATACGGATAGTCAATATGCACTTTCAACAATCCATGTGTTTGCCCAACAATGGAAAAATAGAGGCATGGTAACTTCTACAGGAAAAGATATTAATCATAAAGATCTTGTATTGCAACTCTTGGAGGCTGTTCAGCTACCAAAAGCGGTTGCAACATGTAAATGTGCCGCACACACAAAAGGAAATACAAAAAGCTGACATCGCAGCAAAACATGCAGCTACAGGACAAGATCATTTACTCATATAACAGACACAGCCAATTATAGACCTCCAAATGCTACAAGACATGCAACCGTCCTCACCTAAGTCAGAACAAAATGAATGGACAAATAAAGGAGCCACCATTCAAAATGGGCCATATATATATATATATATATATATATATCCACATGGAACAAATACATCCGACCCAGCAACTTATTCAGATATGCAGCCATGCTGAGCCATGGGACACGCCGTGTCTTAACAGGGGGGATGGTATAAATCATATCTAAAGTGTTCACGATATATGGCTTTACTAACTATATAAAGATTTTTTGTTTAACCTGTCTAATATGCGCCAAATATAATCCACAGGGAATGTAAGACCAAAGAGAGGACAGTTCCCAACTCCACAATATCCATTCCAAAACATTTGTATGGATTTCATTGAATTAAATAAATGTGAAGGGAAGAAATATTGCTTAGTGATAATTGATGCATGTACCAAATGGGTAGAAGTATTTCCCACAGCAGGCCCAGATGCTATCAGTCGCTAAAACATTGGTAAAGGAAATAATACCTAGGTTCGGGATACCTGAGAAAATATACAGTGACAATGGATCTCACTTTGTGAATAATGTCATATCCTTACTAGCACAGAACTTACAAATAGAATTAAAGAATCACTGTGCGTACCATCTGCAATAAGAGGGAATGTTAGAAAGACACAATGGGATATTAAAGAATAAACTCAAGAAAATAATGGAAGAGACTGGGAAGAATTGGGTATATGTTTACCATTAGTAGGCCTAAATATGCATGTGACTCATACAGCATCAGGTTTGACCCCTTTTGAAATTATATATGGCAGACCTTTTGTATTTCCAACACTGAGACCATTTTATAGGATTGATGAAGAAGCAGATAATACCTTAGCTGACTATATGGTAAAAATGTTAATCAACAAAGAAGTTTCTATTTCTAATTCTATTCCAGATGATCCTGTTCCAGAATCAGAAACTGTCAAACCAGGAAGCTGGATTCTGATTCGAACAGTCAGAAGAAAACATTGGCACCAGCCTAGGTGGGAAGGTCCATATAAAGACTTGCTTACCACTCCTACAGCAGTGAAAATAGCAAAGCGTACTTCCTGGATCCACTTATCCCATTGTAAACTAATTAGAATGACAGGGTCAGAATAGAGATCTGATTGAACACTCAAAAGTCCAGCTACAAAGGGAGGTCTTCCATAAGGGAAGACTTCTCTCAAACCTGGTGAAGAATCCAAATACCCTGCCCCGGACAAGGAGATCGGATCCAGGAATGATGATACATAGGGTCATGATTGTAGGATTACTGGGATTGGTGGAGGGATGGCAATATAATTAAAACAAGAGATGGGATCCCGCAGATAACATTAATTCAGGAACTCCAGGTCAATGGAAATGCAATGTGGTTAGCCTTAACTTTAATGCAGGACGAACGGCCACATTCCAAGTAGATTTTTGTGACCTGGTCAGAACTGGAAACAATGGATGGTTAAAGGAACAGTGTCATCACAAATTATTTTTTTATATGTTAAAGATGTTAGTGCTTTATTAAAAACGTTTATATTCATTTGTGTGTTTGTGTTTTACTTTTTCTTATTTTTACACTTTTTCTTCCCTATGGGGGCTGCCATTTTTTGTTCCATTTCTGTGTGTGTCGATTAACGACACATACAGACATGGAATACGGCAGCCACAGTCCCATAGGGACTGCGAACTGCTCCCGTCCCATTGACTGCAGTGTACGGCGTCTGTGTGGGAACTGCGCATGCGCCGCTCCCACACAGTCCTATTCGAAATTGGCGCCGTCCGGCGCCATTTTCCTGTGGACCGGAAGTCGCGGCCGGACAGTAATATTACTACTTCCGGTCGCGGCTTCCGGATTTGTGCACTTGCACCAGCGGCAGCAAACAGAGCGGACGGGCCGGAGGGAGCCGCGGCGGCAGGAGCAGGTAAGAGATCTCAATGTATGTTCGTGTTTGTGTGTGTTTACTACTGTATGTTAACCTACTACACTGTGGGTTAGCTCAAAAAATGCCGACACACAGTGTAGGAGGTTACACCGTTCAAACCCCTCGTTTATCCCGGCACTAGCCAGGATAAAGGAGGGGGGGATGCTGAGAGCTCACTAGAGCGAGGGCTTTTAACCCAATGTTGCAATGCTGCAATTTTGGGAACAGCTCCATCTAGTGGCCAAAAATGGGTAGTATTATAAATTAGAAATAATTTATAATATTTCCTGACTCGTGCAAAAAAAATAAAAAAAATTTGAACAATGTTTAATCACCCACACACTAAATGTTTAATTTTTTTAAAAAAAACATGTTTTTCTGGCAACACATTCCCTTTAAAGTGTAATCGAAATAGAGTAGAATTAGCTAAATTAACAGGGTCAGACAAATACATCTGTGTTATACATACAAACACATATAAAGCTAGGATGTGCAGTTAATGGACTTTGACTGTATGGACTACGGCTATGCCCAACTATAGATATTATGCCAGTAATCCCTCTTTAAAAGAAAGGTTAATTATTATTAAGAAACCTACCACTCCTGTACAAATTACACCAACTGTAACCAGCCATTTCTGATAGGAGCTGATGTATCAGGTACTGACCCTATAGGGCATTTTATTGAAGTTAGGAAAAAGGATGTAACCAAGTTCATTAGCCCCGAAGATAGACCTACCCTATATAGTCTATCTGGCCAACTTTACTTATAAATTGGCATTAGAAACAGGTTACAGTGATAAAAATGAATGGTTAGCCTGGATAAGATACACTACAATACTAACTGTATCACTTGCGCAAAAGCTAGGCCACATCTGGTACTATACCTTTCAGGCTATCAGATAAGGAAGACCCATAAGGTCTACAATACGTGTTATCTTTATATAATGCATCATATAATCCAGGTGATAAATTATGTAAGACACTCTCTTTATTGTACCCACCTGTGGGGAGAGATGAAATCCTTCCCTTAGTAGTTACTTACCCAGGCAACTACCCCTGCTTTTTGAGGAATGGGCAGCGTAAGAAAGTAGGGAACCTCACTGAAGAGTTTTGCAAAACCACCATAGATATTGGTACCAATAATGATAATTACTCCTCTAATTGGTTTACCAACCAGACAAGGGCAGAATGGATCTCTGATGGCTATGTGGAGACAGGAAGCTGAGAGCTAGGCTACTGGCCAAGTGGCAGTACTCTGGTTCAGCTTCTGATACCATTCCACTTGTTTTCAGCCCCTGAGTTTCAGAGAATGAGAAAAAAACCCTGGGAACTATCTGAATCGCTATAAGCGGTCTATCCCTGGAGGTTTCTTTGATCATAGAATATACATAGATGAAAGAGGAGTACCCCGAGGGGTTCCAAATTAGGTTAAGGCCCGAAATCAGATTGCATCAGGGTTCGGATCTATACTTTTCTGGTGGTCTACAATAAATAAGAATTTCGACTGGATTAATTAAATTTATTACAATCAAAAGAGATTTGTTAATTAGACCAGAGCTGCAATAAATGGCATTGCAGATCAGTTGGGACCTATGTCTTTAATGACATGGCAAAATAGAATGGCCCTGCATATGTTACTAGCAGAAAAAGGGGAGGTCTGCAAAATGTTTGGTACCACCTGTTGTACTTTTGTTCCCAATAATACAGCTCCTGATGGCAGTATTACCAAGGCATTGGAAGGACTCAATCTCCTGTCCATAAAGCTTGCGGAAACTCCGGAATAAATTACAACTTCACCAATTGACTTGAAGGATGGTTTGGAAAATGGAGTAACCACATATCCAGTCTATTGATTTCCTTAACAACAGTGGCAGCCATACTTGTAACTCGTGGGTGCCGTTGTATTTCTTGCATAAGGGGACTAATTCAGAGACTCATTGACACTTCAATTACTAAAATAATGTACCAAGAGATTCAAAGTGAGGATGTATACGATGACTTGGAAACACCCTATGACGACTGTCAAGATTCTGAAGTATGAAAGGACTGGTGAAAACGGTTTGGAAAGTTTTATTTTAAATTTATATTTACTTTATTTAACTGAGACTAAAATGTGTCTTATACAAGCTTCTCAGGAAGTAAAGGCTTGGATGACAAAGTGTTAAAAATGCTTTACTTTTAACTGATAAGTGTGAGGTGGGCTGGTGAATTTCTTAATAGAAAGATTAGAACTAGCTAGGACCGGTTTTACCACCCCCCATTATATGTATAAAAACCAGTGTTATTCAGTGAAAGTCTCAGACAAAGGCTGAGAGACTATTATTGATCTACGGCCGTTTTGTCTCCTTGTTAACAAGAATAAAAATTAAAAAAATTGCGCTTTTCGACTTATTCAGATGACTCCTTGAACTTTATTTGATAAGAATAGAAAATTCTCCTGAGGGCTTATTCAGACGAACGTAAAATACGCGCGTACAACGCGCGTGATTTTCACGTGCGTTGCCCGTAGCTATATAAGTCAATGGGGCCGTGCAGACATGGCAGCGTTTTTTGCGCAGCGTTGCTCCGTTGCAAAAAACTCACGACATGTCCGTTGATTCAGCGTTTTCAACGCATCACGCACCCATTGAAGTCAATGGGTGCGTGAAAACCACGCATGTCGCACGGAAGCACTTCCGTGCGAACTGCGTGTTTGCGCAACAGCTGTCTGAAGGATGAATGTAAACCGAAAAGCACCACGTGCTTTTCTGTTTCCGAACATCCAAACGGAGTGTCTTTGCGATTAGCGAAGCCGGACAAGCGAACCGAACTTCACCGGGTTCGGCCGAACTCGATTTGGCCGAACCCGGCAAAAAAATTATCGGTACGCGACGTCAGGAGATAGTCACTGTCCATGGTGCAGAAAGAGTTAAACTGTTTCAGCACCATGGACAGTGACTGCCGATCCCAATAAACATGAACCTGTAAAAAAAAAAAACGAAGTTCTGACTTACCGATAACTCCCGGCGTCTTCCTCCAGTCTGACCTCCCGGGATGACAATTCAGGCCAAGTGACAGCTCCAGCCAATCACAGGCCAAGCACAGCCTGCAGCGGTCACATGGACTGGCGCGTCATCCAGGGAGGTGGGGCCCGATGTCGAGAGGCGCGTCACCAAGGACGCGTCACCAAGGCAACGACCGGGAAGTTCTCGGTAAGTACGAACTTTTTCTTTTTTTCACGGCATTCACTGTCGAGGGTGCTGAAAGAGTTAGCTCTTTCAGCACCTTGGACAGTGACGGGCGTCGACTAGACTCATCTCTATGATGGCGGCTGCGCGAAAATCACGCAGCCGCGCATCAGACACGGATGACACACGCAGCTGTCAAATGGTGTTTGCGCGCGCAAAACGCCGCGTTGTTTGCGCGCGCAAAAACGAAACGCTCGTGTGAATCCAGCCTAACAGTTACTAAGGGGGACAGCCAGTGAAGTGGAGAAGACAGAAGGGGATGTTGATGTACAGGACTTGTCAATGCACTAATAGTACCCATACTCGAGGGGGGGTTACTGAGATTGGTGATCGAATAAAATTGGAGATAGCATTATTTTATTAGTGGAGTCCCTATCGTTTATACTGTTTGAGGTTTATAATCATAATGTATGTAAATATGCCACAGTACGGCAAACTACAAAGTTTAAACGTATTTTTTTTATGTGGAGTTATGAGATGAAGGTCACTAATTGTTGTCACGCATAAGTAAGGAGTATATGCAGTAATGACAGCCCTGAAGTCATGTTATGTGACGTTACTCGTTGGTATCTTTAGGTTTGAAAACAAAATACTGCCCACGACATGTTATATCAATAGTGGTGAAAGGGAATGTGTCGTGAATTAAAAAAAAACATTAAGTTACTTATTTTTATTATATATTTTTTGTGTATTAGTTTTTTCCACGTGGGAAGTATTAAAAATGAAATAATAATTTGACATGTTTTCCTATGTTGGCCACCAGAGGGAGCACTTCCAAGACTTGCAGCAAGGTGAATCAGGCAAAGCAACCTGATATAGAGCTGCTGTAAATGTGGGAGGGAGACTCACCCCCCTTCCTATTTTTGGCTACATGCCAGGAAAAGGTGTCTTCAAATTGCAGGGCATTGTCCAGGTCCATTTTTTAAGAGATTGTACAAATGCTAGCTGGCAGAAGCTATAAAACACGCGAAAAGGCTAAGAATGATGGAAGTCAAGAGCTCTGATTCACAGCCGTTTTTTATGCATCAGGCGTTTTTTTTACGGACGTTTTTCGAGCTGTTTTTCTATTGAGGTGATAAAAACGGCTCAAGTGTGACATGCACTTCTTTTTATGGGGCCTTTTTTACGCGCCGTTTTTACAAACTGCGGGTAAAAAAACGCCCGGCGGGAATGAAACGCTGTTTTTCCCATTTTGATCACTTTTTATTCCAATTTTTGTAGGTCAAAGTGACCAAAGAAGAGAAATTCTGGCAGTTTTTCACAGGTTCTTTTAATTATTTTTTTAATGCCGTACAGCGGGTGGAATAAAGAACATAACTTTTTTTTATAGTTCAGGCTATTACGGGCGCGGCGATACAAAATATGTATGGTTTCTTTTTTTTTCAATAATAAAGGACTTGATATAGTAGAAAAAGGGCAATTGTGTTTTATTTTATAACTTTAAACTTTTATTATTATTTTTTTCACTTTTTGTTACACTTTGTTTTAGTCCCACTAGGGGACTTGAAGTTCCAACTGTTTGTTTCATTTTCTAATACTTTGCACCACCTATGTGTATACATTGCACTACGATAGCTCCGGTCCCTGCCGTTACAGAAGGTTGTCAGCTGTAACATATAGTTGACAACCACCGCTAATGACGCCGGCTCAGCTCCTGAGCCAGCGCCATCTTGCTTTCGGCTACGGAAGTGTTTTAGACCCTGCCTCTGGGCAGGGCCTGGAAGGCTTCCATAATAGGCAGACTGGGAGGCCAGTATTAGGCCTCCGGTTGCCATTGCAACCACTGACACCCCGGCCGGGTGGTGATGAGCTGCAAACACCTTAAATGCAGCAATCTCTTTTGACAGCAGCATATAAGGGGTTAATGGCAGGGATCAACGCTAAATTCCCTCCCCTCTAATACAGCAGGATGTGAGCTGTAACTTACAGCTGACACCCGGTGATGGTGGCACCGACTCAGCTTCTGAGCCGGGGTCCACAATTTGTCGTATGGACATGGCAAATTGCAGAAGCACTGGCTTTCCATGACATATCCATACGACAAATGTCGGGAAGGGGTTAAATATAATAACTAGTTTATTTATTTTGTCCTCTAAAAAAATTTTTTTTATTAATACTTTTATATTTTTTATTCCATCTTCGCTTCACGACACATACACAGATGCTATACGGCACAAACAGGGCAATAGGAGATTCAAACAGGAGCCGTTCCTATCGCCTAAGATTGTGCCGTCTAAATGTGAACTGCGCATATTCTGTGACATGAGCGGTTCATAGCGACGAGCATAGAAGCTGGTTTGTAGGGGGAAAGCAGTCGCCATGTTGTTGAAGCCCAGCAGCACAACAGAATAGCAGGTAAGGCGTGTGTGTGCGCATGCAGAGGTGCTTGTGGGGAGCATGTCTGTGGGGGTGCGTGCAAAGTGTTCTGGGGGTGTGTGCATGGGGCGGCCATGCAGGGTTCTTGTGGGGGGTGTGCGTGCAGGGGTGTCTGTGTGGGGGGTGCGTGCAAGGTGTGTGCATGCGGGTGTGTCTGTGGGAGGGGTTGTGTGGTAGTTTGTGGGGGGTGTGTAGGGGGTGCATGCAGGGTGCGTGTGGGGGGGGGGGTGTGTGCGGGGGTGTCTGGGGGGGTAGTGGTTGTGTGGTGGTTTGCAGGTTGTGTGGTGGTGTGTGCGTGCGGGTTGTCTGTGGGGGGGTGTGCAGGGTGCTTGTGGGTGGATGTCTGGGGTGGTTGTGTGGTGGGTGTGGGGGGTCTTTTATGTATGCGGGGAGGTTTGGGTGGTGCGTACAGGGTGCTTGTGGGGTAGGTTAGTGCTTGGGGTTGTGTGTGTGTGGGGGTGTTTGTGGAGCGTCTCCATGTATGGGAGAGGTTTGTGGGGGGAGCTCCATGATGCTCCAGAATTATTAATGACTTAATATTTTTGGCGCATCTCTAGGTCCCGTGCACCACAATAGAAACTACAGTTCATTGACCTCTAGTATTTATTGTGGTGCACGTCTAAGTATTTATATTTTTCATATTGCTATCTTTATTTTTTTGGATTTGCAGGATTTGCTGGACCAATTGTCGCAGATTCCGTGGGCTACTGCAATGATCCACGTTTTGTTTTTTTTAAAAATAAAAATGGTTAAGGAGGATTGTGTGGGGGAGTTTTTATTTCAATAAAAATATTTTCTTATGTCTGTGTTTTTGTAATACTTTATTAGTGCCATAGTAATGACAGTTATCTGACAACGTCCATTACTAAGACGAAGCTTAGTGTTATCCAGTAAAAAGGCTAGCACTAACCCCCCATTATTACACCAGTACCCACCGCCACCAGGAAGAGCCGGTGTACGATCCAGTACCCGACCATCTGTAGTGATGATCGGGCACTGAGGCGGCTGCAGGCTGTTATAGGCCAAAAACTGTGGCCCTTTCCACCCTGGTAATGCAAGCCTTCTGCTGCTATGTTGTATCTGGCTAATTATTTAAAAAAAGTGTTGGGACCTCACGTCGTTTTAAAAAAAAAAAATTAAAATTACAAAAATGATGTGGTGTTCTCCCCATTTTTCATGACCAGCCAGATACAACACAGCAGCAGCAGCAGCAGTCGCCACCTAGCAGTACCAGGGTGGGAAGGGTCATGGTTTTTGGCCCTTCCCAGCCTTGTAATACCAGCCTGTGGCCACCCCAGTACCTATCCATGAATAGATATTGGGATGCACTCCTCAATCGGTTGGCATGGTGCTAGTAGGTTAGGGATGAGAATCCCACAATATTGAAAATATATAACCCCAGCACACACAAAAGGTACACAAGAGATCCAGGTGTAAACTCAATTTAAGTTTTATTGCAACAAAAGTGATAATGTTGAGGTAGTAAGCGAGGACACACAGGGAAGATCCGGCGGACATCCCATACCAGCGATATCGACGAACAGCGACAGTGACAAAGGCCGACGATCGGCCGAAACGTCTTACCAAGACGCTTACTACCTCAACATTATCACCTTTGTTGCAATAAAACTTAAATTGAGTTTACACATGGATTTCTTGTGTACCTTTGTGTGTGCTGGGGTTATATATTTCCAGTACCTATCTATCACTGCAGAAGGTCCGGTACTGGATTGTACCCTGCTCTTGCCAGCACCCCTGGGGGTGGTGGGTATCAGGGTAATAATTTGGGTTAGTGCTAGCCTTTTTACTAGCTTACACTAAGCCCCGCCTTAGTAATGGACGTCGTCAACAGACAACTGCCATTATCAAGGCGCTAATAAAGTATTAAAAAAAAGACAAACAAATATTTTTATTGAAATAAAAAAACTCCCTCACACAACCCTCGCTGACCAAAAAACGTAGATCATCGCAGTAGTCCACCGAATCTATGACATAGTCCAATAAGTCCAGTGAAATGCTTCAGTGTGCTATCCATTTTTTTTAACGTATAGCACACTGACCACTTCATTTCTATGGGGCCATGCACACTGTTTTTTTACGGAACCGTGTGGCCGTTCGCACAAAAATAGAACAGGCCCCATTCCTGTCCATTTTTTGCAGAACCGTTTTGGCCATTCCATTCATTTAGTACGATTAGTCAGGTATCCGTGATTTGCGGCCATACTACAAGCAACGGATGTGTGAATGAATATCAAAAATGTAAAATACATATACTCACCTGCAGCAGACGTCTGTCTTCTCCCTGCGCCGCAATGTAAAGTAGGGTCCAATGAAAAATAATTCCCATATGGTATGTTCACACGGTCTATTTTCAGCCATTTTTAGGGCCGTATTCGGGCTGTAAATACGAGGCTGAATGCCTCGCATGTATCCAAAAATTGTATCTATAAAGACTATAGCGTATCTTGCAAAAAACAAGCCCTCATACAGATTAGTCGACTAAAAAATTAAAAAAAGTTATGGTTCTCAAAACATGGTGACAGAAAAACATGCATTCTTCTTACAAAAGTAATTTTATTGTGCAAAAAGTTGTAAAACAGAAAAAAGTGCTATAAATTTGGTATGGCCGGAATTGTACTGACCCGCAGAGTAAAGTTAACATGTAATTTCTAATGCATTGTGAATGCTGTATAAAAAAAAAACTATGCCAGAATTGCTGTTTTTTGGTCACCTTGCCTCCCAAAAAAATAGGATAAAAAGTGATAAAAAAGTCGCACGGACCCCAAAATTGTACCAATAAAACTACAGCTCGTCCTGCAAAAAAACAGCCCTCATACCACTACGTTTATGAAGGATAAAATGAGTTAAGGCTCCCATAAGTCAAGAAAGAAAAAATATGCAGTTGTGCAGGCCCGAGGGCAACATTTCTTCTGTTTCAAGAGCAGATTTATCGAGGCCCTAAAATTAGGGATCCAGGAAGGGTGGGGCCCAAACATATCTGCTGGAAGCGAGGGTGCCAGTATTATACCAGAACAACACTTTCCCAGCAAAAGTCCCCAAACAGCAAAGGTGCAGAGTGTGTACCAAAAGGGGGATAAGAAAGGACAGCATTTATCAGTGCAACACTGGCCTGTGCAGAAAGGATTGCTTCACAGCGTAACACACATCTATGGATTATTTTATTGTTTTTTTTACACCATTATTATACCACCTGACTATGCCCCTGATGTACTCTACCCAGCTTACATGTACCCCCACATTATAATTGAAAATACTGGCAATACTCAAACAAAACTACTACCACGCAAAATCTGCGCTCAAGAAGCCAAATGGCGCTCCCTCCCTTCTAAGCCATACAGTGTGCCCTAACAGTTGTTTACTTCCACATATATGGCATCCCCATACCCGGGAGAACCCTTTTAACAATTTTTGAGGTGTGTGTCTCCAGTGGCACAAGCTGGGCATGACATATTTGCCACTGAAATGGCATATCTAGGGAAAAATTTACATTTTAACTTTGAACCATCCGCAGCGCATTCATTTATGGAAAAGATCTGAGGCGTGAAAATGCTCACTACACCCCTTAATAAATGCCTTGAGGGTGTAGTTTCCAAAATCGTGTCACTTCACAAGGGTTTCTTTTATTATTTCACATCAGAGCCTTTGCAATTGTGAACCAATACTTTGTAAATCGACAAATTAGGCCTCAATTTCGCATGGTGCTCTTTCACTCCTGAGCCTGGTTACAGCCACATGTAGGGTGTTTCTAAAACCGGGAAACACAGCATAATAACTGGGCACATATTGGCATATCTATGGAAAAATTCCCATTTTCACTCTGCAACATCGAGTGCACACTTTCTGGAAAACACCTGTGGGGTTAACATGCTCACTACACCCCTAGGTGAATACCTTGAGAGGTGTAGTTTCTAAAATCAGGTCACTTTTGGGGGGTTTCCACTGATTTGGTCCCACAGGGGCTTTGCAAATGCAACATAGCGCCCAGAAACCAATCCAGCAAAATCTGCACTCCAAAGCCTAATGGCGCTCCTTCCCTTCTGAGCCCTACCGTGTGCCCAAGTAGCAGTTTGTTACTACATATGGAGTATTGCCGTACTAGGGAGAAATTGCTATAGAAATGTTAGGGTGCTTTTTCTCCTTTTATTTGTTGAGAAAATTAAAAATTTTGAGCTAAAGCTACGTCTTATTGGAATAAAATTACATTTTTATTTTCACTGCCCAATTCTAATAAAATCTATGAAACACATGAAGGGTCAAAATGCTCACTACACCTCTAGATTAATTCCTCAAGGGGTGTAGTATCCCACATGAAGTCACTTTTGGGTAGTTTCCATTGTTTTGGTCCCACAGGGGCTTTGCAAATGCGACATGGTGTCAAGAAACCAATCCAGCAAAATCTGTGCTCCAAAAGCCAAATGGCGCTCCTTCTATTTTGATCCTTGCAGTGTGCCCAAACAGCAGTCTATGATCACATATGGTGTATTTCCGTACTCCAGAGAAGTTTCTTTACAAATGTTGGGGTTCTTTTTTTCCTTTATTTGTTGAGAAAATTAAAACATTTGGGCTAAAGCTACGTTATTGAGGAAAAATTATTTATTTTTAATTTTCACTACCCAATTCAAATAAAATCTATGAAACACATATGGGTTCAAAATGCTCACTACACCCCTAGATAAATTCCTTGTGGGGTGTAGTTTCCAAAATGGTGTTTTTTTTTTGGTGGTTCCTTTGTTTTGGCATCACAAGATCTTTTCAAACCTGACATGGTGTCTAAAATATATTCTAAGAAAAAGAAGGCCTCAAAATCCTCTAGGTGCTCCATTGCTTTTGAAGCCTGTGTTTCAGTCCATTAGCATACTAGGACCACAAGTGGGATATTTCTAAAAACTGCAGAATCTTGGCAATAAATATTGAGTTGTGTTTCTCTGGTAAAAAAAAAAAACTACGAAAAAACCCTCTGTGTTACAGAAAAAAGTTGATCAAATATGAATTTCTGCAAAGAAAATAAAATTTGTAAATTTCACCTCTACTTTGCTTTAATTCTTGTGAAATGCCTAAAGCAGGGGTCTCAAACTCGGCCGGGTAAATGGGCCGCATATAGAAAAAATGTGAAGTTGACGGGCCGCATTACTTTCAAATTTGATACAATACAAAATTATTTTTAATCAATTTGTTATTTGAACTACTATAACACTATATTACTAGAATAATACTACATTACTAGAATAATAGCGCTAGGTTTAAAATTTGAGATATTTCTCCACGTGCTTATTTCAACAATCCAGCTTTCCAGTTTAAGTGTCGCTAAATGCAGTCCGGCGGCTCAGTTAGCACACATGTAAAGATTGGGCAGCACCTTTTTAGATAGTGCCGCAGTGCCCTCTGTGGATGCTGCCGCAGTGCCCTCTGTGGATGCTGCCGCAGTGCCCTCTGTGGATAATGCAACACACCCCTAGATAAGGCCACAGTGCCCTCTGTAGATAAGGCCACAGTGCCCTCTGTAGATAAGGCCACAGTGCCCTCTGTAGATAAGGCCACAGTGCCCTCTGTAGATAAGGCCACAGTGCCTTCTGTAGATAAGGCCACAGTGCCCTCTGTAGATAAGGCCACAGTGCCCTCTGTAGATAAGGCCACAGTGCCCTCTGTAGATAAGGCCACAGTGCCCTCTGTAGATAAGGCCACAGTGCCCTCTGTAGATAAGGCCACAGTGCCCTCTGTAGATAAGGCCACAGTGCCCTCTGTAGATAAGGCCACAGTGCCCTCTGTAGATAAGGCCACAGTGCCCTCTGTAGATAAGGCCACAGTGCCCTCTGTAGATAAAGCCACAGTGCCCTCTGTAGATAATGCCACACACACCTAGATAATGCCAGTATCCTCTTCAGATACTGCCACACACCCACTTGTAGATAATGCCAAAGTGCCCTCTGTAGAGACTGCCACAGTGCCCTCTGTAGAGGCTGCCACAGTACCCTCTGTAGAGGCTGCCACAGAGCCCTCTGTAGAGGCTGCCACAGTGCCCTCTGTAGAGGCTGCCACAGTGCCGTCTGTAGAGGCTGCCCCAGTGCCCTCTGTAGAGGCTGCCCCAGTGCCCTCTGTAGAGGCTGCCCCAGTGCCCTCTGTAGAGGCTGCCCCAGTGCCCTCTGTAGAGGCTGCCCCAGTGCCCTCTGTAGAGGCTGCCCCAGTGATGTCAGGGGCTTGCCCAGAGCTGGAGTCCCGGAGCAGAGCCGCTTCTAACACTCTGCCTGGGATTCCAGCTCTGCTCCTGACATCACTGTCCATATATGGACAGAGATGTCAGGGGCAACCCCAGAGCTGGAGTCCCAGGCAGAGCGCTAGTAGGCTCTTCCTGGGACTCCAGCTGTGCTCCTGACATCACTGGAACTCCTGCTCTAGGGAAGCCCGTGACATCATTGTAAATGTATGGACAGCGATGTCAGAGGCTTCCCCAGAGTCCCGAAGCAGAGCCGATAATAGCGCTCTGACCGGGACTCCGCTCTGGGGAAGACCCTGACACACTGTCCATATATGGGCAGATATGTCAGGAAATTCCGCAGCGTCCCGGAGCAGATACTAGCGCTCTGCCCGGGACTCCGGCTCTGGGGAAGCCCCAGACATCGCTGTTCATATGTGGACAGCGATGTCAGGGAATTCCACAGACTCCCGGAGCAGAGCCTGTACTAGCGCTCTGCCCGGGACTCCGGCTCTGGGGAAGCCCCAGACATCGCTGTTCATATGTGGACAGCGATGTCAGGGAATTCCAGAGTCTCGGAGCAGAGCCGATACTAGTGGCTCTGTGTCCCGCGGGCCGCAGATGACAGCCCCAGGGGCCGCGTGCTTGAGACCCCTGGCCTAAAGGGTTAAGAAACTTTCTAAATGCGGTTTTGAATATGTTGAGGGGTGCAGTTTTGTGTTAAAATGGGGCGACTTATGGGGGTTTGTATTGCATAGGCCCCTCAAATCCACTTTACAACTGAACTGGTCCCTGTAAAAACAGACTTTTGAAATGTTCTTGAAAATGTGAGAAATTTCTGCTAAAGTTCTAAGCCTTGTAACGTCTTAGAAAAATAAAAGGATGTTCAAAAATCGCTGCCAATCTAAGGTAGAAATATGGGAAATGTTAATTAGCAACTATTTTGTGTGGTATTACTATCTGTCTTACAAGCAAATTCATTTAAATTTAGAAAAATGCACATTTTTGAAATTTTTCACAAAATGTTGGTGTTTTTCACAATTAAATAGTGAATGTATCGACCAAATTTTACGACTAACTTAAAGTACAATGTGTCTCAAGAAAATCTCAGAATCGCTTGGATAGGTAAAAGCATTCCAAAGTTATTACATAAAGTGACACGTCAGATTTGAAAAATGAGGCTCTGTCAGGAAGGTCAAAAGTGGCTGCTGCAGGAAGGGGTTAAATATAAATATATATAAAAAAAAAAATCATGACCTTTCCTGTAATAAAATGGTGCAGTGTAGAAGTTGGCCCAGCATGTTGCTATTATATAGACTCTTCTGGCATTATGCAAGTCAAGCATGATATAAATCAAGCTAAGAAAATTAAGGAAGAATTCAGGAAAGCCAATTCCAAAAATTATTGGAGCCTGGAGTGGCCAGATTGGTTGTCATGCCTAGATCCCTCTAACTGGTTTGATGGTATTGGGGGATGGATAATGGGGTTGCTCCAGAGTGTCCTGCAGGTTGACAGATTATGTATTGCATTATATTTGATTCTGCGCCTCATATTTTGCGGCCTGACAAAACTTTTGTAATGCTTCACAGCGAAGGCGAAAATGAGTATCCACCAACCTAGATCCTTTGATCGGGCACATGCCATGAATTGAATGGGTATGGGGAGGAATCTTGTTGACACGTCCAAGGGGTGAGGTGAAAAGGTTGGGAAAGTCCTCAAGGGGGAGGATAAGCCCTCCTGGTGGCTTGGAGACAAAATGTCCTCAAATAAACAAAAAGGTGGGAAATGCGAAAGTGAGTAAAATGTGTTTATATGACTCCATTTTCGAAGTATGGTTATGTGAGTGTGGTTATGTGACTCCATCTTGCAAAGAATCCATTTTGTGATTTGAGGAATCATCTGTGCCATTGTAAAAGTAAATTCATGCTGGGATTGTCAGAACAATTCTAAGTTTTTGTTTCTTAGATAATGATATGATTCCTTGTTATGGAGAATATCTAAATATTTACCAGTTCTTTATTTATGAAAAGCGAGTCTGACGCTTCATACCGTCTGGGAACGCATTTTGTTTACCATTTTTAAAATGAGGAATCGTCTGGTGATAATCGCAGCTGTGGGGTCGTATTTACCCATCAGTCGTGGGGACGTTGCATGTTATGGGAAATTCTAGTCTTACATTCAAGGAGCCTTTCTTGCTCGTGAAGTGCTCAGCCCGAACCATTGTACGCGATTGGCTGTACTCCCCATTGTAGCTCAAGCCAACATCCCATTGTAAGTAATAGGCTGAGCTCAAGCCTACTCCCCTTTTGAAGGATATTATTGTAATTGAATTTCTATCAATAGAGCAGAGAAGGATATTTGGGTATACAAAGCCTGTTTCTTTGTGTCTTACTGCTCTCCGATATATCGATATAACTAATGGGTATGGATCTGTGTACTGACGGGTGTCCACCTAAACCTTCAGTCTAATATATTTTGGCCAAGATTGCATCAACACTCACTAACAGTGCGTAGTGATCAGAAACGCTTCATGGTTCACACACAATGCTCTGCACCATTGACAAGGTCCAAAACCAGATCTATTCTCGATGGAGTGTTACTAGATCTATTGTGACATGAAAATACCACCCCTTTTTTTTATCTCTCCACAAATCTATCCACCCCACTTGCTTCATCAATTTTCGCAGTGGGGATGCATGTTCTGCGCTATAGCCACCATCAAGTCTCAGCCTATCTAATTTACTATTTATAATGCAGTTATAATACCCCATTACAATTACAGCGTAATACCCAGTTCGCTGTACAGATTTGGTTAAAAAGTGGAGAACCATGAGTATATGATGGTGGAAAGCAAATAAAGGCAAAACCAACATTCTTCCCTCCTAATTCCATGAGCAAGAAGACATATCACCCCTTGTTATCGATTTTGCTCAACTTTACTGTTCCCTCTACTGCTTTATGAAGCAGAGCACTCACACCTCTTGAGTATACAGAGTAGACAATGATATTCTTCCTCTATCCAATTTCTCTATAACATTTGCTCTCTCTTTCTCATATGAGGTGTGTTTCTAAGAGGCAAATTACCTCCCGCAGAGGATTCCTTATCACCTTAACCTGTCGTCGACACATGACGTCTATGCTTGTTAGAAGTTGCTGGACATTGCAGCATCATGAAGAACATATACGTCATGCTGATCGCGCGAGCAGAACAAGTGTGTTTCGGTGGAATCAGGAGCAGAGCAATGGCTGTAATACACAGCCGAAGCCCCGCTCTAAAGGCAGACATAAGTGAAACCTATTAACTCCGCTGTTAACTCCTTAAATGCCGCGATCAAAGCGGACTGCGATCTTCAAAGGGAAAATGAGAAGAGAGATCCCCCTTTGATCTTGCCACAGGGAATCCCTGTGATGCGATCGAGGGACATACCTTATATGGCCGGACAGCCCAGGGTCCATTGAAGGACCCCAAAGTTGTCTGGCCACATTTCCTGTTGTTATGGCATACTGAGGTATGCCCTAACAACTGCCTGTGTTCTATCAGTACACAGTCTAATGTACTGGCATATAGATACAGTTAGGTGCAGAATCATTAGGACAGTGACACAAGTTTTGGCATTTTAGCTGTTTACCAAAACATATTGAATATACAGTTCTATAATCAATATGGGCTTAAAGTGCAGACCCTCGGCTTTAATTTGAGGGTATTCACATTCTAATTTGAGGAAGGGTTTAGGAATTACAGCTCTTTATTATGTATCTGCCTCTTTTTCAAGGGACCAAAGGTAATTGGACACTTATGTCAAAAGCTATTTAATGGGCTGCATGGGCTATTCCATCATTACTCTATCATCAATTAAGCAGGTAAAAGGTCTGGAGTTGATTCCAGGTGTGGCATTTTCATTTGGAAGCTGTTGCTGTGAATCCACAACATGAGGTCAAAGGACCTCTCAATGCAAGTGAGACAGACCATCGTTAGGCTGAAAAATGGAGAAATCCATCAGAGAGATAGCATAAATGTTAGGAGTGGCCAAATAAACAGATTGGTACATTCCTGAAAAAAAAAGAGAGCGCACTGGTGATCTCGTGAACTCTATAAGCCTGGACGTCCACGGAAGACAACAGTGGTGGATGATCGCAGAAAATTTTCCATGGTGAAGAAAAACCCCTTCACAACAAAAAAGTAAAGAACACTGTCCTGGAAGTAGTTGTATCAGTATCTATGTCTACCATAAAGAGAAGACATAATGAGAGCAAATACAGAGGGTTCACCACAAGGTGCAAACCATTAATCAGCCTCAAAAATAGAAAGGCCAGATTAGACTTTGCCAAACAACATGTAAAGAAGCCAGCCCAGTTCTGGAACAGCATTCATTCTCATTCTCATTATTGTAGCCATTGTTACAGTGTGATTGTGCAGTGAAAGAAGCTGGGCTGGAACAATGAGAAGTGTATGACGCTGATTGGTCACTGATTGGACAGCGTCATACACTTCTCTGTACAACGCCCAGTTGGTAAAAAGTAAAAACACGCCCAGTTGTCTATTAAGAAACGAATTAGCATAAATCTAAAATTGCTCATAACTCGCTAAAAAATGATCGTTTTTCAAAATAAAAACCACTGTTGTTATCTACATTACAGCGCCGATCAGATTATGTAGTATATAGGGCACTTATAATCTGGTGACATAACCTCTTTAAGCTAAACAGGAGTGAACTCTGCTCTTTGGATGTACGAAGACTAACCAGAGCTGAGAGTTTGACAAGTTGAGAGAGATACTAAGGGGATAACCCACAACAGTGCTTATTGATGCCTAGAATTTTTCCCGATCCCAGGAAAGAAGAGAGTTACTGACACCACACATTAGGACACCAAGTGAACAGGTAACTAGAATCGTGGGGACCTATGAATCTGCGGCCTCTGAGATCCAGAAAATTTTGGACACGTTTTGGTCAATACTAAGGATGGATCCTGCAATTGCGAAGTTCGTAGGGGAACATCCTAATATCACCTATAGGAGAGGCAGGAACTTAGGTGATCGCCTTGTACATAGCCACTTTGTGGCACCCCAAACACACGGAACATGTCTTGATCGCAGGATTGTTCGTACCCATCGCTGTGGTGGCTGCAAAGCCTGCCCATTTGTAGCAATGTCCAAAACATTTGAAAGCATAACAACTGGATGGACCTAAACCTGTCGAGACTTTGCAAATTGCAAAATGGGAGGTGTGGTCTATCTTTGAACGTGTCCCTGTCCTCTGTCCTACGTGGGCAAAACTAGAAGGGAACTACGTCGTCGGACCCTGGAACACATTGGGGACATTGAACATTCTAGGGAGAAACCACTGGCGGTACACATGTGCAAAAAACATCCAAGTACCCCCTTTGTAGTTAATTTCAAAGTGGTAGAGGTGATCAGATACACACAAAGAAGGGGGGACTGGGACAGACTGATCCTCCAGAAGGAAATACAGTAAATATATTGTTTAAAAGACTGAGCCCAGAGAATCTGAGCGACTCCTTGTCATTTACCCCGTTTATCTGACACCACATTGACATTACGTTTGCCAATTATCGTTAGCCCCTTTTTCACCCACCTATTTTTTGCCTAACGACCATAGTTATACTTAATGTCATTATATCTCATTAATATTACGCCTTTTCCATATAAAAGTGATTTTACCTTTTATATAATGGTATTGTATTATACATGTATAGAAAAATCTTTTAGTCCATCAATCCCCACCCTCAATTAATGTGATCATCACAGTGTGCGCATATTTTTTCTTCAACTGTGTTTTTATAGAAAAAAGAGATTTTGGATTTTTCCAGTACAAAAAAATAAACATGTGAGTAACAAGAGTACAAACATTAGAAAGTAGCAAATTCAGCACAATAATGAAAACCAGCAAGACATGCATGGTCGGCAGATAAGCAGAGGATAGCCAGCATCCCATTACAGCGTAAGAGAAGCGCATTAAAGAGCCTCTGTCACCACATAAGTGGCTTATCTCCTACATAAGGAGATGGGCGCTGTAATGTAGGTGACAGCAGTGTTTTTTATTTCGAAAAACAATCTATTTTCACAACATTAGGAGTGATTTTAGCTTTATGCTAATTAGTTTTGTCAAAGATATTTTAATTATCTTTATATGTGTGAACATATATTGCTTTAAATGGACAGTTGAGTTGTCACTAAAGCTCAAAGACCTGCTGAAACAAGAGCCTACATGGGGGGATGGCTATTCTATTTCAAGTCGTTTAGTTTATGGCTTTGCATTTCAGCTGTTACAAAGGCAACGTGAGAAAACGTGCTGACATTGTATCTCTTATGGCTAAAGATATATGTGGAGTTTTGGGATATTACCATATTTAGAATGCTCATGCTTTGCAAGTATGAAGTTGCCACCTACTCTCATTTTCTTATAAATAAAGATGGATCCGCCCCCTGTGGGCAGAGACTGTTTGAACACTGACGCTGCGTGTCATGGTCTCTCTCCAGCCGGCCGGCCTCTCTCAGATCCACCATTGAGAGAGCATTCATTAATTTGGAACTCATAGACAAATGCAGATAATGTCCAACGTTAATGGACAATGTAAATTCTGCAGCGACATTACTTGGGGGCTCTTGTCCGGGATTCTCAACACAGATCGAAGGCGACAATCGAAGGTGGATGACGGCTAAGATAACGGAGAACTGCACACAAAACCGGTGAGTAAGAAATGTTATTCTTACTGTGCACTTCTCTCTTGTTTTAGCTGCCGTCCAGGTATTGTCTCTTTTGACTATTTGGGAACCATGAACACCATTTGTCTATGAGTTGTATGTATGAATTATAGGAATAGGTGTGTGAGTAGAAACGAATCTGTGAGTGTATCTGTGAGAGGCTGAGATAAGGGAGCGTTTGTTTTCTGATCCCAAAACATACAGAAACAACCAAATACCGAGATAACACTAAACGGCCTGTCCGAAGTGTTCCCTCCGGCCCCTGGGTTTAGTATGTATTAAGATCAGGTTGCAAATTGATCCTTGCAGAAGTGACGGGTAACCATCCCCGCCCAAGTGATTGTTAGGACTTTCGCGTATCCAGACTGTGACCCATAGGAGGCGCACCTGGCCGGAAGTAAGAGTATGTATGTGGGCTAATCCTTGGACGCCCGATCTGAATGAGTTGCTGATTATTAAGTAACATCTCTGTGACGAGAAAGTTTATAGAATATCCATGGGCGCCTGAGACAGTAAGATAGTTTGGCTGCTGTTTAGGAAACCGATCAGATATACGTGGTTGCCCAACGACAGTCTAAAACATTTAGCAGAGCGCGTGGGGGGTAAACTCCATGACAGTCTAGAATATTTAGCAGAGCGCGTGAGGGGGAAACCACCATGACAGACTAGAAATAGGCCCAGGATTTAGCAGAGTGCTTTGAGGAGTCCTACGGACAGACTAAACACAGGAGTTAGTAGAGTGCCTAGGGAATTCTCATTGACAGACTAAGAAAGCCGAAAGTCTAGCAGAGGGCGTGGGGACTTCTGATTCAAAGTATGCCCAAGGTAAAGTGCTGGCCAGCCGGGAATTGGGGCATAACACCCAAGGTACAGGGTGTGGACAAACAGCAGCAGATATTGTTAGGAAACTAAGTGGGAAAAGGTTTCGTTTAGAACCTAGAGAAAATAACGTAGAAATCGAGAATGTCCAAGCAGGTAGTTTTCAGCTATACTGGATGGGATGGTTTCTTGAGAGATGATGGGCCCTGGATTAATAGACAGAGTTGCAGAGAACAGATAGAAGTGATTGAATGCACCAGAAATAGGAAAGAAAAAAAAACACAAGGAAGCACAGTTGTCAGTTGTCAGTAAGAATTGACCAGCGTCTATTTCTATAGATAGAGACATTCCAGTAGAAAAGAATGTGCCAACGTATAATTATTCTATGTACAGTTTTATAAACCAAAGGTTTACAGAAACAAGAGGTTTCCAGGGGTGACAGGCGATCAGTTATTAGCCATACATAGAGAGAAAGGCGTCATCAGAATTCATAAAGGAATCAAGTAACTCTTCACTTCCTAAAAAGGAAACATTGGGTGAAATGTTCAGGGATTATTGATAGAGAGATAGATAGACGTGGATTAGGAATTGGCTAGAAATAGAGTTAAAGCCAATAGGATAATTATAAGTGTAATGACCAAGGATTGTAGAAGACGTGAGATTGATAAAGTGAAGATTCTTATGTATTTCTATCCAGATCTGGTTGTTGGAATATTCTGTATATCATCTGTCCTAAATTGTCACTAATGAAATTTCCTCTCGTTATAGGAGTTTTCCAAGACGTTTTAAACTTTACTGTAAATCTTTTTCCTTTTTGGTTTATTTAACAGTCATTTTAATAATTGCATGGAATGTCTAACAAGATTTATTGTTAATCTATAGTAACCGTGTTAGACTAATAGAACTAATGATAAGAGAATAACGTGTTACTTACAAGAGCATGCCTCAGATATCCATTGTGGGAAAAAAAAAAAAAAAAAAAAAAAAACATGTGAAGAGGTTTTGTCATTGACTGACAGGAGCACATGGTGACATTTTGACGTTGTAGCTAATAAGTTTTAGCTAGTAAGGGGTTAATGCTACATTCTCTGTTATCTGTAGTTTAGCTGTGTCTACAGAAAGTGCACATATAGTGCAAAATAAGAACTGTGACTTAAAGATTAAAGAAAGGAAAAAAAGCCTAAGAATACAGGATTGAGTATCATATGTTTTATGTTCATATGTTATATGTTATGTTATTTGTGTTTTATGTGTCGACCACAATGGAAAACTTCATTCATATTTAAATTTAATATGATGCCCATTACTAAATGAAGATTATAGTTCATAGGATGAATAATCCAAGATTAGGAGTTTATACACAGTCATTCTAGTTATATACTTGTTTTACATAAGGTCACACACAAAAGGTATATAATGTGTGAGATTGGATTCTCAGTACTGAGAGTGTCTGGGAACAGCTGGTATTGTGAGTGACTGGTGTGCGCTGAACTATTTTTAAAGGGAAATGGTGTCTTTGAAATCACCACGTCAAGTGATTCAAAGAAGAAAGATTTTTATATGTCATTATTACATTTTAGTTTATGATTATTTGATATTAAAGGTTTCTATTGGCATATGATGACGCATATAGTGCACGATATGTTTCATCATTTGTGTTAATAGATTGGTTTATTTAATAATTGACATATACTAATTAAGGAAACAAATATTTTGCTATTTTGCAAAGCTCTATTATTTAATTATAAGAGTATCCTTTCTGTTGAATGATGGTATATACATTACATATGCACATGACACACACACAGACACACACACACACAGTAACATGTTGGGAATATATTTTATGAAATGAAAATGCAAATAAGATGACAGCATTCACAGGAGCTGTTGACACGTTTATGGTGTCAGATTCCTGTCCAGTCAATCTTATAGTTTCTGACATCCTTGCAGCAATTCAGGTTGTCATTGGATATAAGTCTGATGGACAGATTGAAGTTACTGATGATATGCTAAATTCTATGTGTGCTGCACTCTATGGGGATTGCACTGAGAGGAGGAAGACCTCACATCTCAGGCATTGAGGGCGGTCCTGTCCTCCTTCTGGGCGCAGGGTAAACAGATGTAGGACGTATGTCTGTGGCCCCTGTGACTTATAATTGTTTGCAAACATCCCCAAACCTCACTTGAAGCCGTGCCCTCCGAGCCTCCCGCAGTTGAAAAGTATTGATAACCAGATAAGACAGTATTTGGAGGCCGGGGTACTGAAGAAATGTGTATGTTCTTATAATAAGCCCCTCTCCCAACTTTGTACCTTCCGTCTTGTATCTGTGTAATAGCAGCAGCTGCTCTTCTCAAAGACAAGACAACAGACATAGTGCTAAGATTAGCCTCTAGTTCTCAGGGTGCCCCGTGCTGTTAGTGAGATTCTTCATCAAGCACACACTAAGTATATGTCTACAAAGTATAAGACCAGTCTCATCACCCCATATAAAACTAACCATACATTGATGTACAGTGTACAGTGTTAAACCCTACTACATTGCTTCCGCAGGGTTCAACAAAGGAGGAAGAGACGGATATATGGTCAATGGGGGACTTGAGAGGGAATGGGATAAGTCGCAGGAAATAGTAGACAGTGAATTTCCAGCCTGGTGGGAAGTTGATTTCTCAGCACATTTGATTCCCTAGTACCCAGATCATCAACATAATTGTCTTGAATGCCAATAGAGATAAAAACATTAAAAAATTTAACAAAGGATCCAATATCTAATCTAGCTTTTGAGTTTCTTTTGTAGATGGTTCCAGGTACCACCATGAAGGATGCTACAAGACTGGGTATACTGTTACTACCGAAACAGAGGTAATAAAGTAACAACCACTCCCATCCTCCGTGTCAGCACAGGAGGCGGAGTTGAAGGTGCTCGCTGAGGTGTGTAGACTGGCTGAAGGTAAAACCGCAAACATATATACTGACTCTAGATATGCTTTTGGTATTGCACATGATTATGGCCTAATCTGGAGGAGCAGAGATTTTGCTGGATCCACGGGTAAACCCATAATGTTGAGAGAGTGAGAGAACTGTTTGAGGCTCTGACACTGCCAAAGCAGGTAAATATACGTAAAGTGCAAGCTCTTACTAAAATGCAAACTACCCCCGCAGCAAGGGGAAATAGACTAGTAGACAAGGCTGCGAAAGCTGCAGCTCTCATGTCCCTCATAGAGGAGGACGTAGTATTCTTGACCAGCATAGTATCTGGTCCCATAGACATGATAATATTAAGTAGACTACAAAGTCAAGCCATATAAGAGGAAAAAGGACATTGGCAGACAAAAGGTGCCAGTGAAGGGGAGGATGGAATATGGAAGGTGGGTAACAGGATGTGCCTACCCAGAGTCCTCTTCCCCATGATAACCCAACTAATGCACGGACCAACGCAGGTGTCAAGAGAAGGAATGAGTGCAATGGTGAGCAAATGGTGGGTACCCCCGAGGTTTCAGCAAGTGCTGTTGCCAGATTTGTCCAGAGGTGCATGATATGTGTCTGCCATAACATAGGCAAGACTGTGCAGGTTGCAAAAAGGCATATGGTAAAGGCGGCCCACCCATATCAGCGATTGCAGATTGACTCAGTTACCAAAAGTGGGACAGTATGAACATGTACCGGTCTGTGTAGATCTGTTCTCTGGGTGGCCTGAGGCGTGGCCAGTAACGAGGGCCACAGCAAAAGTAAAAGATTGCTCTCAGAAGTGGTATGTAAATATGGGGTCCCTGAGACAATAGAAAGTGATAGAGGAATTCCAAGACATCCTGCAGGTCCTGGGTATAGAGCAGCTTTTCACACCCTGTATCCCAAGAGCAGTGGGAAGGTAGAAAGGTGGAATGGGACTTTTAAGTTGCCTGCCTATTGCCCTCTGACCTCACCAGTTATGTGGGAGCTCTGAAGAAACAGCTCATGCAGATGTATAAATATGTTTATGATTCCATTCCAGAACCTAAGCGAAAGGAGGACATTGTTTACAGCCGGGGGACTGGGCGTGTGTAAAGAGACACCGTAAAGCACTAGAGCCGCACCGTGGCGTCCGCACCAAGTCCAGCTCACAACTTCCACATCCGTTACATTGGAAGGAAAGAACTTGGACACACGCCGGTCACTGCTGAAAGGTCCTCAATCACGATGAACTGTGGGTCTCGTCAAGCTCCAGCTGACCTTCATCTTCTCTGTCATCTCTACATTACCTATTGTCTAAATGATGAGCGAGAAGAAGAGTTTAATGACACGTTTATCAAACATCAAGTGATATCAGTATTGACTACATTGCTGGACTGTTGTATATGTCTCTATTCAAAAACGATGCCAGATCTGAAGATAGATAACGTTATTGCCTTGGCCTTGCGGTCCCATCTCTTTTCCCTAGCGCTTAACCCTTACTCTCCTGGAGTTGTCCTTCGTGTAATAGCAGCGTGGGCATTGGTTCCCTGGCTGTTTTATCGTGTAAGATATTCAAAGAGGGAAGCGCTGTGGAAAACAGATCTCAGGCCAGGAATACGGCCGTCCATGATTGGATGTTACCCCAATGACAGTGTGTGATGTGTAAACAGAGGTCAGGTTAATAAAAATGACAAGTTGTTTGATGCTGTAAACCTCACCGGCTGTGAGGGAAGAGACACAGAATATGTATAGTCTGGGGATAAGAGCAACTGGCAGCTCCTAGTGCTCAGAAACAGCTAGAAAATGGATGACGCAGGGTCTAGAGGGTGTAACACGAGGTAATCTAACTAATAAAGGGGGGGCATCGATGAATGCCACCGGACAGGGCATGATCTTGTTCTCCTGGATTGCAGGAGTGTTAACTCACTCCAGGGATGTGCTTCACCCAACATGTATGTCATATGTGGGTACGAGGCATATAAGTGGTTGCCACCCAGGAGACCAGGAGTATGTACCTTAGCTAGACTACAACCAGCTACTTAGATAGAGATATATTATGTAACATGTTTGATTGCAAAAGTATCAGCAGTTAAGAAAATAGCACAGGATATTAAAGTGCATGAGGTCCAGACCACCCACCACCCTAAGAACCGAGGTGGGAGGAAACATTCAGAGCCACCTGTTTATGTGACACTAAATGCTTCTACACCTGATAAAGTTATCTGTCAAGCTGTAGAAAACCACCAAGATAGATGGGTTTGCCCGAATTGTGAAACCTGTAATTCCCTAAATCTTCAGGTGTGTACAGTATGTAACGCTGTGCACTCACCTATTGCTAGACACGTATCCTGAGTATTCGTCTCGCGGTGAATGGCATTAAATGCCCTGGTCTAGGGGATCTAGTCAGAACGTAATCTCGAACGAATATTCTAATACATGGCTAAGCAATTTTATGTTCAAAAGAAGGGAATTGTCAAAGATATTTTAATTATCTTTATATGTGTGAACATATATTGCTTTAAATGGACAGTTGAGTTGTCACTAAAGCTCAAAGACCTGCTGAAACAAGAGCCTACATGGGGGGATGGCTATTCTATTTCAAGTCGTTTAGTTTATGGCTTTGCATTTCAGCTGTTACAAAGGCAACGTGAGAAAACGTGCTGACATTGTATCTCTTATGGCTAAAGATATATGTGGAGTTTTGGGATATTACCATATTTAGAATGCTCATGCTTTGCAAGTATGAAGTTGCCACCTACTCTCATTTTCTTATAAATAAAGATGGATCCGCCCCCTGTGGGCAGAGACTGTTTGAACACTGACGCTGCGTGTCATGGTCTCTCTCCAGCCGGCCGGCCTCTCTCAGATCCACCATTGAGAGAGCATTCATTAATTTGGAACTCATAGACAAATGCAGATAATGTCCAACGTTAATGGACAATGTAAATTCTGCAGCGACAGTTTCTTAACGCCCAAGTCGGCGTGTTTTTACTTTGGACCAAGTGGGTTTGGCACTTACAGCAGAGCAAGCGTGATCTCGCTGTAAATGACAGGTTACAGCGAGATTACGCTTTGCTCTGCTGTACCAAACAAACGTTAACGAAGTGCAGGGATTGAGAATAGACATCCCGTCCTGGCTGGAAGGAATGTCTAGTCACAGTCTAAGGCTGGGTTCACACGAGCACATTAACGTCCGTAATGGACGGACGTATTTCGGCCGGAAGTCCCGGACCGAACTCAGTGCAGGGTGCCGGGCTCCTAGCATCATAGTTATGTACGGTGCTAGGAGTCCCTGCCTCTCCGTGGAACTACTGTCCCGTACTGAAAACATGATTACAGTACGGGACAGTTGTCCTGCAGAGAGGCAGGGACTCCTAGCATCGTACATAACTATGATGCTAGGAGCCCGGCTCCCTGCACTGAGTTCGGTCCGGGACTTCCGGCCGAAATACGTCCGTCCATTACGGACGTTAATGTGCTCGTGTGAACCCAGCCTAAACACTTCAGTAACGTTAATATGTCAGTATAAGACAGCACATCGTGAACAACCCAGTGTCACTATGCGCTGTCTAAATGAATGGAGAGAAGAGCATGACGCTGATCGGTCAGCGTCATACACTCCTCTGTACAACGCCCACTTGGTCTAAAGTAAAATCACGCCCACTTGGGCATATCGAAGCTAATTAGCATAAAATCGCTCCTAATGTCGTGAAAATAGTTTTTCTAAATAAAAAGCACTGCTGTCACCTACATTATAGCGCTGATCTCCTTATGTAGGAGATAGGGCACTTTTAATGTGGAGACAGAGTCTCTTTAAATATGTGAATAACAGTAGCATATCAGGCGGGAATGCAGTGAGAAAAAAGACCTTAATACAACAGCACAACACACAACATAGAAGACAAAAAGACAAGACATAGGGAGGGGAGGGAAGTGGAAAGATTCTAAGTCAGCTCTTTTGATAAGGGGACGTGCTGATGAGGGACATCAATGATTACAAATGACATAAGGGAGAAAACATCCCATGCCTCCCAAATGTCCAGGAAATCAATTTGTCAATAATCACTGCTGTAAGATGTTCCAAGCATCTAATATCCTTAATTATAGAATATACTGTAAATACGCTAGGTTTGGGGGATTAGATTGTTTTCAGGACCGAGCTATGAGACACCTGGCAGCCGTTAAGATGCGTAGGAGGAGTGTCAGCGTGGGCTTCCCTAACGGAGAGGGGAAAACATTCAGCATATATGAAAGGAGATCTAGCGGTATATCTACTTGAAGGGTATCATCGATTAGCTTTCTAACCTCATCCCAAAAGGGTTGTATATCAGAACAGGCCAAAAATATATGAAATAGAGACCCTCTGGTGATCTGACATCTCCAGCACGTGGACGGAATAGTGGGATTCAAATGGTGTAGGAATTGAGGAGTATGGTACCAGTGCATCATCACTTGATATTGGTTCTCCCTATACATAGTGCACAATGAAGTTTTTAGCCCTTCTCCAAATTGTCCTCCATGTAGCAACGGAGATCGGCCTTCCCAGATATATCCCCCATCGCTGGATGTAAGCGTGACTGGTTGGACAGTCAGGTGTGCGGTTTTGTAAGACGTGGTAGATAGCAGATAAAAGCCCTTTGGTGGAGGTGCCCAGTCTACATATTCTCTCGAATGAAGTAGGAATGGATACCGGTTGACCACGGAAAAGGGAGTTGGCATAGTGCAGAATGAGTATTTAGTGAAATTTGCTCTGAACAGGCAGGGAGAATTTGTCTTGAAGCCAGTCAAAGGGATGTATCTTTCGGGTAATGTGATCCACTATGTCAGCAAAATACAAAAAGGCCTCTGGTAAACCATGGTCTAGATCCGAGGTCTCAAGCACACGGGACAAAGAGCCGCTAGTACAGGCTCTTCTCCGGGACTCTGTGGAATTCCCTGACATCACTGTCCATATATGGACAGTGTTGCCAGGGTCTTCCCCAGAGCGGAGTCCCGGGCAGAGCGCTAGTACAAGCTCTGCTCCGGGAGTCTGTGGAATTCCCTGACATCGCTGTCCATATATGGACAGTGTTGTCAGGGTCTTACCCAGTGCAGAGTCCCGGGCAGAGCGCTAGTACAGGCTCTGCTCCGGGACTCTGTGGAATTCGCTGACATCGCTGTCCATATATGGACAGTATAAAAGAGTATCCGGCACGCCAATTTTGAAACCAAGGTATTTTTATTTTGTTTTTAATGCCAGTGGCAGAGTGCGACGTTTCGGTCTAAGTGACCTTCATCAGGCTCTGAGCCGTGCTGGAAAACTGCATAGACGAGCACTAGTGGTGCTGATAGCGGCTGGCCGCTGTGTTATGGCGCTGGCGCAGTTTTCCAGCACGGCTCAGTGCCTGATGAAGGTCACTTAGACCGAAACGTCGCACTCTGCCACTGGCATTAAAAACAAAATACCTTGGTTTCAAAATTGGTGCGCCGGATACTCTTTTATATTTATATTTGGGTTGGGCCCCTATCCGTGCAAAACCCCACCCTTCCATGTATCTGGTGCGGTCTGAACCTATACACATATATGGACAGTGTTGTCAGGGTCTTCCCCAGAGCAGAGTCCCGGGCAGAGCGCTAGTACAGGCTCTGCTCCGGGACTCTGTGGAATTCCCGGACATCGCTGTCCATATATGGACAGTGTTGGCAGTGTCTTCCCAAGAGCGGAGTCCAGGGCAGAGCGCTAGTATAGGCTCTGCTTCGGGACTCCACGCTGGGGAAGACCCTGACAACACTGTCCATATATGGACAGTTGTCAGGGTCTTCCCCGGAGCGGAGTCCCGGGCAGAGCGCTAGTATAGGCTCTGCTCCGGGACTCTGTGGAATTCCCTGACATCACTATCCACATATTGACAGCGATGTCTAGGGCTTCCCCAGAGCTGGACAATGATGTCAGGAGCACAGCTGGAGTCCCAGGCAGAGTGCTAGAAGCGGCTCTGCTCTGAGACTCCAGTTCTGGCCAAGCCCCTGACAGCACTGTCCATATATGGCACTGTGGCAGCCTATGCAGTGGGCCCTGTGGCAGCATCTACAGAGGGCACTGTGGCAGCATCTACAGAGGGCACTGTGGCAGCATCTACAGAGGACACTGTGGTAGCATCTACAGAGGACACTGTGGCAGCATCTACAGAGGACACTGTGGCAGCATCTACAGAGGGCACTGTGGCAGCCTCTACAGAGGGCACTGTGGCAGCCTCTACAGAGGGCACTGTGGCAGCCTCTACAGAGGGCACTGTGGCAGCCTCTACAGAGGGCACTGTGGCAGCCTCTACAGAGGGCACTGTGGCAGCCTCTACAGAGGGCACTGTGGCAGCCTCTACAGAGGGCACTGGGGCAGTATCTACAGAGGGCACTGTGGCATTATCTATGGGTGGGTGTGTGGCAGTATCTACAGAGGGCACTGTGGCAGTATCTACAGAGGGCACTGTGGCAGTATCTACAGAGGGCACTGTGGCAGTATCTACAGAGGGCAATGTGGCAGTATCTACAGAAGGCACTGTGGCAGTATCTACAGAGGGCTCTGTGGCACTATCTACAGAGGGCTCTGTGGCACTATCTTAACAGGGGCTGCCCAAAATTGACATTTGTGTGTTTGCCAGACGCTGCCAACTGAGCCGCCGGACAGCATTTAGCGACACAAACTGGATTGTTGAAATGCGGCCCGTCAACTTCTAATTTTTTCTATAGGTGGCCCACTTACCTGGCCGAGTTTTAGACCCCTGGTCTAGATAATGGAGCCGTCTGGCCATCAGGAAAGTGTGGGTGATATAGAAACGATGACATGGGGGAGTTTTTGGAACTAAGTGGGGACCGCCTGGAGCAGGTCTTCCAGACATCGCGAGTGTGGCACATGGAACCTAACAGGAGAGCTGGAGGAGGAGAGTATGGGAAATTCCATAACAGCGAATTCGTGTGCGTAGGGGCTAGCCAGAATTTTTCAATCTCCATCTATTTGGTGTAGGCCAGAAGCGTAGACCAGGCTGGAATACGCCTTAAGTGTGAAGCCCAGTAGTAATAGAGGATGTTCAGAACCGCAGGGCCCGGACTCCTTGTCAGCCATCATAACCGACTTTGCAGCACGATGTCTCTTTCGCAAAAGAGCCGCCTGCATGGCCTTCAAAGTCCCTCATGGGGACAGGAATAGGAAGTGTTTCAAATAAATAGAGTAATTTCAGTAGCACAGTCATTTTGACCGCAGAAATACGGCCAAAGAGAGATAGAGGCAATTTTAGCCATTTGTCTAACAAGCCATGTATATTCCTGTACAAAGGAGGGAAATTGGAAGCATAGAGTGAATGATAAGCAGGCGTCAACTGGACCCCCAAATAGCTAAGAGCGTGATTTTGCCAGCGAAATGAAAAATTGTCCTGTAGTCTTTGCAAGGAGTTAGGGGAGGCATGAAATGGAAGGGCCTCAGTCTTACTGGTGTTAATCTTATACCCAGAAAGACGTTCCAAATCTCGCAAAAGACCAAGGAGAGTGGTGTGTAAATGCGTGAGGGTAAGCAAAATATCGTCTGCAAAAAGGGACAATTTAAACTCTTTATCTCTGAGTTTCACGCCTGTAATGTCTGGATGAGAGAGCGTATGGCAGCAGCCAGGGGTTCAATAGAAAGGGCAAAGAGCAATGGGGAAAGGGGGCAAACTTGTCGTGTGCCATTACGGATCTGGAATGGGCGAGTGGAGGTATGTGGAAGCTTAATCGTAGCGGTAGGGTTAGAGTAAAGTTGCGTTAAGGCAGACAGGAAGGGACCAGACAGACCAAAAGCCCTCAAGCATGAGAACATGAAGGGCCACCCCAAGCGATCAAACACCTTTTCGGCATCAAGGCTCAACAGTAAGGTGGGCTCCGCAAGTCTATTAGCGACTTCAATAAGGTCAGTAGTTTTCCGGGTATTGTCCCCTCCTTGCCGGAATGGAACAAACCCCACTTGGTCTTTGTGGATCAGGGACGGTAGCCAAACTTTGAGGCGGTTAGCTAGAATCTTCGTAAAAAGTTTGAGGTCTGCGTTCAATAACGCGATGGGTCTATAATTTTTGCAGTCCGTCTGATCCCTTTCTGACTTATAGATTAGAGTAATGTAAGAATGTAGCATTGTAGAAGGGATAGGATCCCCGTACATGAAGGAGTTAAAAAGCAATAGTAAGTGGGGTAACAATTCAGGACAGAATACTTTATAATAGAGATAGGTCACTCCGTCAGGGCCCGGGGATTTTCCGTTGGGTAAGTCAATGTCCCCAAGGGTGATGGACTCATTAAGGGAAGTGAGCTCTGAAGCGGACAGGGAGGGAAGACCACAAAATCCAAGAAAGGAGTTTAAACAGTCCTCTCTCTCCTCCTTATTGCTTGATAGACAGTCCGATAAGGAATACAGCTTAGAATAGTAATCCTCGAAAATGCCAGCGATAGTGTCTGGATCATACGCAATCTGACCATCACTTCCCCTAAGAGCACACAGCACCGATTGTTCAGTTTGGTCAAGTAATTGTTTGGCTAGAAGGGTATGGGGCTTATTGTCCCTTTCTTAATACCTCTGTCTGGAGTATAGCAGCAACCTGTCCACCTTACGAAGCAATAGGTCTTTAATCTGAGCACGAGTGTCTATTAAGTGTTTAAGGGTACGTTTGGTACGTTAAGTGCCATAGTAGATTATAGTTACCGCAGTCTAGCCGGAAGCTCAGTCAGTTTAAGGGTGGAATCTTTTTTATGACGAGAGGACAGAGCAATACAATGTCCCCTCATGACTGCCTTATGTGCCTCCAAAAGGGTGGATTCTGCCAAAACAGATCCTACATTTACGTAAAAAAATTGCTGTAAATGTGAGCGAAGTTTGTCTCTAGTCTGCGGCCTCTTGAGGAGTCTCGTTAAGTCTCCAATGACACACCCTAGTGTGGACTTGTGAAGTCTTAAGGGATATACAAACTGGGGCATGATCCAACCATGTTACAGAACCCTTGCGAGCATCCATCATCATACGCAAAAGTGGGGTGTTTTCAAACAAGTAGTCTATTCGCGTATGAGTGCCATGCACCGGAGAGAAAAAGGATTAGGACTTATCAGTGGGATTGTCAATTCGCCAAAGGTCATATAAAGAGAACCTACGTATGAGTTTTCGGAAGTCTGAATAAAGTCGGGATTGATTAGGGTGTAGGGGCTTACCTGTAAGGGAAAGGCGGTCAACATGGTCAGAGAAAATTACATTGAAGTCACCCACTAGCAAAATAGCTGCCGAGGGGAAGTTAGCTAACCTATTGAGTATTCTAGAAACGGAGCGAATTTGGGATGTATTAGGTGCGTAGAGATTAAAGAGGATAATCGGGGACCCCCGGAGTGTCCCTTGAAGCACTGGCGTCGCTATAGGGGTCGCAGCGGTCGCAATTGCGACCGGCCCCCTGAAGCCAGGGGGGCCCACAGCCCCCCGCACCACATCAATAAAAAGTTACTATAGTAACTCGTGCCGCGGGCCCCTGTTACTATAGTAACAGACTGTACTTACCTTCCCAGTTCCGGATCGCAGCGGAGGTCCTGACGTCAAGCGCTGTGCGCAGCGCATGACGTCACAGCGCTATGCGCCGCGCACAACATCGAGAGGACAGAACTTCCGCCGCGGCTGAAGAGGAAGGTAAGATTAGTAGCCCTGACTGGCGGGTTCCGACTCTCGGGACCCGCCAATCAGCTGTTTTGAAGGGGCCGCAGAACTCGTACGAGAGCTGCTTCCCCTTCATTCCGGTCACACTGTGAATTGGTGTTGGCGATTCACAGTGTGAGCGAGTGAGTGAAATGAAGGCAGCTGTCGTACGAGTGCTGCGGCCCCTTCAAAACAGCTGATTGGCGGGTCCCGGGAGACGGACCCCGACACATCAGCTATTGATGGCCTATCCTGAGGAAAGGCCATCAATGTTTAGGGACTGCACATCCGCTTTAAGCCTATGATATAGCAGGCTTAGAGGGCCCATTAGACAGGATCTCAGATTGTGTGATCCTGTCTGCTGGGCCCTGTATCTAAGTCAATCACATGGTAGGCTTAGATACATGGTCCATGTGTGATCCTGTCTGATGGGCCCTGTATATAAGCCTACCACACTGTAGGTTTAGATACAGGGCCCCAGCACACAGTAATCTTATACTGTATAAGATTACTGTCTGCTTGACCCTGTATCTAAGCCTACCTTGTGGCAGGCTTAGATACAGGGTCCCACAGACAGTATCACACATGGGCCCTGTATCTAAGCCTAACACATGTGTTACTAATCGTTTTTTTTGTGTGTTTTCCTACATGTTCGGTCGTTGGACTACGTCGGATTCCAAGACTACTTCGATGACTGCTTTTTTTTTGTCAATAAAATAGTTAATGAGGGTTGTGTGTTTTGTTTTTTATTTAAATAAAATATTTTTTCTATGTCTTTGTGGTTTTTTTTAAACTATATTACTACCGCCTTAGTAATGACCGCCGGCTGATTGACAGCATCCATTGCTAAGGCGGGGCTTAGTGTTAGCTGGTGTAGAGGCTAACACTAACCCCCTTTATTACCCCGGTACCCAACGCCACCAGGGGTGCTGGGAAGAGCCGGGTACCATCCAGTACTTGACCATCTGTAGTGATGGTTGGCCACTGGGGTGGCCGCAGGCTGGTATTATCAGGAGGGGAAAGGCCAAAAACAGTGGCCCTTCCCACCCTGGTAATGCTAACCTGCTGCTGCTTTATTGCATCTGGCTGGTTATGAAAAATGGGGGGGGACCCCACGTCATTTAAAAAAAATAAAAAATAATTGGAAAGAACGATGTAGGGTCCCCCCACAATTTTCATAACCAGCCAGATACAACACAGCAGCAGCAGGCATTACCAGGGTGGTAGGTGCCACTGTTTTTGGCCTTCCCCAGCCTAATATTACCAGCCTGCGGTCACCCCGGTGCCTGCACGTCACTGCAGATAGTCGGGTACTGGTTCGTACCCGGCTCTTCCCAGTACCCCTGGTGGTGGTGGGTACCGGGGTAATAATGGGGGTTAGTGTTGGCCTATTCACCGGCTAACATTAAGCCCCACTTTAGTAATGGAGGTTGTCAATCAGCCAGCAGACATTACTAAGGTGGTAATAATAAAGTTTAAAAAGATACAAGCACATAGAAAAAATATTTTATTGAAATAAAAAAACACAACCCTCATTAACCATTTTATTGAGAATAAAAAGATGCTGTAATTGAAGTCCTCGTATCCGAAGTCCAACAACCGAACCTGTAAAAAAACACAAACACACAAAAATAATCAGTAACACATAAAGGAGCAAAATTATTATTCTTACCTTTCCTGGGTCCAGCGCTGGAGCCGCAATGTCAGCGAGCTGAGTCCTGTATTTAATCCGATCATGTGTGATACTGTCTGCTGAGTCACTGTATCTAATCCAATCATGTGTGATACTGTCTGCTGAGCCACTGTATCTAATCCTATCATGTGTGATACTGCCTTCTGAACCACGGTATCTAATCCTATCATGTGATACTGCCTTCTGAGCCATTGTATCTAATCCTATCATGTGTGATACTGTCTGCTGAGCCACTGTATCTAATCCAATCATGTGTGATACTGTCTGCTGGGCCCTATATCTAATCCCATCATGTGTGATACGGTCTGCTGAGCCACTGTATCTAATCCAATCATGTGTGATACTGTCTGCTGAGCCACTGTATCTAATCCTATCATGTGTGATACTGTCTGCTGAGCCACTGTATCTAATCCCATCATGTGTGATACGGTCTGCTGAGCCAATGTATCTAATCCTATCCATAGTTGATAGGGTCGTAGTGCTATAGATATGCTATGCGGTCTCCTATACACACATTTTTTGGGGGCGGACACATATGGGGCTATTTCCCCTGATTTTCAAGTCCTTAGTGACGCCCCTGGCTGCTAGTGCTGCATTGTTGGGTCACTTAGGAAACCCAGCGATGCAGCTGAAAGCTGCGGACCGTCGGCCATTAGAAGTTTGCGGGGGGGGGCCCAATAAGAACTTTTGCATCGGGGCCCATGAGCCTTTAGCTACACCCCTTAATGCTCCCTTTGCCCCGTTCAACATGGAGCACACGGAAATATGTGTAAGGAAAGAAGGAAAAGTGCAACATGCAACATGTTTAGAGAATAATGGTTGGCACTACCTTTAGCTTGCGGCGTCACAGGTTCCTGGGCTTACTGGGACTTGTGGTTCGACAGCCCTTTTATAGCGGTGCTCAGTGTATATGAAAACAAAGTCTTTAGAAAATATCAACATGTAGAAGAATAGACAGTACGGCACTCAGCACTCAAAAGGTTTCTTTTGATTCTATGTTGAGGCAGGCATAACACGGGATTTGAAGACAATGGAACCAACGATTGTTTCACATCCTCCAGACGCTTTATCAAGGCATACTGGGCTTCAGTGGACACACACTTAAAGAGGCTCTGTCACCAGATTTTGCAACCCCTATCTGCTATTGCAGCAGATAGGCGCTGCAATGTAGATTAAAAAAAATAAAAACGTTACTGTAAACGAGCATTTTTGGCCAAGTTATGACCATTTTTGTATTTATGCAAATGAGGCTTGCAAAAGTACAACTGGGCGTGTTGAAAAGTAAAAGTACAACTGGGCGTGTATTATGTGCGTACATCGGGGCGTTTTTACTACTTTTACTAGCTGGGCGTTCTGACGAGAAGTATCATCCACTTCTCTTCAGAACGCCCAGCTTCTGGCAGTGCAGACACAGCGTGTTCTCGAGAGATCACGCTGTGACGTCACTCACAGGTCCTGCATCGTGTCGGATGAGCGAGGACACATCAGCACCAGAGGCTACAGTTGATTCTGCAGCATTATCAGCGTTTGCAGGTAAGTAGCTACATCGACTTACCTGCAAACGCCGATGCTGCTGCAGAATCAACTGTAGCCTCTGGTGCCGATGTGTCCTCGCTCGACTGACACGATGCAGGACCTGTGAGTGACGACACAGCGTGATCTCTCGAGAACACGGCTGTGTTTGCACTGCCAGAAGCTGGGCGTTCTGAAGAGAAGTGGATGATACTTCTCGTCAGAACGCCCAGCTAGTAAAAGTAGTAAAAACGCCCCGATGTACGCACATAATACACGCCCACTTGGACTTTTACTTTTCAACACGCCCAGTTGTACTTTTGCAAGCCTCATTTGCATAAATACAAAAATGGTTATAACTTGGCCAAAAATGCTCGTTTTTTTTAAATAAAAACGTTACTGTTATCTACATTGCAGCGCCTATCTGCTGCAATAGCAGATAGGGGTTGCAAAATCTGGTGACAGAGCCTCTTTAAATACCCACACCTTGTCTCATCAAACACTTCAGTTTCTCATGGCAATGTATCAAAATACAAATATTTGTAAAAAATCATGCATATTATGAACAGCAGGTTTATATATTCAGTATAAAGGAGAAAAACATACCTATTTAGAGGTTTTATTTTAAAAAAGCAGATAGGTCATTCCTATCATTCAAATCAAGAGGTCCTAAAGCCTCAATTTTTATTACACAATTGGCTTCACACCGTAATAATTTTACATGTCGATCACCACCATTCCGTGGGGTGACCACACGCTGTATGCCCGCAAAAGACAAACACTTGTGATTTCCCCCCCCCCCCCCCCCGTGTACTTCACGTACATGGGTTATCAATTTTGGGGATCCCTTTCTGGTACCAATAGAATAAATGTGTTATCGAACACGTTTAAATAATGGTCGTATTGTCTTCCCTATATAAAAGAATTGACAACGACAAAACATGGCATAGACCAGATAGTTGGATTTGCACATAATAAGATTGCTGACATGATGTTTAATTGCTCCCATTCGGACTATTTTGCGTGTATTCATCTGTCCGCAAAATGAACAATTGCCACATCTATGGTTACCTATTGGGGCTATATCTTTAAGCCAATTACTTCTTTTATTTTGGATTGATGAGAAACGGCCTGTAACTAATTCATCTCTCAGATTTTTGCATTGTCTGAAAGAGACCACAGGGGGATGACATGTTTCTCCGCTAAGTCCACATCTGCCTCTATAATGTGCCAATGTTTCCTAATGGCACTATTTATGCGATCTGCTACTGGACTATATTGGAAGGAAAACACAAATCCTATGTTTCTATCTTTTTGTAACAGAGTTTTAGTGTCTAACAGGTATGATGGAACACTTTGCAATAGAGGGCGTAAATACCTATCTAAATAGCTCGATATTGGTTCAGTTACCGAACCTCTGCCCGCCACAATGGGCCTTCCTGGGGGATTGACATAGGTCTTATGAATTTTAGGTAGAAAGTACCAGTATGGTTTAACTGGTTTATCTGGTAGTAATCTTTCTGCCTGACGTTTAGAAAAAATATTAAGTGTCATGCCCTTTTCTAAAGAGAACGAAGTTTTTGAATATAACCATTGGTGGGATCTCCACTCAATTTAGTGTATGTATCAGAATTACACAACTGTCGCATGGATTCCGCTACATAATACTCACTGTTACGTCTATGGCCGGGGGTCATCGTTCTGACTTACCCCTTGACGATCCCGGCCATGTACGTCTCTCTTCTCAGCGTTCGCCCCCTCCAGGGAGACGCCGGCACTCTCTTACGGGTCCTCGGACTGTGTCTCGCAGGGCGCGCGCTCCCGCGAGTACACGGCCTTAAGGGGCCAGTACGCGTCCAGCTGCCTAACATCAATTATCAGCCCAAATGGCTGCTGGACTATAATAATGGGTCCTGCCCACTGGTTCCTTGCCTTGTATACCCTAGTTTGTCTTGCTAAAGGTCTCCCAATGTTTTCCAGTTCCCAGTGTTACCCGTTCCTGCTGCCTGTACCCTGTATCCCGTGCTATCGTACCTGCTGTGAAAGTCAAGTCGTGTCTTCCCGTTGCATCCGCGGCGTTACCTGCTGTGAAAGTCAAGTCGAGCTCCTGCCACTGTCTACATTGCCTCAGGTACCCGTTCAGAACTATAGACATTGTTTTGTACCTTGTTGGCCAGCTGCTACCCCGCTACGTAGTACGGCCCAGAGGGTCCACACCCCGCGCCGTGACACTCCCGTTTCATCATCACAATGTTCCCTCCCTTGTCAGCAGGTTTTACACAATATCTATGGTGGTTTCGCAAAACTCTTCAGTGAGGTTCCCTACTTTCTTACCTTGCCCATTCCTCAGAAAGCAGCTGTAGTTGCCTGGATAAGCAACAACTAAGGGAGGGATTTTTTCTCTCCCCACAGGTGGGTACAATAAAGAAAGTGTTTGGAGATTCTTCTTCTCAGTTCTTGGATAGTTTTGCCCACATATAGCTTGGGGCATGGGCATTGCGCCACATAGACTACTCCACTACTTTGGCAATTTATAAAATGTTTAATCTGATAGATTTTATTATCTAGAGGGTTGCAAAAACTTTTAGTGGTGGGCATAGATGGACAAAAGGAGCATCTACCACAGGGATGGAATCCGACAACTGTCGATTTTAGCCAGCATTTAGGTGCTGATGAGGGCTGAGAATAGTGACTATGTACGAGATAATCACGTAAGTTTTTACCACTTCGATAGGTAACACTAGGATTAATAGGTATTTAGTCAGAGATCAGAATCTGCACGGAGAATGGGCCAATGTTTTTGTAGAATTTAACTTATTTGATGAGAACAAACATCAAACGTACCAATACATTCGTGAGTGAGGTTTTTCTGAGCTGATGGGTAAATTAACGACTTGACATCTTGTGTCACAGCTCACGAAAAATTATAGATGGAACTGCCTGGTGACAAGGGGGGGGGGGACACTGAGGATCTAATGCTTCCCCTGAATGGTTCGAACAATGAATCCTCACACCCAGGGCCGCCATCAGGAATTTCAGGGCCCCCTACAACTAAATTTTCTGGGCCCCCCTACCGTGGCACCGCCTGTTAACGGTACTCCGTCCAGCACTATATCATGGTACCCAGGGCCGCCATTAGGGGGGGGGGTATTATGGGTACTGATGTGAGAGGCCCGGCTAAACCTAATTGAAAGGGGGGCCCGGCAACTGCCGCGACTTGCCTTTGGTAGAAAAAAAACAGGCCCCTGCAATGGGGCCTGTTTTTTTCACCAAAAGAATGTCGTGAGCTGCGGGCCCCCCTTTCAATTAGGTTTGGCCGGGCCTCTCACATCAGTACCCATAATACCTCCCCCTGATGGCGGCCCTGGGTAGCATGGGGGTCGTCATGGCGGCCGTCAAACACTGCCGCCCGTGCGACCGATCGCGCGCACCCGCAAACTCCCGCGCATGCGCACCCGCGACCGCCTGTAACCGCGCACCGAATTTTGAGGCAGATTTTGACCTGCCCACACTATCTTGCCGCGTTTTTTGCCCGCGGCGATTGAGGACAGCAGACAAAAAACGCAGGGAAAAATGCATTTTCTGCCTCCCATTGATTTCGATGGGAGGTCAGAGGCGGAACGGCTCCCATTGATTTCAGATTAAATCAATGGGAGGCGGTTTTGGAAGTTCTTTGGTGCTGATTCTGACGCAGTGTCCGAGTCAATATCAAGGTCCAAAAACTCTGTGAACTGGGCCTTATTGTTAGGGCTTATTCAGACGAACGTGTAATACGTCCGTGCAACGCTCGTGATTTTCACACGCCTCGCATGAACCTATGTTACTCTATGGGGTCGTGCAGACTGTCAGTGATTGTGTTGAAGTGCTGGGCGTGATTTTCACGCACCCATTGACTTCAATGGGTGCGTGATGCGCCAACAATGCACAAATATAGGACATGTCGTGAGTTTTACGCAGCGGACACACGCTGCGTGAAAATCACTGACAGTCTGCACGACCCCATAGAGTAACATAGGTCCGTGCGAGGCGCGTGAAAATCACGAGCGTTGCACGGACGTATTACACGTTCGTCTGAATAAGCCCTAACAATAAGGCCCAGTTCACAGAGTTTTTGGGCCTTGATATTGACTCGGACACCGTCAGAATCAGCACCAAAGAACTTCCAAAACCGCCTCCCATTGATTTAATCTGAAATCAATGAGAGCCAGTCGCGGAAAAAATAAAAAGCAGCACGTCCTTTCTTGCCGCGGTTCCGCCTCTGACCTCCCATCGAAATCAATGGGAGGCAGAAAATGCATTTTTCGCTGCGTTTTTTGTCTGCTGTCCTCAATCGCAGCGGGCAAAAAACGCGGCAAGATAGTGTGGGCAGGTCAAAATCTGCCTCAAAATTCTTTAAGGAATTTTGAGGCAGATTTTTTCGGCCTGCAAAATACTCTGTGTGAACAGGGCCATACATAAACAGCACTTAGAGACATTTTACTCACCGTGTCAGAAGAGCTGCTCCCACTCCAGTCCTCTTCAGGCGATGTCTTCAGTCCAGACCTTCACCTCCAGGCTCCAGAAAATGGCGGGGATCGTAGAGCTCCTGCCGCCGCGCAACAACTAGACTCCTCCCCCTCTCCTTACGCAGCTACGCTCTGCAGTAGAAGGAGGAGGAGTCGGACGAGGAGGCGGAGGAGGAGGACGAGGAGGAGGACGAGGAGGAGGACGAGGAGGAGGACGAGGAGGAGGACGAGGAGGAGGACGAGGAGGAGGACGAGGAGGAGGACGAGGAGGAGGACGAGGAGGAGGACGAGGAGGAGGACGAGGAGGAGGACGAGGAGGCGGACGAGGACGAGGAGTCGGGCCAGCAGGTAAGTAGACTGTGCGCCGCTGTCCCTGTGTGGCTGTCCTTCCCCGTAGATCGGCCAATGTGTTGCGGGCGCACCGCCTCCCTCTCGGCGGCGCGCCTGGTCGTGGGCGCGCGCTTGCGGTCGTGTGCGCGCTTGCGGTCGTGTGCGCGCTTGCGGTCGTTCGTACGCGCGCAAGCGGGCAGTGTTTCGCGGTGGTGATGAGAGGGGGGCACGCAGCTCACGGCATTGTAGGGGCCTGTTTTTTTCTACCAAAGGCAAGTCGCGGCAGTTGCCGGGCCCCCCTTTCAATTAAGTTTGGCCGGGCCCCCTACAGTAGTACCCCTAATACCCCCCTGATGGCGGCCCTGCTCACACCCAGGGTTATTGGGACCCTCATTAATAATCTCATACAGATCTGTCTGTCTATCCATTTCCTCTATATTATCCACAAGTATTTTTATTCTTAAAGAACTTGTATAGGTTCTGACTCCTCAATGATTTACTCAGATCTATAGTAAATTGTCTGTCATAAAATTTGTTGGGCAGACAATAGTTTAAACCTTTAGCTAAAAGTGAAAGGCAATCAGTGGATAATGCCACATTGGAGAGATTGACAACATTATTTGTATGTTCAATGTTACTTATGGTACACAAGGGAGCAGGGAACTCTACTTTCACCAAGAGACCAGTTTCCTTTTGGTACCCCCCCCCCCCCCCAAGATTGGGGTTGATGCAAATCGCTTCTTTCCATGCCCTCTGCTTGTGCTACGCCTAAAGGGGCAGATTGTGTCAATATGGCAATGTCCCCTGTCGTGGTATCCCCATATCTTCTGTCATCCTCAGATGGCCTGGTATTTGATCCTGAGTCAGTAGCCCAATAGTCGGCCTGTTGTTTCCTTGGTCTTCTACCTCGTCTCCATTTTGGTCCTATAGTCGGGCGCTGTCGTGGTTGATTTTTCCATGAAAAAATCAGATTCATGTCAAAATCCATTTTATCTCTCAGGAATTTATCCCTTTTACGTTCTTTTATTTAGTTCTAGATTGGAATCAATAGTTTTTCAATTCTTTTCTGAAAAGCTGTAATTTGTCTTTTGCGGGCATACAGCGTTGCGTTCACCCCACGGGATGGTGGTGATCGACATGTAAAATTATTATGGTGTGAAGCCAATTGGATAATAAAAACGGAGGCTTTAGGACCTCTTAGTTTGAATGATAGGAATGACCTATCTGCTTTTTTAAAATAAAACCTCTAAATAGGTATGTTTTTCTCCTTTATACTGAATATATAAATCAGCTGTTCATAATATGAATGATTTTTTACAAATATTTGTATTTTTAATACATTGCCATGAGAAATGGAAGTGGTTGATGAGGCAAGGTGTGGGTATTTAAGGTGTGAGCACTGAAGCCCAGTATGCCTTTATAAAGCGTCTGGAGGACGTGAAACTGTCGTAGGCTCCATTGCCTTCAAATCCCGTGTTATGCCTGCCTCAACGGTAGAATAAAAAGAAACCTTTTTTTTGCAAGTGGTGAGCGCCGTGCTGTCTATTCTTCTACATATTGATATTTTCTAAAGAAGGAAAAGACTGTAATCATCCCAGCCACACTCCACAATCAGTAAGGAAGAACAAATTCAGCGAGGGAGGAAGTAGACGTTTGACGTGCAGTATAATGGGAGAACCAATATTCAAGGGACGATGAAGAGGAACAGGTCACAAGAGGGGTAGGGTAGAGATGGGACCAAGTACAAGACAAAACAGACACACAGAGAAGACGATAAATGCACTTGTCATGTAAACCAGGTGACTCTGCACCTGGATGAAAAAAAAAAGGAAGAAATTAAAACCGCACAATATAGGTGCGGTAGCACCAGAGCACAAAAGATTCAATACTCCTCCAGTCGTGGAGGGAGCAATAGAAAAAGGTCCTCCATGGGGATGGGTACCAAATGCACAGCACTGAAGCACTGATAAAATGAGAAGGAAAACATAAATCTCAGTAACAAAAACCTCAACCTGTGAAAGAAGAAATTAAGGTTATAAAGGGCAAACACAATAAGGGAGTTTCAAGTCATCTTGAAGGAAAATAAGTGTAATAGCCAAAATGTAACCCCACGGTTACTAGAAGGTGGTAGAACAAACTCGCCATTCTGTAAGACAAGAGAGTCAGCGTTTAGGAAACAGTCCAGGGGATGGTTCAGAGGACCCCAAATAAGGAGGACGTCGTCGTTTGCTCTGGCCTGACACCCATTCAGGTAGAGGAGGTGGTGACGGAGTAGCAATCTCCCAATCCGAGATATCAGGAACAGGAATATCAAGTTCAGCACAGAAGGCAGGCAGGTCCTCATATGAATTTAGGTCGCCGAATGACCATTTCTCCGAGCAGTTAGAGCAAACGGGAAGCCCCAGCGATATAAAATTTGCGAGTTTCGTAGCAAAGTGAGGAGTGGACGCAAACATCTGCGTTTGTTCAATGTAATCCAAGACAAATCAGGATACAGCTGCAATGAGGCACCATGAAACTCAAAATCATGAAGGCTGCAGGCCTTGGACATGATGCGCTCTTTGGTTTCATAATCGTGAACACAGCAGATAACATCTCTGGGGTTAACAGCAGTCCCTTTAGGCCTAAGAGCACGGTGTGCTCTGTCTAACTTTATACGGTGGGAGGTAGGTTCCCCCAAAATGAGATTAAAGATGGATACTAGAGTGATCCGCAGATTTTCGTCTTCCACTGCCTCTGGTTGGCCCCTGACTCTGATGTTGTTTCTACGGCCTCTATTGTCCAGGTCCTCTAGATGGCGGGTAGTGTCTAAGTGCCATCCCATGAATGCGCAGTTTCTTGAAGATGCGAGATGTATTGACGAGTATCAATATTAGCTTTTTCAAGTACATCTACCTGGGTAGTGAGCTGTTAGAGATGGTTCGCAAGGATCTCAATTTCAGATTTACAAGTTTGGGTGACTCTAGTCACTAAATTGTCGAAATCCACCTTTGTGGGTAAGTAATGGAGGAAAGTCAGCCAAGGAGGTGGTGTAGAGGGCAGTTGGCAGGGCAATGGTGGGTCAAGAGTCTGGTTCAGCGGCGGAACAGTCCATGTGTCCTCCCCAGATCTATACCTGCTCAATGATGGGGTAGCCCCAAGTTCAGCCTGTGAGTCCGACCAGGGCATGGTGGCCAATAAGAAGGAGGGGAACCAGGGCCTAGTGGCATGTCCCTCTCATTAGTATTTGGGCGCGGCTGTAATGGCGGCTGAAAATTAGGATGGGCTGACAGGGGAGGAGGGGAAGCAGCAGAGTGTACCTGGCCTCCTATGTCATGTCCCGCCGGACGGAAGGTTGCTGCTCCCGCAGAAAGAGCCTATGCTCGTGCCCTGGCCATTGTAGCAGTGCGCCTGGAGGATTAATCTCCTGACAGAGAAGACGTGGATGCTAGAGACAAGTGCGACATGGACTCAGCCACCGTCTGTGTTGCTGGTGCAGAAGGCAGGTCATGTGGGAGGTAGCCATGAGGTCCTAGCTGAGATGAGGTCCTAAGCGTCCATGCACTTGTCATCCGGCCACGACCCCTCAGTATATGCATATTTAACAAACATGTTTATATCTGCAACAAACAGAGGTTTATCGGTTTGTTCTATCGAGACTATAAATGATCTTTGCAGGCCTCACCTGTCTTTAAAATAATAGCTGATGAAATAAATTTTTATACACACACACACACACACACAGGGCCGCCATCAGGAATTTCTGGGCCCCATACAGCCAAGATGTCTGGGGGCCCCAAACACGGCGAGTTGAGTTAATGCCAAAGAGCTCAATTTTAGTCTCATCTCACCACAGCACCTTCTCCCAATCACTCTCAGAATCATCCAGATGTTCATTTGCAAACTTCAGATGGGCCTGTACATGTGCCTTCTTGAGCAGGGGGACCTTGCGGGCACTGCAGGATTTTAATCCATTACGGCGTAATGTGTTACCAATGGTTTTCTTGGTGACTGTGGTCCCAGCTGCCTTGAGATCATTAACCAGTTCCCCCCCGTGTAGTTTTCGGCTGAGCTCTCACCTTCCTCAGGATCAAGGATACCCCACGAGGTGAGATTTTGCATGGAGCCCCAGATCGATGTCGATTGACAGTCATTTTGTATGTCTTCCATTTTCTTACTATTGCACCAACAGTTGTCTCCTTCTCACCCAGCGTCTTACTTATGGTTTTGTAGCCCATTCCAGCCTTGTGCAGGTCTATGATCTTGTCCCTGACATCCTTAGAAAGCTCTTTGGTCTTGCCCATGTTGTAGAGGTTAGAGTCAGACTGATTAATTGAGTCTGTGGACAGGAGTCTTTTATACAGGTGACCATGTGCCGTCTCTCCACATCCCGTGCTGCCATCATGTCCACAGGTATATCAGTTTTCACACTACCTTTTTTGGCATTTATCTGTAACTTTTGCCTGTATCTGCGCCAGTGATCTGTAGCGGGCACTTGCTATGCACATTTTGCAACGGGCAGCATTTCTTTTATAGATGTAGCCTCATATACATATATTTTGTATACCCTATTGGCATTATATTATACTTGTGCGCATGGCGTGTCTAGTATTGGGACGTGTTTCAGAGTTTGTTTGTCTCTTGCTTCCCTCATGGTATGTTGTCATCTGTACCTGATTGCTATTTCTCCTGATATATGATCCGTTACTCTTGTTGTATTTATTATTGTAATACCATGTATCGTTATGTAATAATAAAGATGTATATTTTTACTATTCATGGTAGTTATCTTCATATTGTATTGGGATGCTATGTCCCTTGCGCTTTCGCGCTTTGTAGGTTGTTTCAGAGTCATATTGGGGATTCTCCTTTTCGCTTTACCCTGTTTTGAGGTTCTTTGTAGGTTTAAAATTACAATGAAGGAAACCATGGAGCCGACAGTGACCGGTTAATGCTCCAGATTTTGATCTATTTAGCTAAAACGTATCCGACTGTATGGCATACAGTGGGATACGTCACCTGGGGAATAGCCCAGGGGAAACTCCTGAAGTCACTGCCCATGAACAGAGCTGGAGCCTTCTACTAGCGCTCTGCCCAGGGAGTCTTGCGCTGTTCCTGATGTCCATATACATAAAGTGACGTCCGAAGCTTTGCAAAGCCGGAGTACACGGCCGGAGCGTCGACAATGCTCTGGCCAGGGATTCCGGCCCTAGAGACCTCTGATGTCACTTTACACATATGGACAGTGATGTCAGGAGCTTTCCCAGGGACAAAGTCCACGGGTAGAGCACTCGTGATGCTGCCTGGGGACTCCGGAATAACAAAGTCTACTACGCCATTTCATCCTTCAAAAATAAGGTAAACCGACGTCTACCAGCCCGACGGAGGCTAAAAGGACATAATGGAGCCCTGTGAATTATCGTTTACGTTGTTTATACTGTAAGGTAGGAGATTTCCTGACTACACGATAAACTTAGGGCAACAATACGATGTGAAGGGGGAAGGGCTTGTGAGGATGTAAGGAGCACTAATGCTCCGCTCTTACGTTGCCATTAAAGTTCAATGTGTTTTTCCACAGCAAAAATCGGAGGCTTTCCCTTTGATTCCTGGCGCAGATGCTACAAGCGTGTAGCAGATCCGCATGAGAATAAGGCCCTGTTCACACAGAGTTTTTTGCCACATTTTTTCCAGCGGAAACCGCGGCAAAAAACTTCCGATATCGCCTCCTATTGATTTCAACGGGAGGCGAAGGTGTTTTTTTCCCGCGAGAGAAAGAAGCGACATGCTCTTTCTTCAGGCATTTCCGTCTCTGACCTCCCATTGACATCAATTGGAGGCAGAGAAAGCCTGAATGAATTTCGAGGCAGATGTTTCTGCCTGCAAAAAGCTGTGTGAACAAGGCCTAAGTCCCATTGTCATTCAAAGTTGCTCATCCTTGGCTTTTCCATGTAATATAAGTCGCATGCTACTTATTGCTGTGGCGGAATTCTTTTCATGGTGCGGACAAAAATACACGTGGAAAATTTTTCACAGCATGTGAACTGGGTTGCGGAAACCTCATATGCATGGGATGCAGAATCATCGGCATGTAATCGGAATCCGTATCAAATCCAACATGTGTTAACGGGGCCTTAGTTGGAGTTAAAAAAAATCTCTGTTAGGCCAAATGCACACGATACTTATTACGTGCAAATTTGTCGCAGGTATTTTTGTGCGGCAAATCCGCAGTGTAAACCAGGACCAGCAAAGTAAATGAGATCAATAAATCTCATTTACATGTCGCATTTTCTGCACAAAAACTGACCTGCGGTGCGTATTTGAAAATATGATACATGTCACTTTATCTTGCGTTTCCGCTTGCGAATTGTTTCTGACTAGTTTAAAAAATAATAAAATATCTGCTGCATAAAACCTGCACCTATTTCCGCATCAAAAAGTAAAAACCGCACCTAAAAACGTATAAAAAAACGCACTATTAGGTGCAGATTTTACCTGCGGAATTACCTGCGGTTTTGATACGGATTTTGTGCACCAAATTCCTCAATGTGTGCGTTACAGAATTTGCTGGGGATTTACAGCAAATTAACCCTTTACATTGTAAAGAATGAAATACGTTACAACTCTGCAACATTAGGGTATGTTCACACAGCTTAATTTCTGCCGTTTTTCTGGCCGTAAACGTCTGAAATATCAGAAGCAGAACGCCTCCAAACATCTGCCCATTGATTTCAATGAGAAAAAAACGGCGTTGTGTTCCTATGGGCCGTTCTTTTTACAACGGCCGCATAAAAAAACGGCCACGAAAAAGAAGTGCAGGTCACTTCTTCAGACGTTTCTGGAGCCGTTTTTCATTGACTCTATAGAAAAACAGCTCCAAAAACGGCCGTAAAAAACTTCTGAAAATCAGCTGTTTTCGCTTGAAGATCTCCGTATTTTCAGACTGTTTTTGCTAATTGTGTGTACATACCCTAATAGGCATGCCGCTTATTTAACCGCTTCCCTTCTCAGCCATTTTTTGGATTTTAACTTTTGTTTTTTCCTCTCCACCCTCCAAAAGCTATAATTTTTTTTACTTGAGGGCTTGTTTTTTGCGGTACAAGTTGTAGTTTTTCATGGCACCATTTATTGTGCCGCATAATGTACTGGGAAGCTGAAAAAAAATTATTTGTGGGGTGAAATGCTGCACGTGCATGAGGTTTTGACAAACCCCATTCACATGAGATGGGGCTTATTCAGACTAACGTGTTAATCGTCCGTGTGAAGGACGTTTTTTTTAATGGCCGTCACACGACTGCATGTATTTCTATGGGGTTATTCACATGGTCGTTGTTCTAACAGACCGTGAAGGGTCTGTAAAAAAATAGGACATGTCCTATTTTTGTGCGTTTTCACGGATCCCTCAATAGACTCAAGTCTGTGAAAACGGGTCCCGCACGGCTGCAAATCGGCCGTTCTTCACGTCTGATCTCACACACGTTGGTCTGAATATCGCCTTAGGCCTTATTTACACGAACGTGTCCGTTTTGCGCAAGCAAAAGTTCGGTGTGGCATCAGCATATGGTGCGTGGCTGCGTGATTATGACACTCTGTTTTGATGTTACAACACAATAAAGAAGGAGGGGCTTTTATGTTTCCCTTCTCTTCTTTACCAGCTGTAGCGCGAATCACGCGTGTCACCCGGAAGTGCTTCCGTGTGCCGTGCGCGATTTGCACGCACCCAATGACTTCAATGGGTGCGTGCTGCGCGAAACACGGGCAAAGTATAGGACATGTCGTGAGTTTTACACCGCGCACATACGCTGCGTGAAAATCACTGACAGTCTGAACGGCCCCATTCACTAACATAAGTCCGTGCGACGCCCGTGAAAACACGCTAGTATCACGGACGTATAACACGTTTGTGTGAATAAGGCCTTATATTGTAATTTGTAGTGAATTTTCAGTGCGCAATCCGCACCAAAAATAGGAGGCAAGTAAGTGGCCTTATTCAGACGTCCATGTTCGGTTTGTGAAATACGGAGCGTGTATCGGCCATATTTCCCGGACCGACCACAGTTCAGGGAGCCGGGTTTCTAGCATCACAGTTATCTATGATCATAGGAGTCCCTCCCTTCCCGTGGGAACAGTGTCCCTGGTCCCGTACTGAAAGCATCATTACAGTATGGGACAGTATTCCCGCAGAGAGGCAAGGACTCCCAGCAACACTGATAACTATGATGCTAGGAGTCCGGCTCCATGAATTGTGCTCAGCCTGGGAAATACGGCCGATACACGCTCCGTATGTCACGGACCGAACGCGGCCGTCTGAATAAGGCCTTAGTCTAGTTACACAGTGCGGTGAAATCCCATTTTTTTGCCACAATTTTTGCAAAATCGCGGCAAAACCGTGATTTTACCGCACTGTGAGACTATAACCTAACAGCACTTTTCATGTCTTGAATCCTTTTTTTATGCAATTTTCGTAATTGGGGCACAAATCACGCGGTTTTGCCGCGATTTTTATATAATCGCGGCAAAACTGCGCCATTTTTGCCGCGATTACGAAAATCGCGGCAAAAAAAACGCTAGGAAAACGAAAAAATACCAAAAAACATTTTTAGCAACTTTATACATACTACAAACGGGGTCAGGGGGATAGGAAGCAGGAAGGATAGGGGAAAATACTCACCAGCCTGCAGGTCCTGTCGGCAGTGTAGAGGAGCTGGGGGGCGGGATCTCCACATACAGCTTCTGCACATGCTGCATCTTCAACAGGTATTCAGGGGGTGCCGCGAGCACACACACACGCGCGCGCGCACACGCTACACTTCCAGCAACATTGCCTCACTGTTAGCACTGACTGCGGACAGCAATTACTTGGCATCCGTGGTGGCCATAGCAACAGGGTTGAGCCCAGATTAAAGGCATGGTGTCGCCCCAAAAACATGTTTTTTTTTTAAAATTTAAACATTTAGTGTGTGGGTGATAAAACATTGTTCAAATTTTTTTTATTTTTTTCGCGAGTCAGGAAATATTATAAATTTTTTCAAATTTATAATACTACCCATTTTTGGTCACTAGATGGAGCTGTTTGGAGCTAGTTCCCAAAATTGCAGCATTGCAACATTGGGTTAAAAGCTATCGCTCTAGTGAGCGCTCAGCATCCCCCCCCTCCTTTATCCTGGCTAGTGCAGGGATAAACGAGGGGTTTGAAAGGTTTAACCTCCTACACTGTGTGTCGCCATTTTTTGAGGTAACCCACAGTGTAGTAGGTTTACATGCAGTAGTAAACACACACAAACACTAACTTACATTGAAATCGCTTACCTGCTCCTGCCGCCGCGGCCCGTCCGCTCCCTTTGCTGCCGCTGTTCCATGTGCACTTGGAAGCCGCGACCGGAAGTAGTAATATTACTGTCCGGCCGCGACTTCCGGTCCACAGGAAAATGGCGCCGGACGGCGCCAATTTCGAATAGGACTGTGTGGGAGCGGCGCATGCGCAGTTCCCACACAGACGCCGTACACGGCAGTCAATGGGACGGGAGCCGTTCGCAGTCCCTATGGGACTGTGGCTGCCGTATTCCATGTCTGTGTGTGTCGTTAATCGACACACACAGAAATGGAACAAAAAATGGCAGCCCCCATAGGGAAGAAAAAGTGTGAAAAAAAGAAACAGTAAAACACAAACACACAAATGAAAATAAACGTTTATATTAACCCCTTCCCGACATACGCCGTATATATACGGCGCTGTCGGGAGGTGGTTCCCGCAAAGCGCCGTATATATACGGCGCAGTGATGGTGCGGGCTCAGAAGCAGAGCCGGCACCATCACCGCGGGGTGACAGCTGTATTATACAGCTGGCACCCTCCTGTAACTGCCAGGACCGGAGCTACTCTCCGATCCGGCAGATTAACCCCTCAGATGCTGCGCTCAATAGAGCGCAGCATCTGATAGGTTTTCACCCGATCGGCAACCCAGTGATGCAATCGCTGGGTTGCTGTGGCAATCGGACGCCAGAAAATGGCGTCCGAGTCTGCCTTGTACGGGAGCCGATGAGGACCCGCCTGCAGCGAGTCCTCATAGGCTTGCTGTCAGTGAATAACTGACAGCGCTAATACACTGCACTACGTATGTAGTGCAGTGTATTAGAGTAGCGATCGGGGCATCAGGCCCTCATGTCCCCTAGTGGGACAAGTAAAAAAAGTAAAAAAAAGTTAATAAAAATGTGGTAAAACAATAAAAACACACACATTTCAAATAAAAATAAAGCTAAACTGACTTTTTTCCCATAGTAAGTATTTTATTATGGGAAAAACCGTAAAAATAAAAAAAACTATACATAATTGGTATCGCCGCGTCCGTAACGACCCAAACTACAAAACTATTATGTAATTTATCCCGCACGGTGAACGCGGTAAAAAAAAAACATGAAAAACAGCGCCAGAATCTTTGTTTTTAGGTCACATCTCCTTCCAAAAAATGCTATAAAAAGTGATCAAAAAGTCACATTTACTCCAAAATAGTACTAATAAAAAACGCCAATCCGTGCCGCAAAAAATAATCCCTGACACCGCTTTGTGCACGCAAAAATAATAAAGTTATGGGTCTTAGAATGTCGACAGAGAAAACAAATGATTTTATAAAAAAAGTGATTTTATTGTGCAAAAGCTGCAATACATAAAAAAAAACTATATAAATTTGGTATCGCCGTAATCGTATCGACCCGCAGAATAAAGCTAACATGTAATTTAGGGCACACTGTGGATGCAGAGAAAAAAAACCAATAAAAAACTATTCCAGAATTGCTTGTTTTTGGTAATTTCCTTTACCAAAAAATGAAATAAAAAGTGATCAAAAAGTCGTATGTGTTCTAAAATGGTACCAATAAAATCTACAGCCCGTCTCGCAAAAAACAAGCCCGCACACCGCTCAATCAACTGAAAAATAAAAAAGTTACGGCACTAGTAATGCGGTGATGAAAAAACATCTCAATGCGCAGGCCGGAGGGGAACATTCCTTCAGTTTCAGGACCCTAGTATTGAGGAACTAGGAAAGGGCATGGACATAGCACATCCGCTGGAAGCGAGGGTGCCCGTATTATACCAGCGCAAAACTTTCCCAGCAATATTTCCCAAACTACGAAGGAGAAAATGTCCCCAAAAGGTGCAGAACGTTACAGAAGGGGGATAAGAAAGAAAACTGTTTATCAGTGTGACACCGGCCTGTGCATAACGGATCGCTTCACAGCGTAACACACATCTATGGATAATTATATTATTTACCCCATGATTATACCCTCCTATTATGCCCTGATATACTCCGCACAGATTACATATACCCCGATATACTCCGCACAGATTACATATACCCTGATGTACTCCGCACAGATTACATATGCCACCACATTATAAGCTGAAATACCAGCAAAACCCCAAACAGAACTATTACCAAGCAAAATCCATGCTCAAAATGGCGGTCTTTCCCTTCTTAGCCCTACAGTGTGCCCAAACAGCAATTTATGGCCACAAGTAAGGCATTACCATGCCCGGGAGAACCCGCTTAACAATTTATGGGGTAAGATTCTCTAGGGGCACAACATCTTGTGCGGTGAATGGGCAGATCAGTGGAGAAATTGCAATTTTCACTTTGCACCATCCACTGCGTATTCATTTCTGAAAAACACCTGTGGAGTCTAAATTGTCACTACATCCCTTGATAAATGCCTTTAGGGGTGTAGTTTCTAAAACGGGGTCACTTTTGTTTGGTACATCAGGGGTTTTGCAAATGCAACATGGCGTCCGCAAACCATTCCAGCAAAATCTACGCTCCAAAAGATAAATACCGCTCCTTTTCTTCTGAATGCTCCCATATATGTAAACAGTCGATTATAACCACATATGGGGTGTTACCGTACTCGGGAGAAATTACTTTACAAATGTTGGGGTGCTTTTTCTTCTCTATTCCTTGTAAAAATGAAAAATGTGTATCTAAAACTACATCTTGTTGAAAAAAAAAATTTTTTTCATTTTCATGGCTTAATTCTAATTAATTCAGCAAAAAACCTTTGGGATCAAAATTTTCACTATACCCCTAGATGATTCCTCAGGGGGTGCAGTTTCCCAAATGGTGTCACTTTTGGGGTGTTTCCACTGTACTAGTACTACAGGGGCTCAGCAAATATGACATGACACCCAGAAACCATTCCAAAATCCAAATGGTGCTCCTTCCATTCTGAGCCCTACCGTGTGTCCAAACAGATGTTTGTGACCACATGTGGGGTATTATTTTACTCGGGAGAAGTTGCTTTACAAATGTTGTGGTGCTTTTTCTCCTTCAGTCCTTGTGGAAATGAAAAAAAAATACCTAAACCTACATTTTCTTTGAAAAAATGTAGATTTTAATTTTTACGGCCTAGTTACAATAAGTTCTGTAAAAAAACTGTGGGGTAAAACTGCTCACTCTACCCCTAGATAATTCCCTCATGGGGTGTAGTTTCCAAAATGGGGTCACTTGTTGGGGGTTTCCACTGTTTTGTCCCCTCAGGAGCTTTGCAAATGCGACATGGCCTCCGCAAACCATTCCTGCTAAATTTGAGTTCCAAAAGCCAAATGGCGCACTTTCCCTTCTCAGCCTCGCCGTGTGTCCAAACAGCCGTTTATTACCACATGTGGGGTATTGTTTTACTCGGGAGAAATTTCTTTACAAATTTTATGGTGCTTTTTCTCCTTTAGTCCTTGTGGAAATGAAAAAAAATTAGCTAAACCTACATTTTATTTGAAAAAATGTAGATTTTCATTTTCACAGCCTACTTGCAAAAATTTCTGCAAAAAACCTGTGGGGTCAAAATGCTCACTATACCCTAGATAATTTCCTCAAAGGGTATAGTTTCCAAAATGGGGTCACTTGTTGGGGGTTTCCACTGTTTTGTCACCTCAGGGGCTTTGCAAATGTGACATGGCCTCCGCAAACCATTTCTGCTAAATTTGAGCTCCAAGAGCCAAATGGCGCACTTTCCATTCTAAGCCCTGCCGTGTGTCCAAACAACCGTTTATTACCACATGTGGGGTACTGTTTTACTCGGGAGAAATTGCTCTACAAATGCTGTGGTGCTTTTTCTACTTTAGTTCTTTTGGAAATGAAAAAAAATTAGCTAAACCTACATTTTATTTGAAAAAATGTAGATTTTCATTTTCATGGCCTAGTTCCAAAAATTTTTGCAAAAAAACTGGCCGGTCAAAATGCTTGCTACACCCCTAGATAAATTCTTCGAGGGGTGTAGTTTCCCAAATGGGGTCACTTTTGGGGGGTTTCCACTGTTTTAGTTCCACTAGACCTGTTCAAAGCTGACATGGTGCCTAAAATATATTCTAATAAAAAGGAGGCCCAAAATCCACTAGGTGCTCCTTTGCTTCTGAGGCCGGTGCTTCAGTCCAGTAGCACGCTACGACCACATGTGGGATATTTCCTAAAACTGCAGAACCTGGGCAATAAATATTGAGTTGCATTTCTTGGGTAAAACCTTCTGTGGTACAAAAAAAATGGATTCAAAATGAATTTCTGGAAAAAAATAATGAACTTTGTAAATTTCACCTCTACTTTGCCTTAATTCCTGCGCAATGTCTAAAGGGTTAAGAAACTTTCTAAATGCTGTTTTGAATACTTTGAGTGGTGCAGTTTTTAAAATGGGGTGACTTATTGGCGGTTTCTAATATCGAAGGACCTCAAAGCCACTTCACAACTGAACTGGCCCCTGTAAAAATAGCATTTTGAAATTTTCTTGAAAATGTGAGAAATTGCTGCTAAAGTTCTAAGCCTTGTAACGTCCTAGAAAAATAAAATGATGATCAAAAAACGATGCCAATCTAAAGTAGACATATGGGGGATGTTAGTTAGCAACATTTTTGTGTGGTATAACTGCCTGTCTTACAAGCAGATGCATTTAAATTGAGAAAAATGTTAATTTTTGCAATTTTTCGCTAAATTTTGGTGTTTTTCACAATAAATACTGAATGTATCGGGCAAATTTTGCCAGTAACATAAAGTCCAATGTGTCACGAGAAAACAATCTCAGAATCGCTTGGATAGGTAAAAGCATTCCGGAGTTATTACCACATAAATTGAAACATGTCAGATTTGAAAAATGAGGCTCTGTCAGGAAGGTCAAAAGTGGCCAAAGAGGGAAGGGGTTAAGGCACTAACATCTTTAACATATAAATAAAATATTTGTGATGACACTGTTCCTTTAAGGCGCACGCACACATTTATTTTACCAGTATGTCCTGGGTTCCAACGTTTTTGCTAGCACCGCAGACGGCCATTAATTGGCGTCTGTGGTGAATATAGCAATATGGTGGAGCCTGGTTTACGGCGCTTGCCTGTAGTCAGTATCTCCTGGCGTCCTGGTGGCCATGACAACTTGAAAACACCGGAAGTGACTGTCTGAACTTGCGCATTACTTAGAATGATCGCAGGCTAATTATACAGTATGCTGTTCTAAGTGCTGAAAGTAGAAATTAAAAGGTTACAACTTTCTGTGAGTACCTTACTTGTGGCTACAGTCCAACACATGGCAATTACATCATTAATGATTAGTACTTACTGCATAGACTGTCATCAGCTGTAGGGGGAGGGGAGGGAATCTCTGTTTGTCTTTAAAGAGGCTCTGTCACCAGTTTCATACTTCCCTATCTCCTACCTAATCTAATGAGTGCTGTGTTGTAGATAACTACTATGTTGTTGGTTTTTAAAAAATGTTTATTAGTGAAAAAGTTCTGAGCATTTTAACATTTATGCTAATACGCCAACTGGGCGTTTCTTTTACTTTAACCAAGTGGGCGTTGTAAAGAAAATTGTATGACACTGACCAATCAGCGTCATACACTTGTCTTCATTCATGTCCAGCTTTAGTCACAGCGTGATCTCGCGAGATCACGCTGTGACGTGACTTCCTGCCGCAGTTCCTTTACCGGAGTGTCGGGAGAATGACCAGACATCGCCACCAGCCAGCTGTGCTGTGACTAAAGCTGGACATGAATGAAGAGAAATGTATGAAGCTGATTGGTCATCGTCATACACTTTTCTTTACAACGCCTACTTGGTTAAAGTAAAAAAAAATGCCCAGTTGGGCTTTTACAAAAAATGTGCATAAATGTTAAAATGCTCAGAAATTTGTCACTAATAAACGTATTTGTTTTTTAAAAAAACAACAACAACACAGTAGTTATCTACAACACAGCACCTATTAGATTAGGTAGGAGATAGGGAAGAATGAAACTGGTGAGCAGGCAGTTCTCTGCTCATCAGCTGATTATCATCAGCACATTCTTTACCATCCACAGTGAGGGATCTCCATCCTCATCATATCTGAACTATCTCCACCACTGGACATGATCAGACCTACCAGTGGTCTGTGACAGACTTAACATGGTGGAAATATATAACCCCAGCACACACAGAGGTACGCAAAAGATCCAGATGCAAACAAATTTAAGTTTTATTGCAACAAAGATGGTAAAGTTGAGGTAGAAAGCGACTTGGTAAAGACGTTTCGGCCGAACCTCGGCCTTTGTCACGGTCGCTGTAAGACGATATCACTGGTATGGAATGTCCGCCGGATATTCCCGGTGTGTCCAGGACACACCGGGAATATCCGGCGGACATCCCATACCAGTGATATCGTCTTACAGCGACCGTGACAAAGGCCGAGGTTCGGCCGAAACGTCTTTACCAAGTCGCTTTCTACCTCAACTTTACCATCTTTGTTGCAATAAAACGTAAATTTGTTAGCATCTGGATCTTTTGCGTACCTCTGTGTGTGCTGGGGTTATATATTTCCAATATTGTGGGATTCTCGTCCCTACCTTACTGGCACCACGCCAATAGATTGAGGAGTGCATCCCAATATCTATTTTAGACTTAACATGGTGACAGGGGTCGTGAGTAGCAACATACAAATAACCCAGACAACACTGTGACTACTGAAGTGTTTTCCTTTTCTTTTTTTCTCTGTTCACCTGTCAAGTATTTTGGGCAGCTTATACATTATAACAGCTCCTTGATCCAGCTTTTCTGTCTGATGGCAGCCTGTTTTTTGTTTTTTTTGATTGTGTGGCTCCCTGATGAACCTGTCATTTTACCAGGGGAAATGTGTCAGAACTGTGTTTATTATTTGTACTTATTTTGTTTCTTTTTTATGTGCAGTAACTCCTCCTATTAGAGAAACATAAGGCCAATGAAATCTGGAATGTAGCACATGTGTATATTATTAATTTTTACAATACACCTTTTCCATCCTTGAGGAATATAATCCAATATGTTATTTATCTGAATACTGCACTGCGGTTTTTTTTTTTTTTTTTCGACCTATTGATATCACACCAAATCTCACTTTCTGTTTACACCTTACACATTCTCTAGACTATTAAATTGGATAGGTCATTAACAGGGCATATACAGTGAAGGAAATAAGTATTTGATCCCTTGCTGATTTTGTAAGTTTGCCCACTGTCAAAGACATGAACAGTCTAGAATTTTTAGGCTAGGTTAATTTTACCAGTGAGAGATAGATTATATTAAAAAAAATTAAAAAAAATAACATTGTCATAATTATATATATTTATTTGCATTGTGCACAGAGAAATAAGTATTTGATCCCTTTGGCAAACAAGACTTAATACTTGGTGGCAAAACCCTTGTTGGCAAGCACAGCAGTCAGAAGTTTTTTGTAGTTGATGATGAGGTTTGCACACATGTTAGATGGAATTTTGGCCGACTCCTCTTTGCAGATCATCTGTAAATCATTAAGATTTCGAGGGTGTCGCTTGGCAACTTGGATCTTCAGCTCCCTCCATAAGTTTTCGATGGGATTAAGGTCTGGAGACTGGCTAGGCCACTCCATGACCTTAATGTGCTTCTTTTTGAGCCACTCCTTTGTTGCCTTGGCTGTATGTTTCGGGTCATTGTCGTGCTGGAATACCCAGCCACGAGCCATTTTTAATGTCCTGGTGGAGGGAAGGAGGTTGTCACTCAGGATTTGACGGTACATGGCTCCATCCATTCTCCCATTGATGCGGTGAAGTAGTCCTGTGCCCTTAGCAGAGAAACACCCCCAAAACATAATGTTTTCACCTCCATGCTTGACAGTGGGGACGGTGTTCTTTGGGTCATAGGCAGCATTTCTCTTCCTCCAAACATGGCGAGTTGAGTTAATGCCAAAGAGCTCAATTTTAGTTTCATCTGACCACAGCACCTTCTCCCAATCACTCTCAGAATCATCCAGATGTTCATTTGCGAACTTCAGACGGGCCTGTACATGTGCCTTCTTGAGCAGGGGGACCTTGCGGGCACTGCAGGATTTTAATCCATTACTGCGTAATGTGTTACCAATGGTTTTCTTGGTGACTGTGGTCCCAGCTGCCTTGAGATCATTAACAAGTTCCCCCCGTGTAGTTTTTGGCTGAGCTCTCACCTTCCTCAGGATCAAGGATACCCCACGAGGTGAGATTTTGCATGGAGCCCCAGATCAATGTCGATTGACAGTCATTTTGTATGTCTTCCATTTTCTTACTATTGCACCAACAGTTGTCTCCTTCTCACCCAGCGTCTTACTTATGGTTTTGTAACCGATTCCAGCCTTGTGCAGGTCTATGATCTTGTCCCTGACATCCTTAGAACGCTCTTTGGTCTTGCCCATGTTGTAGAGGTTAGAGTCAGACTGATTCATTGAGTCTGTGGACAGGAGTCTTTTATACAGGTGACCATGTAAGACAGCTGTCTTTAATGCAGGCACCAAGTTGATTTGGAGCATGTAACTGGTCTGGAGGAGGCTGAACTCTTAATGGTTGGTAGGGGATCAAATACTTATTTCTCTGTGCACAACGCAAATAAATATATATAATTTTGACTATGTGATTTTCTGTTGTTTTTTTTAATATAATCTATCTCTCACTGGTAAAATTAACCTAGCCTAAAAATTCTAGACCGTTCATGACTTTGACAGTGGGCAAACTTACAAAATCAGCAAGGGATCAAATACTTATTTCCTTCACTGTATGGTATAGGTTAGAGGTCGGGGCGTTCCTTGAGTAGAGGTGTTGCTCTTTTTTGGCACGGTGACCTGGTAGAGTTAACAGGGTCAGTTTGTTTTCCCTATAGCATTTTTTGACCCACCCTCTTTTTAAAAGGACATCTTCCTTTTTTATCAATTATAAGTAAAAGTTACGTTTTATTGTGTCATTTTGTGTTGATCAGTCAGTTTTTTTCTGTGACTTTACTAAAATGCCACTCAGCAAGGAAGAAGCCACAGGTCCAAAACCACAAAAGAAAAAGTCAGATTACTGTTTGAAGATAAAGATCTTATTTTTTGGAGAAATGTCCTTTGGTCTGATGAAACTAAAATGGAACTCTTTAACCATAATGACCATCGTTATGTATGGAGGAAAACGGGGAGGATTGCATGCCAAAAAACACCATCTCAACTGTGAAGCACGGGGGTGGCAACATCATGTTGTGGGGATGCTATGTTTTATGAGGGACTAGTGTACTTCACAATATAGATGGCATTATGATTAACCCCTTAAGGACGAAGCCTAGTTTGGGCCTTAAAGGGAATGTGTTGCCAGAAAAACATGTTTGTTTTTTTTTTAATTAAACATTTAGTGTGTAGGTGATTAAACATTGTTCAAATTTTTTTTATTTTTTTCACGAGTCAGGAAATATTATAAATTAATTCTAATTTATAATATTTCCCATTGCTGGTCACTAGATGGAGCTATTCCCAAAATTGCAGCATTGCAAAATTGGGTAAAAAGCCCTCGCTCTAGTGAGCTCTCAGCATCCCCCCCCTCCTTTATCCTGGCTAGTGCCGGGATAAACGAGGGGTTTGAACGGTCTAACCTCCTACACTGTGTGTCGCAATTTTTTGAGCTAACACACAGTGTAGTAGGTTTACATACAGTAGTAAACGTACACAAACACGAACATACATTGAAATCTCTTACCTGCTCCTGCCGCCGCGGCTCCCTCCGGCCCGTCCGCTCCGTCTGCTGCCGCTGGTCCAAGTGCACAAGTCCGGAAGCCGCGGCCGGAAGTAGTAATATTACTGTCCGGCCGCAACTTCCGGTCCACAGGAAAATGGCGCCGGATGGCGCCAATTTCAAGTTGGACTGTGTGGGAGCGGCGCATGCGCAGTTCCCACACAGACGGCGTACACAGAAGTGGATGGGACGGGACCCGTTCGCAGTCTCTATGGGACTGTGGCTGCCGTATTCCATGTCTGTATGTGTCGTTAATCGACACATACAGAAATGGAACAAAAAATGGCAGCCCCCATAGAGAAGAAAAAGTGTAAAAATAAGAAAAAGTAAAACACAAACACACAAATAAATATAAACGTTTTTAATAAAGCACTAACATCTTTAACATATTAAAAAAAAAATTGTGATGACACTGTTCCTTTAAGGCTCAGAGCCCATTTTTGAAATCTGACATTTCACTTTATGTGGTAATAACTTCAGAATACTTAAACCTATCCAAGCGATTCTGAGACTGTTTTCTCATGAGACATTGGGCTTTATGTTAGTGGTAAAATTTGGTCGATATATTCAGTGTTTATTTGTGAAAAATTGCAAAAATTAGAGAAAATTTAGAAAAAATAACATTTTTCTGAATTTAAATGCATCTGCTTGTAAAACAGATGGTTATACCACCCAAAATAGTTACTAGTTCACATTTCCCATATGTCTACTTTAGATTGGCATTGTTTTTTGAGCATTCTTTTATTTTTCTTGGACGTTACAAGGCTTGGAACATAAACAGCAATTTCTCATATTTTTAAGAAAATTTCAAAAGCCTTTTTTTTAAGGTACCTGTTCAGTTCTGAAGTGGCTTTGAGGGGCCTATGTATTAGAAACCCCCATAAAACACCCCATTTTAAAAACTAGACCCCTGAAAGTATTCAAAACAGCCTTTAGAAAGTTTATTTAACCCTTTAGGCATTTCACAGGAATTAAAGCCATGTGGAGGTGAAATTTGCACATTTCATTTTTCTTGCTGAATTTCCATTTTATTCAATTTCTTTCTGTAACACAGAAGGTCTTACCAGAGAAACACTGCTAAATATGTATTGTCCAGATTCTGCAGTTTTTAGAAATGTCCCACATGTGTCTCTAGTGTGCTAGTGGACTAAATCACAAGCCCCAGAATCAAAGAAGCACCTTGTGCATTTTGAGGCCTCTTTTTTATTAGAATATATATTAGGCAGCATGCCAGGTTTGAAGAGGTGTTGAGGTGCCAAAACAGTAGGAATCCCCCAAAAGTGACCCCATTTTGCAAACTACACCACTAAAGGAATTAATTTATGGTTGTTGTTACCATTTTGACCCCACAGTTTTTACACAGCACGTATTTGAATTGGGCTGTGAAATTAAAAAAATGATTTTTTTCCCAATAAGTTGTTATTTTTCATCAAAATTTCTTATTTTCAAAGGGAACCCAATTTCTCCTGAGTGCAGAAATACCCAATTTGTGGCAATAAACTGCCGTTTGGGCCCATGGGAGGCCTCAGAAGGGAAGGAGCGCTGTGTGTTCTTTGGAGTGCAAATTTTGCTGGATTGGTTTTCGGGTGCGATGTCGCATTTGCAGAGCCCCAGAGGTATCAAAGCAATGGAAACCCACCAGACGTGACCCCATTTTGGAAACTACACCCCTCAAGGAATTCATTTATGGGTGTTGTGACTATTTAGACCCCATAGTATTTTCACAGAACTTATTTGAATTGGGCTGGGAATTAAAAAAAAAATTAATTTTTTTCCAATAATATGTCGTTTTGGCTCAAAATTTCTTATTTTCACAAGGAATAAAATACCCCATTTTGTTGCAAAATTTCTCCTGAGTACGGCAATACCCCATTTGTGGTGATAAACTTCTGTTTGGGCCCATGGGAGGGCTCAGAAGGAAAGGACCACCATTTTGCCTACTGTGGATTTTCTGGTGCTGTCATGTATGCAGAAGCCTCTGAGGTACCAGTACAGTTCAAACCCCCAAGAAGTAACCCCGTTTTAAAAACTACACCCCTTAAGGCATTCATCTGGTGTAGAGGTGTAGTGAGCATTTTGACCGGAGACATACACCCCATAAACTGTAATGTGTGTTCACCTGGGTATGGCAATACCCTACATGTGGCTGTTATCAGCTGCCTAGGCACACAGTAGGGCTCAGAAGGGAAAGACGAGGGGGGATAAGCTGTGTGGAGTGCATCAGGGTAAGTAAAACTGGGGTAGATTAAAAATCAAGGGATGTATGATAAACACTCTTTCATACAGAGCCCTGGTTTTTCGTGACACGTGTCACATTGATATATTGTGTCCTTCCTTATCCCCCTCTTATAGCAGACTTTGCACCTCTTTTGACTTTTTCCCTTCTTGCCAGTTTGGGGAACTTCTCCTGGAAAGTGTTGCCCTGGTACGATGCATGTGGCCTCGCTTCCAGAAGTACTGGGTGCCCCCCCTTCTTGGTCCCTAAAAATTTGTTTCTTGATAACCACCTCTTGAAATTCCAGGAAAGTTCCCGTCTGGCCTGTACATCGACGTAGCACGTACGCATTGTATAATGCCATCTGTATGATGTGCACAGCAAACTTCTTATACCACACCGCATGGCGCTGTAGGGCTTCAGGACTTGAACTGACAAGTCCACAACTCCCATGTACCTGTTGTAGTCCAGGATGCAGTCTGGTTTGGGGTGTCTGTACTGGTACCTCGTACAGGTACATGGGTACTGTTGTGGCCATGTATTGTTGTCAATACAAGGAGATCTCGCTTGTCTTGTACTTGGCACACAATATGTTGCTGCTAGATTGTGCCCTGCTCTCACCTCTTCTTGTTTGCACAAGCAGAATCTTAGGGAGACCTCTCAGATTTCTTCTAGCAGTGCCGCATGCCGCAGTACTTCTGGAAGCGAGGCACTTGAAGAGTGGGACGCTGGTATAAAAATTATCCAGGTAGAGGTGGTAACCCCGGTCCAGCAGTAGGTGCACCAAATCCCACACAATTTTTGCATTAACTCCCAGTAAGGGGTGGCATTCTGGGGGCTGAGCACTGGTGTCCTTCCCTTCATATATCCTAAATTTGTAGGTATACCCTGATGCACTCTCGCACAGCTTATACATCTTCACGCCATACCTTGCCCTCTTACTCGGCAGGTACTCGCGGAATTGAAGCCTCCTTTTAAAATGTTACCAAGGACACATCAATAGAAATACAATTCTCAGGGGTTGGGGTATGCTTGGGAAAACCGGGCACTGAAACAGTCTAATAGGGGTCTCCGTTTATACAAACGGTCAAAACTGGGGTCATCTCGGGGTGGGCACTGCTCATTATCGGTATAATGTAAGAAGCAAAGTATTGCCTCATTTTTCTTTTTTTTAGGTTACAGTTCAGTTCTGAAGTGGCTTTGAGGGGCCCATATATTAGAAACCCCTATCAAACACCCCATTTTAGAAACTAGACCCTTCACAACAGCATATAGAAAGTTTATTAACCCTTTAGGTGTTTCATAGGAATTTAGAGCAAAGTAGAGGTGAAATTTACATATTTATTTTTTTTTGTCAGAAAACCCTTTTATTCCATTTTTTTCTGTAAAACAGAAGGTTTTACAAGAGAAACGCAACTCAATACTTATTGCCCAGATTCTTCAGTTTTGAGAAATATCCCAGCAAGGGACCACCTAGAGGATTTTGTGGCATCCTTTTTATTAGGCACCATGTCCGGTTTGAAGAGGTCTTGTGGTGCCAAAACAGTGGAAACCCCCCATTTTGGAAACTAGACCCCTTGAGGAATTCATTGTAGTTTTCATGGGGTGCATGTGGCTTTTTGATCAGTTGTTATTCTATTTTTGAGTGGCGTGGTGACTAAGTCTGTGTTCACACAGAGTTTTTTCCAGGACGAAAATTCCTCCTGCAGAAACTGCTCCAGACGGTTTTTGCACAGTGGTTTGACAAAAACTCGTCAAAACACTCGTCGAGGTGTTTTTTTTACCATTTCTGACTGATTGAAATGGGGTTTTGGAGGCGGAAACCACTTCAAGATGGGTCATGTCGCTTCTTTTTACCGTGACGCGTTTTTTTTGCTCGCGGTAAAAAAAACTCGTCCAACTCTCATTGAAATCAACGGGAGGCATTTTCGGGCGTTTTTTGACGAGTTTTGCGGAGCGGTTTTCGCGCCAAAAAACTCGTAAAAAAAAACTCTGTGTGAACAGAGCCTAAAAAACAGCAATTCTACTATTGTTTTTTAGTCTATTTTTTTTACAGCGTTCACCGTGCGCTTTAAATCACTTTATTCTGCGGGGCGATACGATTACGGCGATACCAGATGTTTATAGTTTTTTTTATGTCTTATGGCGTTTGCACAATAAAATACTTTTTGTAAAAAATCATTTACTTTTTGTGTTACCTTATTCTAAGAGCCATAAGTTTTTTATTTTTCCCATCAAAAAAGCCGTGCGAGGACTTGTTTTTTGCGTAACGAACTGTAGTTTTTATCAGTACCATTTTTACATGCGACTTTTTGATCTCTTTTTATTCCATTATTTGGGAGGTGAAGTGACCAAACAATTGTGATTCCGGTACAGTTTATTATTATTTTATTTTACGGCAATCACAGCGCGGGATAAATAATGAAATAATTTTGTAGTTCAGGCCGTTACGGACGCGGCGATACCAATTATGTATAGTTTGTTTATTTATTTTTATTAATAATAAAGGACTGATAAGGGAAAAAGGGGGATTTTTTTACTTGTAAAACTTTTATTTTCTTATTCTTACATATTTTTTTTTAACTTTTTTTTTAACTTTATTACTTTGTCCCACTAGGGGACTTGAGGGCAGGAGGCCATGATCGCTATTCTAATACACTGCACTACATGACTTTGTCAGGACCGACTAGGCTTCCGTAGGTGGCATAGCCAGACGCCATTGTTAGGCGTCCGGTTGCCATAGGGGTTAATGAGCGGGGACACAGTGATCGGTCCCCGCTATAGGAGCTGCGGCAACAGCTGCACAAGACAGCAGCTGTCACAGCTCCTGTATGTTTCGGGAAGATGGCCAAAATGGCCGTTACTCCCGTGACGTACTATTCCGTCATGGAGCGCGAACGGGATGGTTTCCATGACCGAATAGTATGTCACTGAGCGTTAAGGGGTTAAGGTAAATTATGTGTAGCTATTGAAGCAATATCAAGACTTTAGCCAGAAAGTTAAAGCTTGGGCACAAATGGGTCTTCCAAATGGACAATGACTCCTAGCATACTTCCAAAGTTGTGGGAAAATGGCTTAGGCCTTATTCACACGACAGTGGAAAAAAAAATGCCCATTAAAAACTGATGAACTATCAGTTTTTCATGGCCAATTTGCATCAGTTTGTCTCCAAATTTTCATCCGTTCCAGTCCGTCTGTCCATTTCTAATGGCCGTTTGACATCCATTTTACATCAGTTTTTTCATGGCGTTAAAAAAACTGATGAATTTCATTGGTCAGGATTTTTTTGTCACAGCCCCATGAAAACACCCAAAGGAAGGTCACATGTTCACCTAGACACTATTTTGTCTGGCTTCTACTGCATAAAGACCTTTGTTGATTGCCTAGTTTTTCTGCATTGTTTTCTGGAGTATTTATAGCTGGCCGCTCCTGGACAAGCAAAATTAGGTGCTCTACGTCCACGTTTCTTGGCATTCTGTGATAAGTCTGCTGTTACGTCATGTGTTGAAAAAAATAATTTCGTAATACATTTATTTTCACCATGCACCCGCTATCAGTATTGATCTGAACGTATCAAGCTGTGTAGCTTTTTATATTACAATGTATAATTTAAAGGGCAAGGCTAATGGATATGTGCTGATGCTCGCGCTTACAGTGTCCCTGAAGATGATGCCATAGTGCCCACGTAGATAGTGCCACACAGTAACTACGTACAAAGTGCCACACTGTCTACATGTAGATATTACCATGCACTGCTCCCTGTAGATAACGCCACAGACCTCCTGTATATGATGTCACATACCTCCCTGTATATGATGCCACACAATTCCCTGTATATGATGCCACACAGCCTCCCTGTAGATCATGCCACACACCTCCCTGTATATGATATCACATACCTCCCTGTATATGATGCAACACAGCCTCCCTTAGATCATGCCACACATCCTCCCTGTAGATCATGCCACACACCCTCCTTATATATCATGCCACACAGCCTCCCTGTAGATAATGCCACACACCTCACTGTATATGATGCCACACAGCCTCCCTGTAGATCATGCCACACTGTCCCCCTGTAGTTGATGCCACACAGCCGCCCTTAGATCATGCCACACAGACCTCCTGTAGTTGATGCCACACAGCCTCCCTTAGATCATGCCACACTGACCTCCTGTATATGTGACACAGACCCCTATATATGATGCCACACAGCCTCCCTGTAGATCATACCACACAGACCCCCTGTAGTTGCTGCCACACACCTCCCTGTATATGATGCCACACAGCCTCCTTGTAGATCATGCCACACTGACCCCCTGTATATGCGACACAGACCCCCTGTAGTTGATGCCACACACCTCCCTGTATATGATCGCCTACATACTCAATACAACAATGCCATAAATACTCACGGATGCAGTGCCGTCTCTTGTCTTCTTCAGGTGTGGTCACTCGTCTGCACGGAATCTGACAAGGCAACGCGACAGCGCAATGACGTCATCGAGGCGCGTTCAAACCTGTGAAGACGAATGACCACACCTGAAGAGGACAGCGCTGCAACAGTGAGTATGCCAACGATAGCCAGCAAGGGAACTAGCAGTTCCCTTGCCAATCCCCATGTAACAGATCAGTTTTTAACCTCCGTTAAAAACGGATACATTGACTTCGATGGGGGCCGTCATTCCGTTAAAACGACCAAAAATAGTACATGTCCTATTTTTTGACGGCCATTATTTACGGGCCGTGTGAATACACCCATTGTAAAATATCATTGTTTACGGCCATATGAAGGCCGTTAAAAGAACGGCCATCACACGGCCGTTTTTCAATGTCGTGTGAATAAGGCTTTAAGGAGAACAAAGTGACGGTAATGGAGTGGCCATCACAACGATCTAACCTCAATACCATAGAAAATTTAGGGGCAGAACCAAAAAAGTGTGAACAAGCAAAGAGTCCTATAAACCTGACACCAGTTCTTTCAGTAGGAATTAGCCAAAGTTCCAGTTAGACAATTTAAAAGGCAGTGCTACCAAATAGTAACCACGTGTATGTAAACTTCTGAGCCACTGGGAATGTTATTAAAGTAATAAAAGCTGAAATAAATCATTGCCTCTAGTATTATTCTGACATTTCACATTCTTGAAATATAATAGTAATCCTAACTGACCTAAGCGAGGGAATGTGTACTAGGAATTGTGAAAAACAGAATTTGGCTAAGATGTGTGTAAACGTATGACTTCAACAGTGTGTGCTGTGGAGGCTTAGCTCTGTAGCGTTAGGCAAAATATGTCCAAATGCAGTCAGAGACCGTGATATAAAAGTTCTGTTCCAACAGGTGCTTTGCCTGTTCTTTATTTTGTTGCATACGACAAAAACAAGCGTATAGCCTTTACATTCAGGCACAAAAAAACACAAATGAACCTTTGCTCTGTTGAGCATTAAGTAAACATAGCTTTTCCTGACTATACAAGTGGTATACTACAAACCACCCGAAACAAGACCAAAATCATGTGTCACCTCACACAAACTGCAAATGTCCAACAAGAGGCCAGCAGACCTCAGTAATTATGTCTACAGCCAGCTAGACAGGCCTGTCTTTTCACATAGCACCCCTTAGGGTCAGTTCACACGTTGCGGAAATACTGCTTTTCCGCAACGCAATCAGTTGCAGAAAATCCGCAACATAATACAGTAGTAGTACAGTGGATGAGATAGAACAAATCTCATGCACATGCTGCATAAATACTGAGCAAAAAAAAATTTAAATGCGGTGCAGAATTTTATTCCGCAAAATGTCAATTATATTTGTGAAACTGCTGCTTATTTGATACAGGTTTTTCCCATTGAATTTAATTGGGAGTAAAACCCACAACAAATAGCATAACCCAACTCGAGAGAAAAAAATTCCTATACTTACCCAGAAAACTGTGTTTCTTCCTCCTGGATGACGCTTCGTCTCATGTGACCGCTGCAGCAGTCTCCTGGGATGAATCATCTAAATGCTGCAGTTTTCCGAAGTGGACATTCCCGGCGAAAATCTGCACCACAGTTTGGTGTTTTTTTTTTGCCCGGAATACTTTTTGGCCACTCGGGTGGATACACAGTGTAACTTTATGAAGCGTATCCGCCCCATGTAAATTCAGGGTATGTGCACACACACTAATTACGTCCGTAATTGACGGACGTATTTCGGCCGCAAGTACCGGACCGAACACAGTGCAGGGAGCCGGGCTCCTAGCATCATACTTATGCACGATGCTAGGAGTCCCTGCCTCGCTGCAGGACAACTGTCCCGTACTGTAATCATGTTTTCAGTACGGGACAGTAGTTCCACGGAGAGGCAGGGACTCCTAGCGTCGTACATAACTACGATGCTAGGAGCCCGGCTCCCTGCACTGAGTTCGGTCCGGGACTTCCGGCCGAAATACGTCCGTCCATTACGGCCGTTAATGTACTCGTGTGAACCCAGCCTCAAGCTTAAAGTGCATAGAGTGCACACTTTTATAGCCCAGTAATAAACTGAGCTGAAACACCTGAGAGCTACATATAAAACCAGTACTGGACAGAAAGGGAATGATAGGCCCCACTACCAACCTGCCTATCAGGGCTGGCATTAGGGGGGGCAAACTGGGCAATTGCCCAGGGCCCCCACCCTCTCTGGGCCTCCTGCCCACTATAGCAGCCATAGCGGTTGTCAGGGCAGATTCTAGCTTTTCTGCTGCCTGAGGCGAAAATTGAAATGGCGTCCCCCTACGCTGTTCTACATCACTAGCATCCTCCTCAAACTCATTTGGATACGCCATTGCCTTATACTTCCCTGGCATGCGCGGTGCAGCAATAAAGTCGGGCAAAAAACGCCTCGCTGCAAAGTGAGTGCCCATGCAATGGCGCATCCGGGAAAGTTGGAGGGGACTGGTAGTGATGTAGAACAGCCAGGGGAATGTCAATGGAAAGGTGGGTTTGGAGTCAGGACTGCGTGACTCTTTAGGACAGCGGCACTGACCCATGACCCTTTATAGAGTAATTAGCATATAGTGTGTGCCGTTTTAAACAGTTTTGATATATTTTGCTGCATCTGAAAAAAACCATACAGGCGAATGTTTGGAAATATTGTCAGGTCATGTATTACTGCATGGTAGAGGTTCAAGGGGTTAAAACTATCTGACAGGTTCCCATTAAATATACAATGAATTGAAAACAATTCCATCTGCTCTGCAATTTTGTTACTATAAATATATCCGATATAATTACAGCTCCAGAACTAAGCTCTGTGCATATATACATCACCAAAACAAAGCTCTGACATACATGCAACACCAGAACAAACCTCAGTACATATATACAGCACCAGAACAAAGCTCTGTACATATATACAGCACAGGAACCAAGCTCACTGCATATATACAACACTAGCACCGAGCTAAGTACATATATACACAACACCAGAACCAACCTAAGTACATAAATACAGCACCAGAACAACCTCACTGCATATATACAGCACCAGAACCAACCTCAGTACATAAATACAGTACTAGAACCAAGCTCAGTACATATATACAGCACCAGAACCGAGCTCAGTACATATATACACACCAGAACCAACCACACTGCATATATACAGCACCAGAACAGAGCTCAGTACATATATACAACACCAGAACCAACCTCACTACATATATACAGCACCAGAACCGAGCTCAGTACATATATACAGCACCAGAACCGAGCACAGTACATAAATACAGCACCAGAACAAAGCTCAGTACATATATACAGCACCAGAACCGAGCACAGTACATAAATACATCACCAGAACAAAGCTCAGTACATATATACAGCACTAGAACAAATCTCAGTACATAAATACAGCTCCAAAATAGAGCTCAGAATAAATAAATAAATAAAGATATTTTTATATATATATATATATATATATATATATATATATATATATATATAAAAAGTAAAAATACAATGTCAGCCGCACAGCCTTATAAATCGTAGGTGGGTGCCGACCTGCCTAGGTCAGGGCTAACAGACCTGCTGTAGTAGAATCCAAAAATCAGGCAGCACTCAAGTGAAAAAGGCTCCTGTGTTGAGCTGAAATGTCGTGTGTATATGGACCAATAACGCACCTTTTTCTACTTTGCTTATACCTTGGAGTGCTGCCTGATTTTTGGATTATATATATCAGCATAAATACAGCTCAATACACAGATCATTTGCAAATTCAGTTTAATCCCTGTAGGATAGGTTTGGACGGCGTAAAACTACAGCTCCCAGCATGGCCCAAACAATAGTAAGGATATGCTAGGACAGGGGTGGGCAAACTTTTTGACTCGCGGGCCACAATGGGTTCTAAAATTTGACAGAGGGGCCGGGCCAGGAGCATTTGGAGGGAGTGTTTGGGCCGGATATACTAAAGCATTAAATGTAGTGTGTGCAAACCTCATAGCACAGTAAGAACACTACAACCCAATTTATTAACTGTCTTTCAAATGTGAAAAATAGCCCTTATCAGTTAATAAATTTGTCTCAAGGAATATGCAAGATATGGCATTTACATACTATTTCGCAGATACTGGGAGAAGGAAATGTAAATAGATTAAAATAACATACGCACTGTGATTTATCAAGAAAAAAGTTCTGTTGACTCTGTAAATTAGCTGCCAACCTCTGAGCAGTAGCCGCCCGTTCTTGTGTTGACTGCTTGCTAGCATAGTTTGCATGCTTCGTGGTGTGATCGCAATGAGGTCACGTTACGCCTTGATCTCCATGCAGGTTCAAATCAGGTGGGGGGGGTGCGAGCTGCTCGGAGAAGTAACAGATACACTGAGACGTTTCTCAAGGCAAAAATACTTCTAACTTTATTTGCAGAGACACAGAGTTTATATAGTAAAAATATCACATGACTACGTGCAGACACACATTAATCATTTACATTCTTGTGGTTTCTTCCCTTGTGATTTATGTCACAATGTACATTGTTCTTATATCTAGTTGTTAATCTGGTGTCTGGTCCTTATCTTATCTTGGCTGTATGCCCGAAACTCAAACATCATATAAACAGACTCCTTTGTGTCTGGTAAGTCCTTGTAGGGCCCCAATTTCTACTATCTACAGAATGTCTGCAAATCTATTCCATTACCTTTCCCAGAATATATTCTAATACATGTTTTCTCTTCAGCATTGCACTCTTTGAGGTCCCAGATACATTATACATATATTTATTCCATAACAATCCCTCCTTTTGTGATTTTACCAACACCTAAATTCCAATGCTACTTCTATCTCCTGATAGCAAGGCTTCGATCCATTTCTTCACTTGATTCACACAGGTATGTAGGTGGGGTAATCTCACAACATTCTTTCATCATAATGTATAGGCCTCTGATTGAATGCTTCCCTTATTTTGCAAAATGCATAACAATTGAAACATGTAAGCAATATAAACAATATTATGAAACATATCAAGGGTTGGAATAACACATGCAGTATCTTAGTGGCAGTGGGGGAAAATCCTGTAAATATGTCATACCAATGATGGGCACTGGCATCTTTTATTGCTGACGATAAATTTATTACTTCCTTAGCTGCTATTGTAGCCAATACTTTCACTTTACTTAGAGTTACATTATGGGCTGCTATCAATTTCTTTACGTCTTTAGACTTTTGTAACACTTGTTTTAACTCTTCCAGTGGCAAACTAAAATTTCCATAGGGCAAAGGTTCAGGTACCCATACAGTGGACATTATTTCTTCTAAAGTAGGCAGGAACACTATAGTTTGGTTCCCCCAAGTCAAATGCGTCACATTGTATAGACATCCTGAAAATGGTCCTATGAGATTAAACTGGCTAAGGGTCTGCTTGTCGTTAGTTATTAAGCATACATGCTGTGGACCTACTTCAATATATACCTGTAGGTTATCTTCTGGGATTATAGTGAGTGCGCATACATTATCCTGGTGCTGCATTAGACAGGGTTCATATATCCCTGACTGTTCATTACATACATATCCTTGCTCTGTTAATTGGCATAAATCTATATTCCTTGTCTTATTTTGAGAGTCTATGTGTGTTCCTTTTATTTCTGGCATCCAATATTGTCCTAATAATGTCACCGGATCAATCATTACCATTGGCATAACAATAAACTTGCATAATAGAGTAGGATTTTTCACATTAAATGCTATTAGTCTTCCTGCACACCATTTAGGTGTACACTCAGTATACTCAGGCTGTAACAATAACCACGTATCATTTCTCTCTCCTACGGGCAGAATGTCTGTCCATTGCCTAACATGACTACTAAACAATTTATTCTTAAAATTATTCATCTGTTCTTGTTGCCACATCGTTTTAAGCGTACATACTGTCCAATTTACAAAAGTTGATACATTCTGTAATGTTCTATATTCGGTTAGCATACTTTCATTAAAAACATTTAGAAACAGTTCATCTATAGTTAACCCTTTCTGTTGTATGGCAAAGGTAGTAGGTAACCATGAGGCACCTATCCTTAATGCAGTAGATGTGTCATCTCCCACTGAGTTTAATTTGTTCATAACTGTTTCTAACTGTATACCATTCAATACTCCTAATCCCGTTCCTACCCCTCCTAATAGCGGGTCATACCATTCTCTTTTTTGTCTATGACAGCTGGGGGATTCAGGGAAGGAAATATTGAAGTGTACATTCTTTTTCTGCTGTTGGGTTACAGTGCTCTTACAAGTGTGTGCGATTCTTTCCAGACTTTGTACTGTTATATGTGGCTTAAAACTATCTCTTAAAATTATTATCAAGAATACAAAATATCTTCTATTTCTTATTTGGCTATTATTCATACATAATATCATCCCATCAGTTTCTTTTATTACAATCGTAGAGTTGAGCTTCTCCTTGTTGCATCTTTCATAAATCTTATTTATCATTTCATTTCTATTTTTACTGGTTGTATATTTCTATAGATACTGTAAGTCTGGTTCATAACAACAAAACAACAGCCGTCTCTTCTTGTATGCTAATGTTGGCTGTTTTGTCTATGTGAAGGTACACAGTCCCTCCATGTGGTCCTTTTCTCCAAGTCCCTTCGGTTGTAGTCACATTTGTAGTGTAACACAGGGCATTGGCCTTACAGGTGTAGTTACCCTGCTTTCTATCCACTGTGGCATTCGCCCACCCTGTCCTGAACTGTTTCAGTGATTCTGTACTGATTACGTGTACAGGAGTAGCAGTTCTGCCTTTTTGTATAAGAGCACACGCAACAACCGCCGCAACAACCGCAAAGATCTTCATTCTTCTGTCTGAAGAACCTTTTTACAATGACTGGCATGAATCCAGCTTGCCTTTCCTTCGAGCTTCACTGAGGTTCTTGTAACGAGTAGGACTTGAAACGGACCATCAAATCTTGGGTCTAGACTTTTCCTCACGTGTCTTTTGACAACGACCCAATCTCCTGGTTCTAGCTTATACGTCCCTTCAACTGAATCAGGACCTGGAATGGAAGCAAAGACTTGTGCATGCACCTTAGTCAATTGTTTGTTCAGCGTTGATACATAATCTGTTAGTCTACCATACTGCATTTGGAGCACCTGTGGAAAATAACATCCTAATCTGGGAGCCGACCCAAATAAGATCTCATATGGGCTGAGACCTGTTCTTTTTGTGGGCGTGTATCTTACTGAGAACAAGGCTAATGGTAGACACTCGGTCCATGGTTTCCCGGTTTCTACCATTGCTTTTTGGATTTTCAATTTGAGAGTCCCATTTAGTCTCTCAACCTTCCCACTGCTCTGTGGATGGTATGGTGTATGTAGGGCTTGACTTATGCCTAGAGCTGACAACACATGGTTCATGATTTCACCCGTAAAATGAGTTCCTCTGTCGCTCTTGATCACCTCTGGAACTCCATATCTGCACACCACCTCGTTGATCAGTTTCTTTGCTGTGGCTACGGCTGTAGCTTTGGTTACTGGAAAAGCTTCTGGCCATCCTGAAAAGAGATCAATACAAACAAGCACATACTCATAGGTACCGACTTTTGGTAATTGAATATAGTCTATCTGTAGTCTCTGGAATGGGTAAATTGGTCTGGGTGTGTGCTTCTGTGGTACTTTTACAGTTCTTCCAATATTATGTGTTGCACAGATCATGCATCCTTGTGTAAAACTGCTGGCCATCACACTAAACCCTGGAGCATACCAGGTTTTGTTAACCAAGTCCATCATTGCCGTTTTTGACTGGTGTGTCTCTCCATGTGTTATCTGGGCCATCATTGGGAACATTGTCTTAGGCAGGCACAGTTTATTCTGGCATTGCCAGAGGCCATCTTTTCGTAGCGTTGCTCCTTGGGCCGTCCACTTGTCTTTTTCTTCTTCTGTTGCTTGTCCTTGAAGTTTTTGCAGTAGTTCCGGGCTTACAGCTGGTCTTGTTTCCTCTGGATCTTTTATCTGACATACGGCTGCTAACACGGGTAGCTTCTGTGCTGCTTGCTTTGCCGCTTCGTCTGCCAGGGCATTTCCCCTTGCTTCTGGTGTGTTGGCCGTAGTGTGAGCTTTTATCTTTATTACTGCTACCTCAGTGGGTAACATCAGGGTCTCCATTAAGTATTTTACAAAGTCTGCATTCTTTACAGGTGTACCTGCAGAGGTCAAAAATTGTCTTGCCTTCCATATGGGGCCATAATCGTGTGCAATCCCAAAAGCATATCGAGAGTCAGTGTATATATTTGCTGTCTTTCCTTCTGCATGTTGGCATGCTGCTGCCAGGGCCTTAAGCTCCGCTTCTTGTGCTGAGCGGGACGCTGGTAAGGAGGCTGCTTCTAGGACTACATCTTCGGTGGTTACTGCATATCCTGTAAGAAAAGATCTTTCTACACAATACCTTGAACCATCCACAAAGAGTATTAGGTCTGGGTTTTGGAGTGGGGTATCTTTTACATGTGCGAACCCCACTGTTTCCTGGGCCATAAGGGCCATACAATCATGTTCATCAGTTTCAGGCAAAAATTGTGACCATACTTTACCTACGTCTTCTCCCCCTTGCTCCAAAGGCAGTAAGGTAGCTGGGTTCAATGTAGTACAGCTATGGAGTGTAAAGTAACCTGCTCAGGAAGAAGAAGAGCACAGGTTAATCTCAAATGTCTTGCAGTGGACAAATGCTTAGGTTGTACTTGAGTTAGAATAGCAGTAATATCATGTGGTGGAAATGCCAGGACCAAATCTGAGGCCTTGTTTAACATTGAATTTACAGCAATGATAGCTCTCACACATGATGGGGAACCTCGGGCCACAGGGTCTAGTCTAGCTGAATAATATGCTACCGGGCGCTGCTGTGGTCCATGACTTTGTGTGAGAACTGCAGTGTCATGTCCATTTTGTTCAGTACAGTACAAAGTATATGCTTGCGTAGAGGTACTCCATGGATTGGTGTCACAAGCCGCTACCAAACACAACTCCTCCTCATTCAGCTGATAATCCAAAATACTTTGAGAATCTCACTTTTATCAGGTTCTACAAATACTTGATTAATACAAAAACAAATAAAAATAAAACATTCCCAAAAACTTTACATCAAATTAACAATGTCCAGACAAGTTTTGTTTTGCCTTCTCCCTCATCTAAATCCATAAAGACTCGTGTGAGTGATGTCACATCGCCTCCTGTGTAACTTTGCTGGAGGGGGATGGTCTCTTACACATAAACTATACACATAAACTAAAATTGTACCTGATCAGTTCCTTCACCCTTCCCCCCTTTGTGGACTCTGCGAGAGTGATGTAGCAGAGTTCAAAACTACATCTCAACATAACACTAGTTTAACCCCCTGTAATGTACAACAGCCTGAAACAAAAATAACTTTTTCCTGACAAACATTTGATCTTTACAATGACATAACTCATGTGTGAAATCAAAAATAGAACAATTGTAGTTAGTTACTCAATAAAACAGAAAATATTATCTCTGATAACATTAATTACTGCAAACCAATAAACAGTATAACGGTGGGGTCACATACATTTTCAAAACCCCCGTGTCTCACCGTATCTGTAGTTTAATACATCTGAATTATCAAAACACATGAAATCTGATCACATCATAACACATAATTATCGTAACTTTTATAACCAACAGCGCTTGCGCAAAAGAGAAGAAATGTATTTCGGTTTGTAGACATTACTGATATATATATATCTCAGCAGTGCATATTGAAATCCCTTTGTCTCATCAGCCCTGCAGACTGCACCCAGTCAGCCCCCCTCCTCCTCCTCCCAAACACAGCACACTTTAGGGGGGAGGGAGGGAGGTCACAAACTCATTTCTCACAACTTCTCACAACTTCTCACAACTTAACACTTTCAATGCCGGCAAAACAACATACGTATCTGCAATCATTCATCACACCATTGTGTAGGAATTATCTACGTTAATGTTTAACAGTACAATCTGACGGCCACCATCTCTATATTATGATTACGTGTTGTTTCATCAGTGAACTAGACTGGAACTTCTGTAAATAGAAAAAACACTACAAATGACAAAATTAACAAGGTGATTATTTCATACTGATTTGGATGGGCCGGGCGTGGCCACATCAGGGGCAGGGGGGGGGGCAGCCTCTCCCATTGGAAACACAGTACGCAGGGGGTTTCCTACCAACAATGAGGACACACTCAACATGAGGTACGGACGCCATTACCGGGCGTCGGCTGGATCAGCATTTAATGTTGTGTCCATTCATTTCAAGAACAAGATGACATTTCTTATCTCACTAGCAGCTGTTCTCCACCTCCCCCTTCTCTTATCACACTAGTTGATTCTAAATTATACCATATGGGAATTTACTATAAGGTTATTTGCAACATTAAAACAACTACTACTTCTATACCTCCCTTTGCTTTAAACTTTACTTTATAAAATATGAATTTCCTCTGACAACCTCCTGCACTTTTACTTCAGTGTATTAACATTACATACATTTGTAGGCTCTTTGTTGCTTTCTAAAAGATGCTACAATCCATCTACTCCAATCTGCTTTGTCATTTGACTCTGTGTGGTTCTGGATTTACAATCCCCTAATAAATTTACACCATTTTAACAGGTGCTTGCTCACCCATATGCCATACCTACTCTCGTTTGCCGTGACTGTTGCCCATAGCCCTGCTATGATGGAGGGGACTCATACCCTTCTCTCTCAGTTTTTATCTTCACTAACAAACACTATGGCTATTGGCTGTTAGGGAAAGTCCCACACTACGTATCTCCTACATACACTCTGTATACACTATCCAACTGAGCCAAATTACAACCAACTAAACAATAATCCCACAAAGGATCTGCTCATTATATCATCTATATTTTTCCCGATCTAATCTTCCCGCTTTTCCCATTCCACATGCCTTCATTAACTGATTCGTTCCTTGCGTTGCCTTTTTACCTTCTCTTTCTGCTACTGCCTGTTTGGCTGTCAGTCCTTGTGGGTGCTCATGTCGTAATAGGAACACCAAGTTCCCCATAGTTATAAGTGGTCGCCTATGGGCAGACCCTAAGTTACGTAGGGGGTAATTTTCCTGATAGGTGAATTTCTTTCTCACCTATTTTAGACAGTTACTTATCCCCTCGAAACTCCTTAATAGGAACACCAAGTTCCTCATGTGACTGTAAGTGGTGGCCTTTTTTGGCACACCCTAAGTAATTCAAGGGGTAAGTTTCCTGATAGGCAAATTTCTTTCTTGCCTATTTTCGACAGTTACTTATCCACTTGATACTTCTTATTTTGTTACAGATTTTAGCTACTGACAGATGAATTTCTTTCTCATCTATTTTAGACAGTTCTAGTTTCCGTACTTACTCTACTCTGGCCAGAGGATCTTTCCCTTTCACAGTCCTTTTATAACTATCTTACTTTCTTCGTCTGAGACACCACTCGAGTACGTGCCCTCCGCACCATGACAAATATTCCTAATCCAAATAACAAGGCAAACGTAAAATCAAGCTGTTCATTTGACATGCCGGATTATCAGATTGCACAAAATTCTGGAATTTTGAGCTGAAAATCAGTGCATGATAATCTCTGCAAGTACCTCAATGCTGTACACACATTTTCGGCATTTTTCCGGATTATCAGATTGCACAAAATTTTCAATTTCCGGGCTTAAATTTAGCCTATCATAATCCCCGTAGTCACCTGAAGCATGTACACATGTTTCTGGTAATTTGCCGGATTATCGGAAGTTTTTTTCCCAAAAACAATTTCCTTATTCTAAAATGCATTTGTGACACAAAACTGGGTTTCTACAACATTCATACAAATACTGTCATGGAGATCAGGCACTTTATCCTGAGGGTAGGATTACATATAGACTTGACCAGATTTTTACACTAAAAACACCCTCATGTGGCCCCTCTATCCCTCAGGAGTACTACCGGGAAGGTGACCTACCAGACAGGAAGGTGCAGAGCAGAGTTTGTAAGAATTAAGTCTTCTTACCTTGCTGCAGCAGTGGTCTGCACGTTCCTTCGTCCGGGTGGTCGCCATTCAAGTCCCGGGAGATCCCCTGGGTGGGGTGCCGTCCTTCTGGTCAAGTCCCTGGTTCGGGCGCCATTTTCTGTGATCGCAATGAGGTCACGTTACGCCTTGATCTCCATGCAGGTTCAAATCAGGTGGGGGGGGTGCGAGCTGCTCGGAGAAGTAACAGATACACTGAGACGTTTCTCAAGGCAAAAATACTTCTAACTTTATTTGCAGAGACACAGAGTTTATATAGTAAAAATATCACATGACTACGTGCAGACACACATTAATCATTTACATTCTTGTGGTTTCTTCCCTTGTGATTTATGTCACAATGTACATTGTTCTTATATCTAGTTGTTAATCTGGTGTCTGGTCCTTATCTTATCTTGGCTGTATGCCCGAAACTCAAACATCATATAAACAGACTCCTTTGTGTCTGGTAAGTCCTTGTAGGGCCCCAATTTCTACTATCTACAGAATGTCTGCAAATCTATTCCATTACCTTTCCCAGAATATATTCTAATACATGTTTTCTCTTCAGCATTGCACTCTTTGAGGTCCCAGATACATTATACATATATTTATTCCATAACAGTGGCAAAGTGACGGCTGATATTGTACTCTTTGAAAACCGAAGGGCTTAATGGTGACGTGAAACGAAGTGAAAATTAAAGTGAAATAAAGAGAAATACGCGCCACATTAACCCCTTAATGACCGGGCCATTTTGCACGTTAATGACCAAGGATTATTTTTTGTTTTTCCACGGTCGCATTCCAAGAGTCGTAACTCTTTTTTTATTCCGTCGACATAGCCGTATAAGGGCTTGTTTTTTGCGGGACGAGTTGTATTTTGTAATTGTACCATTTTTAGATGCTTATAACATATTGATTAACTTTTATTAACTTTATTTTAGGAGAGAATTGAAAATAAGCAGCTATTCCAGCATTAATTTTCACGTTATAAATTTACGCCGTTTACTATGCAGCGTAAATAACATGTTAACTTTATTCTATGGGTCGGCACGATTACAGGGATACCAAATATGTAAAGGTTTTATGTTTTTTCTACGTTTGCACAATAAAAACCCTTTTAGAAAAAAATTACTTGTTTTTGCATCGCCGCGTTCCAAGAGGCGTAATTTTTTTATTTTTCCGTCGATGTGGCCGTACGTGGGATTGATTTTTGCGGGACAATGTGTAGTTTTCATTAGTACTATTTTGGGGTACATAGGACTTATAGATGAACTTTTATTTTATTTTTTATGGGGGGAATGGGAGAAAAGAGAGAATTTTGCCGTTGTTTTTTGCGTTTTCTTTGGACGCCGTTCATCCGGCGGTTTAATTAATGTGTTCATTTTATTGGTCAAGTTGTTACGATCGCGGGGATACCATATATGTGTATGTGTGATTTGTTTTGACCGTTTTATTAAATAAAACCACTTTTTGGGGCAAAAAAGTAGTTTTATTTGACTTTGACTGTAATTTTTTTTATTTTTTTTTTCACAAACTTTATTTAACGGTTTTACTTTTTTTTTTTTAGTCCCACCAGGGGACTTCACTATGCGATGTGCCGATCGCATATATAATGCTTTGGTATACTTCGTATACCAAAGCATTATTGCCTGTCAGTGTAAAACTGACAGGCAACCTGTTAGGTCATGCCTCTGGCATCGCCTAACAGGCAGATGCTGAAGACAGACCTGGGGGTCTTTGTTAGACCCCCGGCTGTCATGGAAACCCGACGGCGACCCGCGATTTGTTTGCGGGGGCGCCGATCGGGAGACAGAGGGAGTTCCCCCCTCTGTCAAACACATTAAATGCCGCTGTCACTGTTGACAGCGGCATTTAATGGGTTAAACTGCCGGAATCGGCGCGTGCTTCGATTCCGGCAGTTGCAGCAGGAGCCAGGCTGTGTATAACAGCCGTGCTCCTGCCGCTGATCGCGTGGGTAAACTGTCAGTACCCGCGCGATCACAGGACGGATATATCCGTCCTCCTGCGCGAACTAGCAGCTGCTGAGGACGGATATATCTTGGACAAGTTCGGCGGGCCGGATTAAAAAGCCTAACGGGCCGTATGTGGCCCGCGGGCCGTAGTTTGCCCATGTCTGTGCTAGGAGATGCTGTTTCACTAAAAAGAAATCATAACAACCATCATCTCGCTGCAGATTTCACCATGACTACAGCACTGATTAGAGAAGGAATAAACATTTACATTGAGTGACTCGCAGGTGACTACTACTCAGATTCTAGCCGCTCAGATTTCTTCAGCTTCTCACTTTTCAAACATTTCTGCACCTATTAGCGAAGATAAAATTCTCCTGTTGCCAAACACTACACCAAGAATATAATAGCACCAAAACACTGTGCCCACACACACACACACACACACACACACACACACACACACACACACACACACACACACACACAGTGCCCCCTATAAATAGGGCCCCCTTTAGATATTGACAACCTATAAATAACAGAAGGTACATAGCCGGTAGTAACATGTGATATGGATACTAGGTACTACTTCAATATGCAACCAATCTCTAAAAATCAAAGGATAACAAAATGAGAATATCTATATCTTTATTAATAATCCATTAAAAACAAGAACAGTTGTACACAGACAATTAGTAGGACAATGGGGGACACAGCAGGTTTGATATGTATGAATACAATTAATTTTGGAGTATTATTATATACACGTGTATAGCCTAAAACCGACTCTTCTTTTTTGTACTATATTATTTGGGGTATATATCTTTTTTTGTATTTGTGTCAGTATATACTGTTCCCAGGCATTGTATTCATACATATCAAACCTGCTGTTTCCCCCATTATCCTACTACTCTGTTGATTTTACTTGTCTGTGTACAGCTGTTCTTGTTTTTAATGGATTATTAATAAAGATATTGAGATTCTCATTTTGTTATTTGATATTTGGAACTATAGTTATAGAGATTGGTTGTACATTGTAGAAATTGCCCAATAGAGCCCCCTGTAGATAATGCCCCTGTAGATAATGCCACTCACACTGTTAAAGGGATTTTCCACTGCCGTACAACTGATGACCACCGGATAGGTCATCAGTACATGATCTGTGGGGGTCCGACATCTGGACCCCGCACCGTTAAGCCACCCTGGCTGCCTCTGTGAACCGGCTGTACATGCTGGAAGCAGTTGGCTCCGGCCACGGAATAGCGGCCTAGCTGCAGTACTGTTCAAGTGAATAGGAGCAGAGCTGCAGTATTGGCGCTATGCTATGTACAAAGCCAACTGCTTCCGGCTCCGTACATCGCATAATGGGCAATAACATCCGGTGCTCGCAGGCCACTGGAGCTGGATTCTGGGGTATCGGACCCGCACCAAAGATATACTGATGACCTATCCGGTGGATAGGTCATCAGTTGTCCGGTAGTGGACAACCCCTTTAACTAAAAAAAAAACAAGAACATTACATGCTCACCTGATCCTGTTCCCGCGCCGTCCTTTAGGAACTTAGGCCTGCTGTCTAATGAGGTCTGCTGGAGCTGAATGATGCAAGCGGCGTGATGACGTCACCGCACCGCCTGCGTTACTGAAAAGAGCTGAATGGCAGAGCAAGAAACAAATGTACAGTACATACATTACACGCTACACATACACTATAGACTACAATACATACATTACACACTACACATGCACTATATACATTACACATGCACTATACACTACAATACACACTACACTACATATTATACATTAAACACTACACATGCACTATACACTACAATACACACTACACATACACTACATACAGTGAAGGAAATAAGTATTTGATCCCTTGCTGATTTTGTAAGTTTGCCCACTGTCAAAGTCATGAACAGTCTAGAATTTTTAGGGTAGGTTAATTTTACCAGTGAGAGATAGATTATATTTAAAAAAAAAAAAGAAAATCACATAGTCAAAATTATATATATTTATTTGCATTGTGCACAGAGAAATAAGTATTTGATCCCCTACCAACCATTAAGAGTTCAGCCTCCTCCAGACCAGTTACATGCTCCAAATCAACTTGGTGCCTGCATTAAAGACAGCTGTCTTAAATGGTCACCTGTATAAAAGACTCCTGTCCACAGATTCATTTAATCAGTCTGACTCTAACCTCTACAACATGGGCAAGACCAAAGAGCTTTCTAAGGATGTCAGGGACAAGATCATAGACCTGCACAAAGCTGGAATGGGCTACAAAACCATAAGTAAGACGCTGGGTGAGAAGGAGACAACTGTTGGTGCAATAGTAAGAAAATGGAAGACATTCAAAATGACTGTCAATCGACATCGATGTGGGGCTCCATGCAAAATCTCACCTCGTGGGGTATCCTTGATCCTGAGGAAGGTGAGAGCTCAGCCGAAAACTACACGGGGGGAACTTGTTAATGATCTCAAGGCAGCTGGGACCACAGTCACCAAGAAAACCATTGGTAACACATTACGCAGTAATGGATTAAAATCCTGCAGTGCCCGCAAGGTCCCCCTGCTCAAGAAGGCACATGTACAGGCCCGTCTGAAGTTTGCAAATGAACATCTGGATGATTCTGAGAGTGATTGTGAGAAGGTGCTGTGGTGAGATGAGACTAAAATTGAGCTCTTTGGCATTAACTCAACTCGCCGTCTTTGGAGGAAGATAAATGCTGCCTATGACCCAAAGAACACCATCCCCACTGTCAAGCATGGAGGTGGAAACATTATGTTTTGGGGGTGTTTCTCTGCTAAGGGCACAGGACTACTTCACCGCATCAATGGGAGAATGGATGGAGCCATGTACCGTCAAATCCTGAGTGACAACCTCCTTCCCTCCACCAGGACATTAAAAATGGCTCGTGGCTGGGTCTTCCAGCACGACAATGACCCGAAACATACAGCCAAGGCAACAAAGGAGTGGCTCAAAAAGAAGCACATTAAGGTCATGGAGTGGCCTAGCCAGTCTCCAGACCTTAATCCCATTGAAAACTTATGGAGGGAGCTGAAGATCCGAGTTGCCAAGCGACAGCCTCGAAATCTTAATGATTTACAGATGATCTGCAAAGAGGAGTGGGCCAAAATTCCATCTAACATGTGTGCAAACCTCATCATCAACTACAAAAAACGTCTGACTGCTGTGCTTGCCAACAAGGGTTTTGCCACCAAGTATTAAGTCTTGTTTGCCAAAGGGATCAAATACTTATTTCTCTGTGCACAATGCAAATAAATATATATAATTTTGACTGTGATTTTCAGTTTTTTTTTTTTTATATAATCTATTTCTCACTGGTAAAATTAACCTAGCCTAAAAATTCTAGACTGTTCATGTCCTTGACAGTGGGCAAACTTACAAAATCAGCAAGGGATCAAATACTTATTTCCTTCACTGTACATTACACACTACAGTACATACATTACACACTACACTATACACTCCAATACATTCTAGAAATACACACTACACATGCACTATACATGCACTATACACTACAATACACACTACACTACATACTATACATTAAACACTACACATGCACTATACACTACAATACACACTACACATACACTACATACATTACATACTACACTATACACTCCAATACATACTAGAAATACATACTACACATGCACTATACACATTACACATGAACTATACACTACACATGCACTAAACATGCACTATACACTACAATACACACTACAGTACATACATTACACACTACACATGCACTATACACTACAATACATACTACACACATTACACATGCACTATACACTACAATACATACTACACACATTACACATGCACTATACACTACAATACACACTACACACATTACACTATACACTACAGAACATACTTTACACACTACACATGCACTATACACTACAATACACACTACACTACATACATTACACGCTATACACTACAGTACATACACTACAATACATTACACACTACACTTCAATACATACTAGACATACACTATACACATACAGTACACACTAGACATACACTATACACATATATTACACACACTTACATCTTGTGCAGGCAGCTGCCTATATGGATCTTCTCTTGCTGTGAACGAAGACTCCAGTGGAAACCACTAGCAAGTGTTGGTGAGTCCATCATGTCAGGATTTCCCTTCAGTTGCAGTGCAGACACCCTGCGCGCCTCATTCTCTGTCCCGACACTGAGCAGAATCGCATTACAACGGCGAGTGGAGAGCAGGGGAGGGGACAGGGAGGGGTTATTAAGGTGGCACAGTAAAGATGTGCTGTTCTTAAGAAGGCAGCAAATCATGCAGCTGCTAAGTGGATGGACCATCAACCATCGGCTCTGTAATGCCGCCCCCTCTGAGACACTGCAGGGTTGCCTCCTGAAGCCAGAGGCTCAACTCGCCTCATGGTAGATGCGGCCCTCGCGGTTGCTACAGGACTCGCGCCACCCGGTACATAACATTTATGGGCTGGGCGGCATGGGCTCCCTTATGCCGGTGTCATTGCTAGCATGGGGGGGGGGGGCTGGTGCACGACTGCCACATTGAATTGTTACTGCGTCCTCAGGACACAAATACAATTATTGAACACTATAAGCTGTATGCCAAGTTAGGCCTGCAGCCTATAATCGCTGGGACAGAATCCCTGCGCAGGCTGGCGTGATGACGTCACTACATCACGTTGGACTACAGAATGGTCCTGTCTGGAGGCTGTGGAGCACTCCGTCTGTTCGCGGGAATGGGGCTAGGTAAGTACTTTTTTTGGGGGGGCTGTGTGGCACTAGGTAAGAGGGGAGGGCTGTGTGGCACTATGTACAAGGGGGAGGGCTGTGTGGCAGTATGTGCAAGGGGAGGGCTGTATCACACTACCTACAAAGGAGGACTGTGTGGCACTATCTACAAGGGGCGGGCTGTGTGGCACTATCAACAAGGGGGCAACAAGGGGGAGGGCTGTGTGGCACTATCTACAAGGGTGAGGGCTGTGTGGCACTATCTACAGGGGAGGGCTGTGTGGTACTATCTACAAGGGGAGGGCTGTGTGGTACTATCTACAAGGGGAGGGCTGTGTGGTACTATCTACAAGGGGGAGGGCTGTGTGGCACTATCTACAAGGGGAGAGCTGTTTGGCACTATCTACAAGGGGAGGGCTGTGTGGCACTATCTACAAGGGGAGGGCTGTGTGGCGATATTTACAAGGGGAGGGCTGTGTGTGGCACTATCTACAAGGGGAGGGCTGTGTTTGGCGCTATCTACAGGGGCTGTGTGTGGCACTATCTACAGGGGCTGTGTGTGGCGCTATCTACAGGGGGAGGGCTGTGTGTGGCACTATCTACAGGGGGAGGGCTGTGTGTGGCACTATCTACAGGGTGCGGCGCAATTTACAGGGGGCTGTGTGTGGCGTTATCTACAGAGGATGCTGTGGCACTATCTGCGGGAGGCACAAAGGGGGAATTCTGGAAAAATGAGAAACCAACATGTCTGTGTGTCAAATTGTGCAGAGACGAATTGTGGCTGGATAAGTCGTCACAGTGGTCTGGGCCAAATGGAGAAAAAAAGGGAAAGTGAACGACTCTAATCAGAGAAAACCTCACCTGTGCGTCACTGGATATAAACGTGCTGTAATCACTTAGAGCCTGTTCACATCAGCGTTCTGTTTCAGGTGATGGGTTCCATCAGACCTTTCGGAAACCATCAACGGAAACCGAATGCTGATGTGAACACATCCTTATACGGTCTGCAGAGCTCCTTTGTATAACTGGCATTTGCCACTATATGGTCACTATATGAAGATAATATTGGTCTTTGTATAGTGGTTTTTAGTCAGTAACCGCATGGAGGTATTAATCCGTCACTATGTGGTCATGATGTGGCGATATTATTTGGACCTTATATTGTGTTATTATTAGTAATATTGGTCTTATAATAGTGAGTTGTGATCAGTAAGCGTATGCAGGTAATATTTAACCTGGTATAGGGGTATGATTAACTGTATGTGTATATAGAATTTTTTTGTGTGAGAGGGGGGACATATCCTTTGGGGCTTGCAACACTCGTGGACATGCTAGAAATCAGTGATGCAGTTCTCTGCACACCACCTTCTGGTTCATCCTGCAGAGGCGACAAGCCTTCTTTACTGTGAGAACTGTGAATCTATAGAATAGCCTACCGCAGGAGCTGGTCACAGCAGGGACAGTAGATGGTTTTAAAAAAGGCTTAGATAATTTCCTAGTACAAAAAAATATTAGCTCCTATGTGTAGAAATTTTTCCCTTCCCTTTTCCCATCCCTTAGTTGAACTTGATGGACGTGTCTTTTTTCAACCGTACTATGTAACTATATGTAAGTATGTAATAATGACCACCCCGTGGAATGCAGCGACGTAGCAAATTGTTGAGAGGAATTGTAACTTACATCTGAAAGTCTTAAAGTGAAAGGCGCAGCTTGACCAGTAAAAACACTTGTGCTGATAAAGAAACCTAATTTCATAGGTCCTGTAGCATTTCATAGGGGCGAGCTCTGTGTGTAAGCAGGGGTGAACCTAGCCTGTCTGCCGCCTGAGGCGAACTATAAAAAGGCGCCCCCCCCCAAATCTATCGGAGCTTTCTCATTCCTAACTTTACACATCAAACACGCAATATATACATTTTTTAAATAGGAAAACATTTGATGTTTATTTGTTAGGCCCTGTTTACACTGAGTATTTCGACGAGTTTTTGGGCGCGGAAACCGCTCCGCAAAACTCGTCAAAAACCGGCCGAAAATGCCTCCCGAGAAAGAAGGGACATGCCCTATCTTCGCACATTTACGCCTCTGACCTCCTATTGACATCAATGGGAGGCAGAGAAAGGGTATTTCGCTGAGTTTTTTGCCCGTAGCACTCAATGGCCGTGAGCGAAAAACGCGGTGAAAATCGCGGCAAACGACGTGCAGGAAGGACAAAATCTGCCTCAAAATCCTAAACAGAATTTTGAGGCAGAATTTTCCTCCTGCAAAAAACTCAGTGTGAACACAGCCTTAAAGTGCTGTTTGAAGTATGGAAAATATTTAAAGAGTTATTCTTACTGCCTATCAGTGCAGTGCAAATAGTACAGTCTGCACTGCACAGCCTCATATCTCTCCTCGGCAGCCAGTCTCATTTGCGGCGTCACTCTCTGCAATTACATTCAGGCCAGTCCAGGACGGATCGCGCTTAGCGCTGTTTTGAAGCAGCACGTCCTGGGCTGGTTTCTTTGCCCTACCTGCTGTATTGTAGTGGTCTGCCTGTGCTGGCTCGATGCCAGTGGTGGATTAATATGATCTTTGGCCCTGGGCTGTACATAAGTTATGGGCCCACATCCCACACGTAAGTCTCACCTACATGTCAAAGTACATCACATGGCACTCTGCAGACTGTCTCTTAGCCTGATCATCTACTGCCACACTCACACTTCCCCACAGCCCCCACCACAGTAATGTACATAGATTGTAAGACCAACATTACAAATAATACCCCCATACTGTTACTGAATAATACCCCCATACTGTTAGTGAATAATACCCCCATACTGTTAGTGAATAATATCCCCATATTGTTACTGAATAATACCTCCATACTGTTACTGAATAATATCTCCATACTGTTACTGAATAATACCCCCATACTGTTACTGAATAATACCCCCATACTGTTACTGAATAATACCTCCATATAGTTACTGAATAATACCCCATACTGTTACTGAATAATACATTTATACTGTTACTGAATAATACCCCCATACTGTTACTGAATAATACCCCCATACTGTTACTGAATAATACCTCCATACTGTTACTGGATAATACCCCCATACTGTTACTGAATAATACCCCCATACTGTTACTGAATAATACCTCCATACTGTTACTGAATAATACCTCCATACTGTTACTGAATAATACCCCCATACTGTTACTGAATAATACCCCCATACTGTTAGTGAATAATACCCCCATACTGTTACTGAATAATACATTTATACTGTTACTGAATAATACCTCCATAAGGTTACTGAATAAAACTACCAAACCATGATCACATATTACAATCAGACAGCAGCCATTACTAAGGCGGTAATGAAGTATTAAAAAACAGAGACATAAAGAAATTTATTTTATTGAAATGACAACTCTTCCACACAATCCACTTTAACCATTTTATTAAAAAAAAAGAAATAAAGCTTAAATCAGCGAAGTAGTCCAACGAATCTACGACGTAGTCCAAATGGTCCAGCGGAACCTTCAAAACAAAAATTAGCAGTATGAAAAATAAAAATAAAGTTGGCTGCCCCCACAGGCGTACAAACATATGAATAAATAGCTACCTTCGGAAACATATTAAAATAATTAGAAAAATTAGGCCCATAAAATAAAACATATCAAATAAAAAAATTAGAACACCTTTCTTTTAAAGAGAACTTTTCACCTCCCCATACATGTGCAGCTGAGTTCAGCATGTAATGGGGAGGGCTGCACAAACTCTGTGGCACTTTACATTTTTTTCCTAGCCTCCTTCGTTATTTAGATATCAGTGCTTTAATATTTGGCGCCCGATATTTAAATAACCCCATGAACTGTCAATGGGGAGGTTATTGGCAAGGGGGCGTGTAACATCGCTGTGACACTGTCCAATCAGCTACGGTCAGCGTTACAGCAAGAGCTGGAGAGAGAGCGCGTGCGCGCAGCTCCGCCACCACTAAGGAACACAAGAGGAGAAGAAGAGTGTGAATTCTTCTTCTTCTGTTCCATGGCATCGGAGCTGTGCGCGCACGCACGCTCTCACTCTTTAGCTCTCGGCAGACAAGGACGACAAGACTGATCTCTCACCTGAGATCACAGTCTTGTACTTAACTGCAGAGAGCTGAAGAGTGAGAGCGTGCATGCGCGCGCACATGATCTCCTCTCTCCAGCTCATGCTGTTGACATTGTCCGTAGCGGATTGGGCAGTGTCACAGCGATGTTACACGTCCCCTTGCCAATTACCGCCCCATTGGCAGTTCATGGGGTTATTTAAATATCGGGCGCCAAATATTACAGCACCGATATCGAAGTAAGGAAAGAGGGTAGGAAAAAATATATAAAGTGCCCCAGAGTTTCTGCAGCCCTGACCATTACATGATGCACTCAAATGCAAATCTGTGGGCAGGTGAAAGATTCTCTTTAAAGTGTAACAATTTTTGAAAAAACTTTTGACATGTCAGAAGTTTTGATCAGTGGGGTCCGAACACTGAGACCCCCCCCACTAGTCGCTAAAACGAAGCAGCAGAAGTGCTGGGGTGAGTGGTGTGCCGCTTCAATTCTATTTGGCTTTCCTTGGAGCAGTGTACGGGCTCAATAGAAAGTCTAGGAGTCCGTACACCGCTCACTCGGCTGAAAGTCGATCATAAATGAAGCGGCACAGCGCTCACCCGAGCACTTCTGCTGCTTCGTTTTAGCGATTGGTGGGGGCCTCAGTGCTCGGTCCCCCACCGATGAAAACTTCGGACAGGTCACTATGATATATAAAGATATCTATTAGGCCTCATTTACACGAGCGTATTATACGCGCGTGCGACGCGCGTGCTTTTCACGCGTGTCGTACGCACCTATAATAGTCTATGGGGCTGTTTAGACGATGCGTGAATTTTGCGCAGCGTGAGTGCGTTGCGTAAAACTCACGACATGTTCTATATTCTTGCGTTTTTCACGCAACACGCACCCATTGACTTCAATGGGTGCGTGAAAACAACGCATGCCACACTGACGGTCCTGCGGTGCATGCGCGAAAATCACGCAAGAGCTGTCAAAAGGATGAATGTAAACAGAAAAGCACCACGTGCTTTTCTGGTTACAAACATCCAAACGGAGTGTCAAATTAGAGATGAGCGCACCGAACTTCACCGGGTTCGGCCGAACTCGTTTTAACCGAACCCGGCAAAAAATGTTCGGGTACGCGACGTCAGGAGACAGTCACTGCCCACGGTGCTCAAAGACTTAAACTGTTTCAGCACCATGGACAGTGACTTTCGATCACAATATACATATACGTGTAAAAAAAAAAAGAAGTTCTGACTTACCGATAACTCCCGGCTTCTTCCTCCAGTCCGACCTCCCGGGATGACAATTCAGGCCAAGTGACAGCTGCAGCCAATCACAGGCCAAGCACAGGCTGCAGCCAATCACAGGCTGCAGCGGTCTCATGGCCTGCCGCGTCATCCTGGGAGGTGGGGCCGGATGACAAGAGAGGGACGCGTCACCAAGGCAACGGCCGGGAGACCGGACTGGAGGAAGCAGGCAGTTCATGGTAAGTGTGAACGTCTTTTTTTATTCACAGGTTGGTGTAGATTGTGATCGGCATTCACTGTCGAGGGTGCTGAAAGAGTTACTGCCGATCAGTTAGCTCTTTCAGCACCTTGGACAGTGACGGGCGTCGACTAGCCTCATCTCTATGATGGCGGCTGCGCGAAAATCACGCAGCCGCGCATCATACACGGATGACACACGGAGCTGTCAATTGCCTTTTGCGCACGCAAAACGCAGCGTTTTTTTGCGTGCGCAAAACGCACACGCTCGTGTAAATGAGGCCTTAATGTGATTGGTGCAAGTTTTAATTACTTTTTATTGAAAATGATTTGTACTTTTTGACATACAGCTGCTTTGTATCCTGTATATAGAGCAGCTGTATATAGCGCTGAGACCTGAATGCATTAGGTCGCCTATTACTGATCACATCTAAGTTATGAACTTAGATGTGATCAGTAACAGCTCGATCCTGCAGGACTCGCTGACACTGAATCAGTCAGTCCCGCTGACCTGACAGATACAGGATACAGCGCTATATACATTATATAATATATTTATTTTAATTAGCGGGGACAGGTTTATGGGGAAGGATTTGGGCCTGTTCACATCAGCGTTGGCTTTCCGTTCTGGGGTTCCGTGGGAGGTTTCCGTCGGGTGAACCCCGCAACGGAAAGTCAAACTGAAACCACAGCTTCCGTTTCAGTCACCATTGAAATCAATGGTGACGGAAACATTGCTAATGGTTTCAGTTTGTCACCATTCCGGCAGGTTTACGTTTTTGTGACGGAATCAATAGCGCAGTCGACTGCGCTAATGGTGACAGAAACGGAAGCTGTGGTTTCAGTTTGACTTTCCGTTGCGGGGTTACCTCCGACGGAACCCCAGAACGGAAAGCCAACGCTGATGTGTACAGGCCCTAAGGCTTCTTTCACACTAGCATTAATATACGTTTACCTCTCTTCCGTCAGAGGAAGAGAGGATCAATACGTTAAACGGAAAGCAACGGTTCCATTAGAATTACCATTGCTTTCAATGGTAATTCTTTTGTATCAGTTGCTTTCCGTTTGTCTCCGTTCGCTAAGTTTCCGTTTTTTTAAAGGAAACAAAAGTGCAGTCTGCAGAACTTTTATTTGTGTTCAAAAGAACGGACACCTAGCGAACGGAGACAAACGGAAAGCAACTGATACAAAAGAATTACCATTGTAAGCAATGGTAATTCTAATGGAGCCGTTGCTTTCCGTTTAACGTATCGATCCTCTCTTCCTCTGACTGAAGAGAGGTAAACGTATATTAATGCTAGTGTGAACAAAGCCCAATACAAGATATTAAGAATATTTAAAAAAAACAAAACAAACCCCAGCTGGGATTTGAACCAGCAACCTTCCATGTGTAAGGTAGACAAGCTAACCACTACACTATAGAAGCTGTCAGTCAATGCCTGTGAAACTGTAGTAGTTGAGGGTTTATTCAACGACAGGCACTATCAGTCTATCCTGTGTCTCGGCTGCGTGTGGGTGGTGACTGGTCAGAGGACTCACAGTCAGACTGGCTGCTGCAGCTGCCGCATGCAGTGTGCACTGGGAGTGACTGTGAGACTCACCAGTCACAGCCCTGCTTGTATCTTTCCCACGCTAATTAAGCACAGGAAATCTACAAAGCTAGGAGTATACTGCAAGGGGGGGGGGGGGTCTGGGTGTTTTACTGACAGCAGAGGGCTCTATAGGGGGGAATTATCCACCCAACATAGAGCCCTGACTAGTTACTATACTGAAAGGTTAGGGTGATCTGAGCATCTGACTGACTGCTCTAAAGGGGGGGGGGGGCAGCATCCCCCCCTATAGAGCTCTCTGCAGTAAGTCAGACAGACGCTCAGACCCTCCCCCACCCACACTAATCCTTCCATTATAGTGATGTGAGGGCTCTATGGGGTGGATTATTCCAGCCCCATAGAGCCCTCTGCTGTCGGTAAAATGCCCAGACCCCCCCCCCCTTGCAGTATACTCACGTCACGGGTCCCGGTCCCAGCAAGGCAGGAACTTACCTCGTGCTGCTCTTCGCTCCTCCTGCAGACTTGCTCCTCTCTTGCTGCATGTGCTGTGTACAGCGTCAGAGAGGAGGAGGAGGAGGAGTGTTTCAGACGTTCGGCACATATTCTATGTGCGTCTGCATGGCCCCTCCCCCCGGTCCAGTCCGTCCCGGGCTGAAAATGCCTCCCCCCGTTTGGGTAGGTGGTGCCGCCTGAGGCCGTCGGCTCACCCGGCCTCATGGCAGGTGCGGCACTGTGTGTAAGGTGAAGAAGCTGAAGGCTGTGCAGAATGTACCTGCAATGAACTGTGCTGTTTGGACTAAGTTGTATTGTATTGTTATAGGTCTGGTGTAGTATGTAATTTATTATTTGACTGTTGTGTAAACTGTCAAGGTTCAAGGGAAAGTTTATCCTGTTGCCCATTTTTTTTTTGTTCTGTGAGAGCCGAGTGTCAGGGACGCCTGATGGGGGAATGAGTCATAGACCACTGACTGAGTGGTGCTACAACTGTCCATAGGTGACAGAGCTGAGAGTCACAGACCACTGACCCAGCAGAGGTACTACAACTGTCCGTAGAAGACAGAGACTGCCCATAGGCGACATAGCTGAGAGTCACAGACCACTGACCAGAGTTACAGGTCACTAACCTAGCAGCGATACAAAGACTGTCCAGAGGTGACAGAGAGGTTGGATATTTGTAGGTAATATCCTGTAGGTAGTACCAGTAGTACCACAAGGACTTCTGCGGTTAAGTTCTTCCTGATAAGGGAGAACTCAGAGGGAAGCCTGTGGTGTACAGAGAAAGAAATTGTGACATACAGGGCAGACAAAGATGCTATAACAAACTATGGAAAAATGTTCAAATATGCCGGCTGTTTGGATGTTGATGAATGGTTGTGTGGAGAGATGAACAAAGGGATGGTTGAATGAGGTAACTGGAAAAACAGAGTACATGGTTTAAAGCGGCACGGTAAGTGAATCCGGAGTGCCGCGTGTAAGAAATTAATGACGATGAATAAAGTGGGTTAGAATGGGGGGGGGGTGATGTAATGTGTGCGCAGTGTGGAGTCTGACAAGCAGACTAGTACAAATGTATCTACTGAACTAACTGAACTGTTAGTAATACGAGTGTATCTACTGAACTAATCGAATTGTTCGTTGTTTAGAAAAAAAAAATAGCCATACCACGCTAAATTTAAGTACAAGGTGTAAAGGTTTCTGGCTTTTTGGTGTACCTTGTGTCAGGTTTTAGAGTTATAGATGTAGTCAGGAGTTTTGATTACTTCCAACAAAGCATGGGTCTGGAGAAAGAGGGGTTATGTGAGAAAAATGTGCCTTATCTTTAGGCCTCATTTACACGAGCGTGTGCGTTTTGCGCGCGCAAAAAAACGCTGCGTTTGGCGTGCGCAAAAGGCAATTGACAGCTCCGTGTGTCATCCGTGTATGATGCGCGGCTGCGTGATTTTCGCGCAGCCGCCATCATAGAGATGAGGTAGTCGACGCCCGTCACTGTCCAAGGTGCTGAAAGAGCTAACTGATCGGCAGTAACTCTTTCAGCACCCTCGACAGTGAATGCCGATCACAATATACACCAACCTGTGAATAAAAAAAGACGTTCACACTTACCATGAACTGCCTGCTTCCTCCAGTCCGGTCTCCCGGCCGTTGCCTTGGTGACGCGTCCCTCTCTTGTCATCCGGCCCCACCTCCCAGGATGACGCGGCAGGCCATGAGACCGCTGCAGCCTGTGATTGGCTGCAGCCTGTGCTTGGCCTGTGATTGGCTGCAGCTGTCACTTGGCCTGAATTGTCATCCCGGGAGGTCGGACTGGAGGAAGGAGCCGGGACTTATCGGTAAGTCAGAACTTCTGTTTTTTTTTACACGTATATGTATATTGTGATCGAAAGTCACTGTCCATGGTGCTGAAACAGTTTAAGTCTTTGAGCACCGTGGGCAGTGACTGTCTCCTGACGTCGCGTACCCGAACATTTTTTGCCGGGTTCGGTTAAAACGAGTTCGGCCGAACCCGGTGAAGTTCGGTGCGCTCATCTCTAATTTGACACTCCGTTTGGATGTTTGTAACCAGAAAAGCACGTGGTGCTTTTTTGTTTACATTCATCCTTTTGACAGCTCTTGCGTGATTTTCGCGCATGCAACGCAGGACCGTCAGTGTGGCATGCGTTGTTTTCACGCACCCATTGAAGTCAATGGGTGCGTGTTGCGTGAAAAACGCAAGAATATAGAACATGTCGTGAGTTTTACGCAACGCACTCACGCAGCGCAAAATTCACGCATCGTCTAAACAGCCCCATAGACTATTATAGGTGCGTACGACACGCGTGAAAAGCACGCGCGTCGCACGCGCGTATAATACGCTCGTGTAAATGAGGCCTTATGCATACACTGCTGTCCCTTCGTACGCAGAGAGAGAGAGAGTAAAATATTATAAACAAGTTTAGTCTGTCTGCACAAAAGATAAATTACAATGTGTGGACTGCTGGAAATGTAGCACCAGGGACACTGGCGTAGCTATAGGGGTCGCAGCGGTCGCAATTGCGACCGGGCCCCGAAGCCAGGGGTGCCCACGGTCCCCCGCACCACATCAATAAAAAGTTACTATAGTAACTCGGGCCCCTGTTACTATAGTAACATACTGTACTTACCATCCTGGTTCCGGATCGCAGCAAAGGTCCTGACGTCAAGCGCTGTGCGCAGCACATGACGTCACAGCGCCATGCGCCGCGCACAGCATCGAGACGACAGAACTCCCGCCGCGGCCGAAGAGGAAGGTAAGGTTAGCCCTGACTGGCGGGGTCCGA